>NW_011495061.1:1222855-1223470 GCF_000754665.1 Bison bison bison | reverse complement strand
GGGCTGGGGAAGGTTCTGCTGTACAGCTGCCAGAACTCATCAGGCTGGTGGGTTTTATCGTAAGTAAATCACACCCAGGAAAGCTGACCAGACCTGCCTTGGAAGCGGGGGACTTCCGCCTGGACGTGACCAGAGGGGCGGCCAGGGTCGCCGGTGGGAACAAGAGCAGACTCGCACTTGAGGAAGAGCCCGCGGGACTGGGAGGACGCTGGGGTGAGGATCAGGACTCTCAGGGGGAGTCGACGCAGGTCTGTCCACGTGCAGCCTCGGGGCTGAGGGAGCCACTGCCCACGCCAGCCAACAAACGAGGGCGCTGCCTGGGGCGAGCCCACGCTCTGCCTCGCTGCACAGCACGGGACGACAGTAGCCCAGAATGATCCGGATAAACTCAAAGAGTAAGTCGGACAACACGAACCAAAGAAAAGCTAAAGAGGAAAGCTGCTACTGAACTGGCCACAGAATGATCAGGGGTCCTCTGAGTGCGAGAGCAGCTGGTGAAATCGGAAGGGACGTGACAGTGTGCTTGACGCACCACATACACCCTGGAGTTCAAACTCCTCCAGCAGAGACACTGTGGCGCAGAGGCTGCAGGACGGGAGACGAGAGGCCGGGAAG
>NW_011495061.1:1217742-1222656 GCF_000754665.1 Bison bison bison | reverse complement strand
AGACGCAAAGGTTCCTGAGCAGGGCGCGCCCAGAAACGGAGTGACTCACGACCTCGCCTCAGAGACTACCTCCGCTTTACGAGACTTCAAACCCACAGAGTGACGCGATGAAAAGATGCCATGATTTGCCTTAAAGAATGCCCCAAACAGGGCTTCCCTAGTGGCTCAGGGGTGAAGAACTTGCCTGCCAAAGAGGGGACATAGGTTCAATCCCTGGTCTGGGAGGATCCTGCATGCCAAGGACGACTAAGTTCCCAGGTCGCAGTGACTGAGCCTGTGCTCTGGAGCCCAGGAGCCACAGCTACGGAGTCTGCATGCTCGGAGGCCTGTGGCCCACAGTGACAGAAGCCACCGCAGCCAGAAGCCCCTCAGCTGGAGAGTAGCCCCTGCTCCCCACACCCAGAGCAAGCCCGCACAGCAAGGGAGACCCAGCAGAGCCATAAATGAATTCATACAACTGCATATTTAAAAAGAACGCTGAAACACAAGCCGGGCGGACATCTCCTTGTAGCCGAGAGCCTGTCAGATGCACCCCCCCTTCCCGAACCTTCTGGGATCTGGGGAGTCAATGGCTCCACTGGGTAATAAGAACCAAGAGACCAAGAAGAGTCTGCACCTTTTGACATAGGAGTTATACTTCTAGGGATGTGTCCTAGAGAAGAAAGTCACAGAGACCAAACCCACATATATGGACATTAATTGCAGCAAGGTTTGTAAAAGTGAAGACCTTGGAACAGCCTAAATATTCAGCACTAGCAGATTGGTTATTTAATAATAGACAAATTATGGTTCCTTAAACTAACACCAGATGCAAAGAGCCTCATTGAAAATACCTTAATTCTGGGAAAGATTGAGGGCGGGAAGAGAAGGGGACAACAGAGGATAAGATGGTTACATAGCATCCCCAACTCAATGGATGTGAATCTGAGCAAACTCCGGGAGATGCTGAAGGACAGGGAAGCCTGGGGTGCTGCAGTCCATGGGGTCACAAAGAGTCAGACACGACTCAGCGACTGAACAACAAACCACAATAGAGTAACATTCTAAAGACCATCTGGCAAGGCCGATCACACAGAGTAAAAAGCTGGACGAACTCTGTGAGGTGCGCATCATCCACGGAGTCAGTATAGCGTGTGCCGTGCACGCGCTCTACAAGCAATACCGGTGGGCGGGAACATGCGAGTGCAGAATCACTACTGATTTTACTGTTTTACTGCATTTTCTGGTTCAAAATTGGGAAAGGTGTTCGTCAAGACTGTATATTGTCACCCTGCTTATTTAACTTATATGCAGAGTACATCATGCAAAATGCCAGGCTGGATAACTCACAAGCTGGAATCAAGTTTGCAGGAGAAATATCAATAACCTCAGATATGCAGATGATACCACCCTTATGGCAGAAAGCAAAGAGGAACTGAAGAGCCTCTTGATGAAAGTGCAAGAGGAGAGTGAAAAGGTTGGCTTAAATCTCAACATTCAGAAAACTAGGATCATGGCATCTGGTCCCATCACTTCATGGCAAATAGATGGGGAAACAATGGAAACAGTGACTGACTTTATTTTCTTGGGCTCCAAAATCACTGCAGATGGTGACTGAAGCCATGAAATTAAAAGATGCTTGCTCCTTGGAAGAAAATCTATGACCAACCTAGACAGCATATTAAAAAGCAGAGACATTACTTTGCCAACAAAGGTCCGTCTAGTCAAAGCTATGGTTTTTCCAGTGGTCATGGATGGATGTGAGAGTTGGACCATAAAGAAGGCTGAGTGCTGAAGAACTGATGCTTTTGAATTGTGGTGCTGGAGAAGACTCTTGAGAGTCCCTTGGACTGCAAGAAGAGCAGAACAGTCAATCCTAAAGGAAATCAGTCCTGAATATTCATTGGAAGGACCAATGCTGAAGCTGAAGCTCCAATACTTTGGCCATCTGATGCGAAGAGCTGACTCATTGGAAAAGACTCTGATGCTGGGAAAGATTGAAGGCAGGAGAAGAAGGGGACGACAGAGGATGAAATGGTGGATGGCATCACCAACTCAATGGACATGAATTTGAGCAAACTCCGGGAGATAGTGAAGGACAGTGAAGCCTGTCGTGCTGAAGTCCATGAGGTCACAAAGCGTTGGACATGACTGAGCAACTGAACAACAAATTGCATTTTTTAAGTTTTCCATCAAGTGGCGGTGGTGGTTTAGTTGCTAAGTCATGTCTGACTCTTGCAACTCCATGGACTGTAGCCCACTAGTCTCATCTGTCCATAGGATTCTCCAAGCAAGAATACTGGAGCGGGTTGCCATTTCCTTGTCCAGGAAATCTTTCCAACCCAGGAATTGAACCCAGGTCTCCTGCGTTGCAGGCAGATTCTTTACTGACTGAGCTACAAGAGAAGTAGTCATCAAGTAGTTAATAAAATAAAACGAGTTTTAACAAGCATATCGTTTCCTGTCTTTGAAAAGGTAGAAAGCTGCCTACGAGCCCCATCCTGATGCAATGAACTGGCCTGGACCATTTTTATCTGCCACATTCACCCTTCCCACGATCCCCATGGCCTGGGGGAGCCGGGCAGACAGCTGCCCACTCAGGACAAAGCCCAGGCAGGTGCCACCACAGGACATGGCCCCGCTCATGGCCAGCCGACAGGATGGTCCTCTTTCCTGATAGGTTTTCTTTGACTTATAATTCTGTATATAAATGTGTAATGTAATAATTGTATTTGCGTTTCAATGAAACCCGGGGGAAGGCTCCACACGGAAGCTTCTTCAAGCCCTAAAGAAACCCCGAATTAGCCTTAGAGAGAGACTCGAGATACAGGGGGAGCCCCTGGGGAGGGGGCATGCGCCGTGAACCCCGCCCCCAGGGGACCTCTATGGCTCGGGGGCTGACCAAGCCTGGCTCATACATTATTCAGGACCTTACATGAAGCTGGCGTTCAAAAGGGAGAAAGTTTGGTTTAAAAGCGAAGCGGGAAGTAAATAAATGTTACTCAAGAAATCGCGCCATTTCCCCTACTCTGGAGGACTGCAGCCTGGGGGCCCGGGTGCCTCCCTTTCCGCCGGGGTCTTCCATCCTGCACTTTCTTGGTGGGCTTGAGGCCCTGGGTGGGGGTCCCTCCCTTCCCCCACCGGTGCAGGGCTTTGTCAGCTAATGCTTCAAGGATCAACATCAAAATTAGAACTTTCTCTCTCTGCAGCCACATCCAATTAAAAGTCCCTGGACCTCCAGCAGCCTCCCTGCCGGGCGGCCTGGCTGTCAGAGGCGGGAACCACACAGGCCCCAGCCCACACGCGGTGTAAAGGGCGGGATTCATCAGCCCTTTGTGCTGGGCTGTGAATCGATGCTGCTCAATCACAGGGCTGGGCTCCCTCCCGCACGCCCGCTCTAGGAGTCATTTCAGTGCGTCCAATTAGGCGGCTCTTCCCGTGACTGGCTGTTGATTACAGATCTATTTGCACTTATTTTCCTGTGGGAAGGGGGAGAGTTTGGAGCGGAATGGACGGTCGAAGGCCACCTTGTGAGCAGCTGCAGGAGCCTGGCCAGTCTGCTTTCTCCTTGACGTCGTGGGAACAGGCTCTGGGTGCCTCTGCAGGGTCCCTGTCTGGTGTGGCCCCCTGGACCTGCCTGGTGTGGGTCGGGCGCCCAGTGCTGACAGGGGCGGCCCACCATGTGGCTCCAGGGCCTTTGGGAGCAGCGGAGCCAGCCGTGCGGGTGCAGGAGGCAGGGGAACAGTGACCGCAGCCTCGGTCAGGGAAGGGGCGCGGTGGCAGGCGTGGGAGCTTCGTGCTGGGTCCCCGCACGGCCCTGAATCACGCTCTGTGAACATCGCTGTGACAGTGAAAAACAAGATTTCTCCCCTGAAAAATTAAATGTCACTCCCGATAGCGCAATGCCTGAAACACCATCTTTCCAAGTCCGCACCAATACTTTGTACAGAAAATTAAACTCTGCCTGTTTATTGAGTGGATAATGTAGCCTTCCAACGTGTGAGATCCCCCGCTAGGTGAGAAATTAAAAAAGCTGCACTATAAACCCTAATGGCATGTATGAAATACAAAAAAAAGGTAACTTAATTGGTAATCAGAAGAAATCATAAAACTAATCATGCAATTAATGTCTTCAAAAGCAAGTGTGTGAGGTGGGTGTAATTACAAGGAAACAATCCAGGCTGGCTCAGGCGCTAATGAATTAATCGTCCCCAGGGGTCGGTGTGCCGCTCCGGTTCATGCACCGCCTCCTGGGTTTGTGCCCACCTGCCTCTACCTGGGTCACCTTCCTGCAGCACCACCTTCCCCGGGCACTGGAGGCTGAGTCCCCACGGGCGGGAGAGGCCAGGCCGAGAACAGCGAGGTGTCGGAGGCTGGTCACTGGGTGAGTATTAACGCAGTGGGAGCCCTCAGGCTTGTCCCTAAATGCGCCTGACAGGTTCGCACCCAGCTCCTCACTTCCTGCCTCTGTGCTGCTCAACCACTGCTAGGTCTGCATGCGGATGCGACGTGTGTTTTCAGATGAGGAGGGGAGGCGCCGGGGAGGCGGGCAGTGCAACACCCACAGACCTGGGTCACAGCGTCTCTGCGTCGGGTCCCTTTGATGCCCTTGGCAGGTCTGCCGGGCACAGGGTGGAGGGAGGGAGTGGGGGGTAAAGGGAGGGCCTTGATCCCACATGCAGATGCCGAGCTCAGGCCCCCAGGCTGGGGAGCCCACGGGACCAGACAGACAGGCGAGAGGCGGGGCCGGACCCCAGGGCATCTCCATCAAGAAAGACAGAGAAGGACCAAGAGATTCTCTCTCTGCTTTCACAAGCGGACACTGCTGCACCTGGAGAGGGTGCTTGGCCAGCAGGGTAAGGAGGCAGACGCGCGGGGCCCGGCCTGCGGCTCCCACGGCCCACACCCCGCCGACGGCCGCTCTGGTACGGATGC
>NW_011495061.1:1209391-1217642 GCF_000754665.1 Bison bison bison | reverse complement strand
TCTCCCCACACGCGTGCAGCCGTGCGACACATGTGCTCTCAGTCACAGGCCACGGACACAGAGACAGCCTGCTGGCCGAGGCAGGGGCTTGCCCTACTGCCCGGGGACTCGGCGTCCAGCAACAGGACCCCGCGTGGGCGCCTAGGGGAGGGGCAGAGGAGGGCCCCAGACACGCGAGGATGCCGCGGTGGCACCAGGGCCACTCGGGGAGGAAGGAGGCTCGGCTGGACCCGTGTTCCTCAACACGTGAGAGCCAGCCCTGGGTAGACAGACACGGAACTGTAAACGCTTCGAAGGAAAATATCCAAACACCACTCTGAATGCAGGGGGGCGCGAATCACCAAGGGAAAGAGGAGAAAATGTGGTCAGACTCAAAGGAGAGTTTTCTGGGCCTCTCGGGACTTGCTGGTCAGCAGGGACAGGGCGGTTGGAAACCTGGGGTGCCAAGGCAGAGTGGGCAGTCCTGCCACCTGTGCCTGGGCAGTGAGGGCCTGTAGAGGAGGAGCTGCTGGTGTTTTCAGAAGACAAGGCGGAAATCACAGAATTGGGTCTTTAGAAGCTCCCAGCTGTGACTCCAGCTGTGACATCTGAGGAAATTAGAAAAGTGGACACTGACCTAGGGACTTCCTGGTTGTCCAGGGGTTAAGAGAGTTGGACTATAAAAAAAGGTGAGCGCCGAAGAATTGATGCTTTTGAACTGTGGTGTTGGAGAAGACTCTGGAGAGTCCCTTGGACTGCAAGGAGATCCAACCAGTCCATCCTAAAGGAGATCAGTCCTGGGTGTTCACTGGAAGGACTGACGTTGAAGCTGTGGCCACCTGATGCAAAGAACTGACTCATTGGAAAAGACCCTGATGCTGGGAAAGACTGAAGGTGGGAGGAGAAGGGGACGACAGGGTGAGATGGCTGGATGGCGTCACCGACTCAATGGACATGAGTTTGAGCAAACTCCAGGAGCTGGTGACGGACAGGGAGGCCTGGCGTGCTGTGGTCCATGGGTCGCAAAGAGTTGGACAGGACTGTGACTGAACTGAGGGTTAAGGATCGCCTTGCAATGCAGGGGGCACAGGTTTGATCCCTGGTCGGAGAACTAAGATCCCACGTGACGCTGCACCTACCGGGCTGGCGCTCTGGCCCACGCACAACCAGAGCCGGTGTGCTGCACAGAAGGATCCCGCGTGCCACACCAAGCCCGGGCACAGCCAGACAAACAGAAACACAAACCAGGAAACTGACCCTGAAAACTGAGAGCCGCTCCATTTGACCGTGAGGACAGCTGGGTTCTTATGGACCCTAAACACCCATGTCTCCTTCGGAGGGGCGCAGAAGGCAGTCTGGGGGCCTCGAAGAGAAAGCTGAGGGGCAGAGAGCAGGGGGCTCCCAAGACACAAGGCCCTCAGCTCCCCCTGATGGCAGGGCGAGCAGGTGGGGCCCCAACAGTGGGGGAGCCCGACCCCGGATCAGTGAGATGCAGGAGCCAGCCTGGGCCAGCACTGCCGAGATGGTCACCATAATGACACCACAGATCAGCACCCTGATGGGATGTTCACAGGTCTCCTGTTACTTCAGTGACTGGGGCCCCGCCCCAAGAGTGAGACCCGACCACCCATGTCCAGGTGAGGAGATGGCCCTGACCCTCCAGGAGCTCCAAACGGCAGGAGGTGGCATTTCTCAGGCCCCCCTGCAGTCCCCTCTCTCACGGCGGAGCCTGTGCTGGCCCGGGAAGCAGGGGTGCGCGCCTGCGACCGTGGTGCTGGGGCGGGATGAGCCCAGGGTCCGTCACGGCGGGAGGGTAGGCTGTGCGGTGGACACAGAGTCCACCTGCACCTCGGACTGCCCTCCAGGAACTGACGAGTCTAAACTCTGCTGTTTTAGTTTATACTGGCTTCTACTCAGACGCCCTTGCCGTTGTCGTTCAGTGGCTCAGTTGTGTTCAACTCTTTGCGACCCCAGGGACTGCAGCATGCCAGGCCTCCCTGTCCTTCACCAACTCCCAGAGTTCACTCAGACTCACGTCCATGGAGTCGGTGATGCCATCCAGCCATCTCCTCCTCTGTCATCCCCATCTCCTTCTGCTCTCAGTCTTTCCCAGTGTCCGGGTCCACGTGCTTCTGTTTTCTAACGACAGATCTGCACGAACAGGAGTTCTGTGACACCCTGCTCTGGGCATCCTCGGCTCTGATCCTGAGAGCAGCTCTTCTAGTTCCTCTGTCCAGGGGCTTCCCATCTAGAGTCGCTCCAGCCAGGTTGGGCCAAGCACACGAGGCCAGGCCAGCCCACGGGGTCACACCGGGCAGCACGCACCTTCCTGCCCACTGTGGGCAGCGGGAGCTGCCACCCTGCAAGCCAGGGTGCCGGCCATCACAGCCACTCTCCACAAGGACCAGACCAGAAGTGGGGGGCAGTCAGGCCCTGGGGACACACGGGACCTCTCAGGAAGCACCCATGTCCTCAGATCCTCTGACACACGCAGTTCTCTTTCATACAAGAAGCATGACATGTGTGTGCAAGCCCCATGGCCTGTGTGTGTGTTTGAGCAAAGTCTTCTCTCCAGGTGCTCATGCAGCACACACCTGCCCCGACTCGCTCGAGACAACTCACACCTGCCCACGGCCTCAGCCACAGCACACATCCCCCGAGACTGGAAGGCACGCACAGTCAGAATTCCATTCTACACGTGACGCTTCCCCGCCTGGTAAAGACAAGCAGGACAACACAACAAGAACTGTCACCTCCGCGCGGAGTTTTTCTCCTAAAAATGATACCACAGTGTTGAAAGGCTTCAGGGTCAAGTTTGCTTAAAATGATGCCCACCTTTGTGTCTAGATTTTTTAAATATGCTAAAAACAATCCAGGGTCACAGTGACAGAACCAAGGAAAACTATTTCTATTGAGATTATTTTGTTTTAAAAGTTCAAATGTTAGCACACTCTTTGCCCAATTAAACATGCTTTCAATAAGAGACACCAATGTCTTTCTTTAAAAAGTTAATTTGCACATCTCTGTTCAAAACAATTAGGAAAACAATTATTAAGCAACTCATTACAAAGTGCAGGGAGGTCCGCTCACACCGAGATAAATTTCTTAACAACGTCCAGGTGACGAGGCCACAACAAGACACGTTAATCTCATGACTGCCACACCAGGTTGCCTTCCCCCCAGAATGGTTGTTTTAAAGTTGCTGCTGCTGCTGCTAAGTCGCTTCAGTCGTGTCCGACTCTGTGCGACCCCATAGACGGCAGCCCACCAAGCTCCCCTGTCCCTGGGATTCTCAAGGCAAGAACACTGGAGTGGGTTGCCACTTCCTTCTCCAATGCATGAAAGTGAAAAGTGAAAGTGAAGTCGCTCAGTCATGTCCGACTCTCAGCGACCCCATGGACTGTAGCCCGCCAGGCTCCTCCATCCACGGGATTTTCCAGGCAAGAGTATTGGAGTGGGGTGCCATTGCCTTCTCTGTGTTTTAAAGTTAGGTGCCTAAAAAACTTCATCTTAGAAAATATGGTCTGCCTGTGGTGAGGGGTCAGAGCTCACGAAGGATGGGCGGACTTTTCAGATCTCGGGGAGGGACGTGTATGTTGTTAGTGACCCAGCAAACCATCCGAGCGTGAGGCTCAGAGTGGCTCCCACTAGCCCACAGTTCTGGCGGGCACTTATATTGGAAGGAAGGGGCCCCCCTGGTTGGGGGCCTCCTGGGGGCAGCAGGCTTCCTGCCCAGGGTCCACCCATGGACCGTCACCCACCTGCTGGGCTCTCCCAGAGGGGCTTGTCCGAAAGATCGAGACGAGGGCTGACCGGGGAGGGGAGCCCGGCTCTCCTGGGGGTAATTAATTCCCTAGCGAGCGAGCGGCAGGGTGGGCGCAGACCCGGTCCCAGCAGCCCCGGTGCTGAGCACGGGAGGGAAGGAGGCGCATTTTCTTTAAGATTCGTGAGGAAGGCAGGGGCGCGGGGACCCCCTAATCCAGGGCCGGTGCTTTGTCTGTGCCCCTCCACCCGGCACCTCGCTCAGCTCCTTTGTGTCTGACTCTGTGTAAATGTGAAGTGGAAATCCTCGCGGTCAACACCCTAAGCCCTTCCTCCCAGGGGGCAGGCGGCCCTTTGTCACGGCTGCGTCTCCTTGGTGACGCCTCAGCAGAAAGGCCTGGAAGATCAGACAGAGGAGGCGGAGCCGGACCTCTGCCAGCAAGTTCTTCCCGAGGGGACCAGCGGGCGTTTCCATTGACAGGGCGAGGGTTCCATCCTCTGGTGTGTGCGGGAAGTCGGGCTTGGAGAGGAGACACTGCTTCTTGCAGGTTAGGGCTGAGCTGTGCTCCCAACTCACATGCCGAGTGCCAGCCCCAGGTCCCTGGGAGGCACCTGGGGCAGGTCTGTAGAGGCAAGGGGGTGACCCTAACCCTGACCCCATAGGACTGTGTCCTGTAAGAAGGGATCAGGACACAGACGTGCACACAGGGACGACCGTGTGAGGACTCGGGGGGACGACAGCATCTACGCCTGAGGAGATGGGCCTCAGGAGGACCCAGGCCTGCAGGCACCTGGATCTGGGGTTCTAGCGTCCGGATGCGAGACACACGTCTGAGCTGGAGAGAACCGGGAACCCGTGCCCCATGCCCGCCTCAGCCAGACCACGGCCACAGCCACGCTCCTGCTCTGTGTCTTGAGCCTTGGGCCCTGCGGGAGCACGGAAGGTCTCCTGAGCCTTGGGCCGAGCGGGAGCACAGAGGGTCTCCTGAGCTTCGGGCCCTGTGGGAACACGGAGGGTCTCCTGAGCTTTGGGCCCTACGGGAGCACGGAGGGTCTCCTGAGCCTCGGGTCCTGCGGGAGTACAGAGGGTCTCCCAGGCTGCCACCAGGACAGCCAGTGCCCGAGGGCAGGCGGGCAGGTCCTGGCCAGGCTCCAGGGTCTGGCCTGGCCGCTTCCAGGTCTGAGCCGTGGGCCTGCGGGCCAGGGCTCTGCTGTGCACATGCACTTGACCCGAAGCCCCTCTACCTGGACTGAGGGATATGGTCTGTCCAGGGTCCAGCCCAGGGGGACAGGAGAGGCCCTGCTGGGGACGCAGGACACCATGCAGATGGCCCCTGGGGCCACACTGAGAAGGAGGGCGCCCAACTTGGGGCGCTCGGCCAGAGGGACTGGCCGGCGGAAGCACGGCAGGAAGTTGAGCTTTGTCCTCGGGGACTTAGATCGGAGGTCAGGATCACAAAGGTCAGCGTTTTGGGAGAAACAGCACAGATACAGACACGAGGGAGAAAAAATGACTCCAAAATGTCCTTGTCCTGCAGCTTCGGGCGCCTGGCGGCAGTTACTGATTCATGGCAGTGTGTCTGTCCACTGCTGTCCTGATACACAGGCGATTCTGTGGTGTGTGCTGAGTCGCTTCGGTCGTCTCCGCCTCTGCGCGATCCTGTGGACTGCAGCCCGTCAGGCCCTTCTGTGCGTGGGACTCCAGGCAAGAATCCTAGAGAGGGTTGCCATTTCCTTCTCCAGGGGATCTTCCGGACCCAGGGATTGAACCTGGGTCTCTTACGTCTACCTGCATTGAGAGGCGGGTTCTTTACCACTAGGAACACCTGGGAAGCCGTATTCTGTAGAGCATCTATGAAATAACTTCTAAAGCACGAGAAAAAGATGAAATAAACAGCATTTAAAAGTAACTCCCTATATTACATGATCACATAAAGATCATTTTGCTCTCAAATATACTTCAGTGATAACCAGTTTCAAACATATGGTTGCATCAGTTCAGTTCAGTTCAGTTGCTCAGTCACGTCTGACTCTTTGCGACTCTATAGACTAGGCTTCATTATTTTTTGTAAGATTGGATTTATACCTTGTCCTAAAGACATCTGAAGGTCTGATACTAACAGTGTATTATTTTGATCCTTGTTCTAATGGCTCTTGAAGCTGTAAGGTCTCACACTATTCAGCTATTCAGTTTAGTCGCTCAGTCGTGTCCGACTCTCTGCGATCCCATGGACTGCAGCACGCCAGGCCTCCCTGTCCATCACCAACTCCCGGAGTTCACTCAAACTCATGTCCACTGAATAGGTGATGCCACCCAACCATTTCACCTCTGTTGCCCCCTTCTCCTCCCGCCTTCAATCTTGCCCAGCTTCAGAGTCTTTTCAAATGAGTTGGCTCTTCACATCAGGTGGCCAAAGTATTGAAGCTTCAGCTTCAACATCAGTCCTTCCAAAGAATATTCGGGATTGATTTCCTTTAGGATTGACTAGTTTGCTCTCCTTGCAGTCCAAGGGACTCTCAAGAGTCTTCTCCAACACCACCATTCAAAAGCATCAATTCTTCAGCACTCAGCCTTCTTTATGGTCCAACTCACATCCATCCATAAATACTGGAAAAACCATAGCTTTGACTAGATGGACCTTTGTTGGCAAAGTAATGTTTCTGCTTTTTAATATGCTGTCTGAGTTGGTTCATAGCTTTTTTTCTAAGGAGCAAGCGTCTTTTTAATTTCATGGCTGCAGTCACCATCTGCAGTGATTTTGGAGCCCAAGAAAATAAAGTCTCTCACTGTTCCCATTGTTTCCCCAACTATTTGCCATGAAGTGATGGGACCAGATGCCATGATCTTTGTTTTTTGAATGTTGAATTATAAGCCAGCTTTTTCACTCTCCTCTTTCACTTTCATCAAGAGGCTCTTTAGTTCTTCTTCACTTTCGGCCATCAGGGTGCTGTCATCTGTGCATCTGAGGTTATTGATATTTCTCCCAGCAATCTTCATTCCAGCTTGTGCTTCAGCCAGCCTGGCATTTTGCATGATGTACTCTGCACATAAGTTAAATAAGCAAGGTGACAATATACAAGCTTGATGTACTCCTTTCTCAATTTGGAACCAGTCAGTTGTTCCATGTCTGGTTCTAACTGTTACTTCTTGACCTGCATACAGATTTCTCAGGAGGCAGGTAAGGGGGTCTAGTATTCCCATCTCAAAGGCTTTAGCAGAGTTGGTGAAGCATAAGTAGATGTTTTCTGAAACTCTGTTGCTTTTTCTGTGATCCAATGGATGTTAGCAATTTGATATCTGGTTCTTCTGCCTTTTCTAAGTCCAGCTTGAACATCTGGAAGTTCTTGGTTCACATACTGTTGGAGCCTAGCTTGAAGAATTTTGAGAATTACTTTGCTAGCATGTGAGATGAGTGCAATTGTGCAGTAGTTTGAGCATTCTTTGGCATTGCCTTTCTTTGGGATTGGAATGAAAACTGACCTTTTACAGTCCTGTGGCCACTGCTGAGTTTTCCAAATTTGCTGGCATATTGAGTGTAGCACTTTCACTGAGCTATTTCAAATCCTAAAAGGTCTCACATAGAAAGAGAAATATCTCCAAATGTCTCCTTTGCTCTGAAGGTTCATTTTATCTGCAAATATTTTCTGGGAAGCCTCCAATCCATCCGTCCGTCCATCCATCCGGACGCTGTGAACATGGGTCCATACAGCCCTTCAGTTCTTTTGAAATATTTCACCACATAACCAGCCAACCCCTGTGTGTGGCAGACATTTTCTGGTTTGTCCCTATTTTTGTACAAAATTTATGACAAAGGTTGTACGACAGTCTTGTATTAATAAAATAAAAATAAAAGAATAAAAAATTTTTAATGGCAGAGTTCAATCTTTTGGATACAGTCATGAATTTTCATTTGTTCTCCTGCGTGGATTTTCCAGAACGGGGCTCAGTATCTAACTGCATCCCCAGCACATTTCTGGTTTGGAATTAGACATCTATGCAAATCTCATTTCTGTGTTTTAACCATGCTTTTAATATCTAATCTTCTGCTCTAATATCTTGGTCACTAACTGTGTGGAGATAATTAAGTGATAGAGCCAGACAATTACTCAGTGGGCAGAGAGGAGACCATCCCTTACATTTATATAAATGCACTAGCTTTAAATAAAACAACTGAATGCATTTGGAGACCCATCTAAAGCGGGCGACTTGAGAAACCGTTTGATCGCACGGTCGATTCAATCAGCAACTGGCTGGCTGGGTTCATTTTTATTTTTATTTTTTCATGGGACTGACCAGGCAATTCAGTCAATAGTTGTCAAAATTGGAGTCCAGAACAGGCACAGCTGGACCAGCCTAAAGTTAATTAAAAATCAAGAGCAGGATAAATGAAACGCGGCTCCTTCGAGGGAGCCTGGAGGCGGAGGGGGGCATCTCTTCTCTCTTAAAGGGGCCCGAGAGCAGCCGCCACGGGAAGCAGGCGGTTTTCCTGGTGGACAGTTCGTCCCTGTG
>NW_011495061.1:1204392-1209291 GCF_000754665.1 Bison bison bison | reverse complement strand
CCTGTGAGGCCGAGTGCTGTTCCTGTGTTAAGTGGGAAACGTGTAAAACTAGCCTACGGTCTGGATGCCATCTGGTGTGGTGGGGGGCCCGCAGGCAGCCAGGAGCCCAGCACCCGGCCTGGCACGGCGCAGATATGCTGGTGGCCGTCGGGGACCCAGCCTCTCTACCCGCGTGCATCCAGCCCGGCACCACCCCATCAGAGCAGCCCAACCCCGCCTCCCCGCCGGACCAGCGCGTGGCTCCTGACTGGCCTCTCCACCAGCCCCCGGGACCTCGTCCTCTCCGAGCCCCGGCCGCTGCCCGCCTGGTCTCTGCCCAGACAGCTTGCATCGTATGGATGTCCAGCTGCCTGAGCCCCCTAGGTGGCCAGAACTTGTCACCGTACCCTGAGCGCCCAGAACAGCAGACACTTAGTCTCCCAGAGTCTAGAGGCCGAGGCCTGAGGTCAGGGTGTGGGGGCCCCCACCCAGGTCTCCACAGACGGGTGCCTTGCCTTCGGCACCCAGCCCCGCTGCGGCCTCTGCTCTGTCCCATGCTGCCCCCTCTCTAAGGACACGGCTGCACAGGGTTAATGGCCCACCTGCCCCCGCAAGGCCTCATCTCAACTAAAGTAGTGACACAGAGCCACCCTGGCTCCAAACAAGGGTCCGTTCAGGGCCCTGGACGGGACTGGACGTCCACAGCAGCCTAAGCACCTTCTTGTCCCACGTAACCCGGGGACTGGAGCCTTCAGCCACCAGAGTCTCTTTGGAATACAAGGAGTTTCTCGTTTATTTCCATATGCTAATTCATCACACACTGCTGACTTGTCTTCACATTTCTCCCACTAGATTTTAAGGCAATGGAGGGCAGGATCTGTGACTTTTTATCTTTAAATTCACCTCTATTTCAGCACTGAAATTGGAAAGCCTTGGAAAGCCTTGAGAATGAAGCCTCCGGAGTGTGCGGTTCCAGAGCCGAGTGTGGACCCTGAGGTTAACAAAGTGCTTATGGAATGAAACAAGGAACCTTTAATACACATAAACACACACCCAGGGCCTCTTATCCAACATGAGATGCTGTGTAAGAAGGACCCACACAGCTGGCATGTGGAACGTGCGCTGTTCAGATGCAGAGGGACAGCTGGACCGTCCTCGGGGTGGACGGATAAACCGAGACTAGAGTTTAAACTTGGAGAAGCCGACGGCACCCCCTCCAGTGCTCCTGCCTGGAAACTCCCATGGACGGAGGAGCCTGGTAGGCTGCAGTCCATGGGGTCGTGAAGAGTCGGACACGACTGAGCGACTTCACTTTCACTTTTCACTTTCATGCATTGGAGAAGGAAATGGCAACCCACTCCAGTGTTCTTGCCTGGAGAATCCCAGGGACGGCGGAGCCTGGTGGGCTGCCGTCTATGGGGTCGCACAGAGTCGGACACGACTGAAGCAACTTAGCAGCAGCAGCAGCAGCAGAGTTTAAACTGGAGCCCGACGCCGGGGCCAGAAGGCTGGATGGACTCCCATCCATGAGCCTTAGTGGACCTCAGAGACAAGCGGAGGAAAGGCTGGCCAGGCCTGTGCACTGCCCAGACCCCCGGGAGCCCCGTCCCCCTCTTCATGCCTGGGCCCCCGTGCTGTACATGTCTCAGTGTGAAGCTCAGTGGCCCAGAGCCAAGGGCTGTGAGGGCCGGAGCCGACTGGCGGCCAGTCTCCGAGGGGGCAGAGTCCAAGCCCACCAAGGCTACCGGCTCCTGAGACCAGCTGGGACAACAGCTGGGAGCTGCTGGGAGGGAGCTGAGGGCTGGTCACCGCGGCCCGGGAGACAGACGGGCCCTCCCTATGGGCAGAGCACAGAGCTGGTCCACCGGACGGTGGCCTCTCCAGGGCCGTCTCCCCACTTCCTGCCCCTGTGGCCAGGGGGCGGCTGGGGGCCCACAACTCCCGGGTTCTGGGATGTCGAGGGGAGGCCTGGCCACCAGGCTCGCCACCACCTGGCTGCTTCCAGGCCATGCTCTGGGGGGACTGACTCAGGATTCACAACGGCTCTGAAGTCAAAGTCACGGACTTCCCTGCACCCTCGGAGTCACACCACACACAGGATGAGAGCTTCAGGACGAGAGCAAAGAGGTCAGCACGGCGAGTCCCACCTTGATGCCAAAACATTCAGATGTTTTACTGAAACATTGGTTGTTTCTACAGATGCTTCCAGGGCTTCCAGTTTGCCAGGGCCAGAATGAGCGCTTTGGGGGCCTGCTGGGCACCGAGGCGGCCCATGGACATCCAAGAGGGCTGCAAAGGTCACCGATGGGGACAGCTCAGCTGGGCTCCACGGTGCCCAGAATGCCCCCCGCCTGGGCCCTCCCAGCGTGCATGGAGTGGGGTGGGGCTCTTACATGCCAGCTGCCACGGCACAGCACGGCCGCACAGTGCCTCGGGAGAAAGCCGGGCTCCCAGGCCCCAGGGTCACTGTTAGGGCCCGATGCCCCTCTCGCCTCGCCTGCCGAGACCTGGGCCCCTGGGGTGCGCTGCTTCCTGAACTTCAGCCTTCGGAGGAGCACACTCCCGGGGGCCCGGCCCCGACCCCTGAACCCCAGGCCCAAGGTGGACGTGAGCGTCCTGAGTCAGCGCTCCTGACAGTGAGCACCACCTCTGGGGGCCCCGGGGCACTCTGCCGGGAGGCGCCCGGAGTGTCTGCTCCAGCCCACAGCCAGCAGCCCCACTTCACCTGCAGGCCCTGCCCACCCCTCACGGCTACTAAGCCCTCAGCTCCTCTGCTATTTACCGAGGGAAGGCTTCCTAGGGAGTGAGGCTGGCACAGGGTTAAAGTTCCTGCAAACACACGCCTGCACTCGTGTATACGCATGCACGCACGCACACACGAGGACTGCGCTGTCCTGCCTGCGACGTGTCCCGGGCTGGACGGGGTGAGACACGGCCCACCGCCAGGCTGACCGTCGGCTTGAGGATGGGACAAGTGCACTCAGCAACCTCCGCCAGCTGCGTCCTGCCGGCTCCCCCGCTGGTGGCCGGGGAGGGGGAAGGCAGCCGGGGGGGCGGTGGGAGGCGTCGCTGCCCCTTTCCTGTGCCCAGCACCCAGTGAGCCCCCCGGAAGGGCCACGTGCTCCCAGCCTTGACCTTCTCTGTGATTCTGGTTTCTACAGGAGGCTCAGATGGAGCCGGAAAGCCAGTGAGAGGGAGGCCCTTCTGGCCACAAGGCTGCCTTCCCGCCTCTTCTCCCTGGCTTCTAAATTCTTCCCCACTTCACACCACATCTCCCCTCCTCCTCACGCGGCCGCCCACCACCTCACAATCTGGACTTCCACAGAACGCGAGAGTCCTTGGCAGCCTGGGTCCAGCCCTGAGGTGCTGGGAGGAACCCACTACATGCACGTCTGGCCAGGTGGGGTCGGGGCCGCCCTGCACCGCACCACCCAGCCCCTGAGATGCCCCCGGGCTTCCTGTTCCTCTGCCCCCTCCAGGCCAACTGGATGGGCTGCTGCCCACCCAGCTCTCGCCTCCCCTGTTGCCAACACACCAGCCCCTCACCTGGAACCCAAGGCCCCTGCCTTCCAGCCCACTTCTGACAACCACAGACTTCCATCCGGACGCCAGCACGAGGGCTGAGTCCCACAGCCCCGCCCCCACAGACTGGACCACAGGGAGCCTAGTCCTGGACACTGGGCACTCCCCAAGACCAGAGCGTGGACGGGTCCACCTGCCTGTGCCTGCTGCCCCACCTCGACCCCCGCCTACCTGCTCCGAGATGCTGCGGTGTCAGCTCGGCACCTGGAGCCACCCTCCCCTCAGGCCTGTGACTCTGACACATGAGTGGAGGCCAGGGGAGGCCAGTCCTGCTCCTCCCAAGGACGGGGCCATGGCCACGGCTGCAGGGAAGGAAGCTGGTCCTCGTCTGGGGAGACGTCTGCGAGGGCTGCTTCCCACAAGGTCAGGGTCGAGATCCGACTCCTGTGTGCTCACCGACTTGCCTCTTGTGTGCGCCCCGATGCCGGGCCAGCTTCCTTCACAGGGAGTCTGGACGACTGAACCGGTAAGCGAGTGCTGTGACTTCACCAGGAAGTCCTGTGGTCCCTGCTGTCGCGGGAGACCACTTGCTAACTATTCTGCACCCCCTCCCACCCTGGCTCCGGGACTGACTCTGCTGCAGCACGTCTTCTGGGCCATCATCCCGTAGGTATCTCAGCGCCGCGGAGAAGGAGCTGAGGAGCAGCAGTCTCGGGTGGACTGGGCCACCAGAGTGCGCCTAAACCCTAATGCTGTGTTTATAGCTCTTGCTGTGGCAAATGATCCCTCTCACACACCATAAACACCCACATACATGCACACACACACACACACACGTCCACACACCACATGGGTACACAATGTGCACACACACCACACACGTCCACACACACGTGCATATCCAAGCACACTCTCACACATGTACACACGCACACACACATGTGTACACACATCACATTGGTACACAATGCGTACACACACTACACATGTACACACACATACACACGTGCATACCTAAGCACACTCTCACACATGTACACACGCACACACGCACGTGTACACACATCACATAGGTACACAACGTGCACACACACCACACATGTACACACATACATACGTACCCCAGCACACTCTCACACATGTACACACACGTGTACACAATACGCACACACACCACACATGTACACACACATGTGCATGCCCCAGCACACTCTCACACATGTACACACGCACACACGTGTGTACACACATGTGCATACCCAAGCACACACATGTACACACACACCACACATGTGCACACAATGCTTGCACATGCACATGTCACAGTGCACACATATACTTAAACACGCAACACATGTGTACATACACCATGCATGTACACGTGCATACACATCACAC
>NW_011495061.1:1204076-1204292 GCF_000754665.1 Bison bison bison | reverse complement strand
ACACACACACATGTACACACCTCACACGTACTAGGTAAATGCACCCCCTTGAAAGAACAGACTCGACACTGGCACCGCCACAAACAACCCTAGTTGCGGACAAGCCCCTGTTGGCAGACACAGTCCCTGGAGCTTCCCCTCTCCCCCTGCCCCCTCCTGCCGCTGCTCCTCTGGGTCCAGGCCCCCAGGCGGTGAGGACCTGCTCGGCCCACCAGG
>NW_011495061.1:1194788-1203976 GCF_000754665.1 Bison bison bison | reverse complement strand
GCGATGGTGAGTCTTCAACTCCAGGGAAGAATGAGCCCAGAAGTCACAGGACACTGTCCCCCCAAATCCATGAGGACGACGCTCCAGGTCACGGCAGCAGAACCCAGCCTGGAGGAAGCTCAGTGTGAGACGCTATACAAACCCTGCCCCTTGAACTCCAAGTCCTGCAGGAGAAGCCAGGGGGTGGAGGAAGGCGACTTTGCCGGCTGCCTGGGTGGAGACCACTTTCTCCCTTCTGCGAGAAGGACACTGGTGCTCTGGGGTCTTGGCTCAGACATGGGTTGGGATGTGCGCCGTGGATCCCCCAGGTCCCAGGCCTTCGGGATGGACCCAGAACTTGCAGCACTGGCTGCCCTGTGCCTCCGGCCTGCAGGCAGCAGACTGCAGCCTCAGGATGGACGGCCAGTTGCTCGTCACGAGTCGTCTCTCTTTACCGTGGTGGTTCTGTTGCCCTTGGGAGCCCTGGCTGACACTTGGAGGTGGTGCTCATGGCTCACCCACCACGCGCACAGACGTACACGATGAGGCTCTGCCGCGGTGCTGGCAGCAGCTCCCCCCGGCAGGTGAGGGGAGGCTGAGGCGCATGGCACAGGGCCACCAGTGGAGACGTGTCAGGAGGAGTCGGGTGAGGTTGGGGGGTCCCGGGGCCCCAGAGGAGGCTAGTGGCCCGCGGGGATGCCCCCAAACCCGACTTCTGGGAGGAGGGTCTCCTGAAAACACTGAGATTGACCGACTCCATCTGCACAGGAGCGGCGCGCGGGGCGCCGGGCGGGGGCTGGGGGTCGAGGCTCAGCTGAGAGACCTGAGCCTGTGAGACCCCCGCCCTGGGGTCACGCTCTTCTCCTCTCAGTATACAGCCCCCCACCCCGTGCTGGGGACTGAGATGTCCCTGGGCCGGAAACGTGAGGTCCTGATGGTGTGTGTGGGGGGCAGGACAGGAAAATAGACAGGGTGTCAGAGTCACACAATCTGAGTGCGGAGACCGCAGCCCCCAGCCGGCCCCTACGGGGAGAGCTTGGGGGGACCCCTTCGGGGGTCACATGTCCACATGTTCTCCAGATGACCAGACCACCCCGAGACTGCTCTACTTGAGTCGGGTTAAAGTGAACGGGAAGGGCA
Source organism: Bison bison bison (assembly GCF_000754665.1). Classification (NCBI taxonomy): domain Eukaryota; kingdom Metazoa; phylum Chordata; class Mammalia; order Artiodactyla; family Bovidae; genus Bison; species Bison bison. Next base: position 1,202,857 of record NW_011495061.1, on the reverse strand, counting down.
CGTTGGGTCATAATTTAACATACACATCTGTCAACATCCTGATTCGACAGAGATCAGTCGTGACGCAGAGCGAGTCCCGTCCAGGGGGTGGGGGCCGTCCCATCGCCGGCTGAGGGCCTCGTCTGCTACTTGGCTGGGGCTGAAGCCACCAGCTCGTGTCCGGCCTGCTCGGGTTTACGAGTGTGAACTAGCGAAGGCTCTGCTTCCCTGGAGGCCTGAGTCTAAGGGGGGCCCAAGCACGGGGGTCTGAGGGGCCCGGACGCCCCTATGCGGGAAGGCCAGGCACGTCGAGGGGCCAGTGGCCGTGTGTGGCCCACCGCGTCAAAGCTCACTGGCCAGGGGTCTGTGCGCTGTCCTCACAGCTGCGACGGGCCGGGGCAGTCACGGGGACACACGCACCGTGTCCTGCGGTCGCCATCTTTTCTCTTTAAAATCATACATGTTTCATTAAGCTTCAGGCAGAGTGGCTTCTGATTTATGGTAATTGTCAACAAAGACACAATTTTAACCCTGCAGAAGCTTGGAGTTAACCGGCACGAGATTATGTAGTTTTTCCTTAAAAAAAAAAAAAGGAGGGAGGGCCCAGTGTGCCACACACACACCCCCACACACACAATGCAGAGGATGCTGGGGGCAGTGAGCTGGCCCGTCGCTAAGGCCCGCCGCGCGGGTGGAGCTGGTCTCCAGCGGCCACACCTGACCCGGCGGACACCCCGTCCCCGAGCCCCGAGTGCTCATGGCCTGGGAGACTCCAGTGAGAGGAATTTCCATATCAAACCCAATTTAGATGAAAAGTCTTGGTTTAAAAAAAAAAAAGCCAGTGCATCAATAGTCCCTTGATTAGATTTTCATCTCCTGAGCAGACAAATATGAATATTTATTACCTTGGATGCAGACTTTCCTCCTTCCATTGCTCTGTTCTTGAATATTATCCACCACTAATTTTTATGAAAATTTGGGCAACATAATGTTTTCACATAAACTGACAGTTCTTGAGATAATCCCGTTATCGTCTGGTTGAAAATGACAGCTTCCGCTTATTCATGTGTTAACGAGGGATTAAATATTGTTTTTAGTCCTATAATCTAAGATGGACTGGAAATTAAAAATTGAACATTGTACATTAGCAGGGCTTTGTTTGCATTTACTTAGAGAAGATCCATAAATTAGCAGTTTAACAAGCAGGCCCTTTAATGTTGCTGCCAGAGGCAACACGACAGACATTTCTAAGTAAATCCTAAAATAAGTTGTCGTCTACCTGCTGTACACCCAGAGGAAAGCAAGCCAAAGAAAGACGGCCTTCACCAAAGAAACACAATGGCAACACAACAGAAAGTGCTCCAGTGTCGGGGATCACTCAGCCTCCCTCCTCTCCCCAGGGAGCACTGTGTCTTCATCACGCCCTGGTCCTCACATCCTGAGACAGGCCTGCCCTGCACAATCGCCGACGGGGCCCGGTGGGTGGGGAGCACGCCAGTCCTCCCCAGTGAGCGGCCGTGGGCACCGGGGAAGATTGTGCATCTGAACCAGGTGATTCAGTCAGTTCATCACTCAGCCGTGTCTGACTCTTTGCAACGCCATGGACTGCAGCACGCCAGGCCTCCCTGTCCCTCACCAACTCCCGGAGCTTGCACAAACTTAGGTCCATCGAGTCGGTGATGCCGTCCAACCATCTCATCCTCTGTCATCCATCCCCTTCTCCTGCCTTCAATCTTTCCCAGCATCAGGGTCTTTTCAAATCAGTCAGTTCTTCACATCAGGTGGCCAAAGTATTGGAGTTTCAGCTTCAGCATCAATCCTTCCAATGAACATTCAGGACTGATTTTCTTTAGGATGGACTGATTGGATCTCCTTGCAGACCAAGGGACTCTCAAGAGTCTTCTCCAACACCCCAGTTCAAAAGCATCAATTTTTCACTGCTCTGCTTTCTTTATAGTCCAACTCTCACATCCATACATGACCACTGGAAAAACCATAGCTCTGACTATATGGACCTTTGTCAATAAAGTAACGTCTCTGCTTTTTAATATGCTGTCTAGGTTTGTCATAAATTTTCTTTCAAGGAGCAAGCATCGTTTTAATTTCATGGCTGCAGTCACCATCTGCAGTGATTTTGGAGCCCAAGAAAATAAAGTCTGTCACCGTTCCCATTGTTTCCCCATCTATTTGCCATGAAGTGATGGGACCAGATGCCATGATCTTCATTTTCTGAATGTTGAGTTTTAAGCCAGCTTTTTCACTCTCCTCTTTCACTTTCATCAAGAGGCTCTTTAGTTCTTGTTCGCTTTCTGCCATAAGGGTGGTGTCATATGCATATCTGAGGTTATTGAGATTTCTCCCAGCAAACTTGATTCCAGCTTGTGCTTCATCCGGCCTGGTATTTTGCATGATGTACTCTGCATATAAGTTAAATAAGCAGGGTGACAATACACAGCCTTGATATACTCCTTTTCCAATTTGGAACCAGTCTGTTGTTCCATGTCGGGTTCTAACTGTTGCTTCTTGACCTGCATACAGATTTCTCAAGAGGCAGGTCAGGTGGTCTGGTATTCCCATCTCTTGAAGAATTTTCCCCAGTTTGTTGTGATCCACACAGTCAAAGGCTTTGGTGTAGTCAATAAAGCAGAAGAAGATGTTTTTCTGGAATTTTCTTGCTTTTTATATGATCCAACAGATGTTGGCAATTTGATCTCTGGTTCCTCTGACTTTTCTAAATCCAGCTTGAATATCTGAAAGTTTTCAGTTCATGTACTGTTGAAGCCTGGCTTGGAGAATTTTGAGCATTACTTTGCTAGTGTGTGAGATGAGTACAACTGTGTGGTAGTTTGAGCATTCTTTGGCATTGGCTTTCCTTGGGACTGGAATGAAAACTAACCTTTTCCAGTCCTGTGGCCACTGCTGATTTCAAAATTGGCTGGCATATTGAGTGCAGCACTTTAACAGCATCATCTTTCAGGATTTGAAAGAGCTCAGCTGGAATTCCATCACCTCCACTAGCTTTGTTTGTAGTGATGCTTCCTAAGGCCCACTTGATTTTGAACTCCAGGATGTCTGGCTCTAGGTGAGTGATCACACCATCGTGGTTACCCAGGTCATTAAGATCTTTTTTATAGAGTTCTTCTGTGTATTCTTGCCACCTCTTCTTAATATCCTCTGCTTCTGTTAGGTCCATACCATTTCTGTCCTTTATTGTGCCCATCTTTGCATGAAATGTCCCCTTTGTGTCTCTAATTTTCTTGAAGAGATCTCTAGTCTTTCCCCTTCTATTGTCTTCCTCTATTTCTTTGCATTGATCACTTAGGAAGGCTTTCTTATCTCTCCTTGCTATTCTCTGGAACTCTGCATTCAGATAAATATCTTTTCTTTCCTCCTTTGCCTTTAGCTTCTCTTTTCTCAGCTATTTGTAAGGCCTCCTCAGACAGCCATTTTGCCTTTTTGCGTTTCTCTTTCTTGGGGACGGTTTTGATCACTACCTCCTGTACCATGTTGCAAACCTCCGTCCACAGTTCTTCAGGCATCTGTCTACCAGATCTAATCCCTTGAATCTATTTGTCACTTCCACTGTATAATTGTAACGGATTTGATTTAGGTCATACCTGAATGGTCTAGTGCTTTTCCCTACTTTCTCAATTTAAGTCTGAATTTTGCAATATGGAGTTCATGATCTGAGCCACAGTCAACTCCTGGTCTTATTTTTTGCTGACTGTACAGAGCTTCTCCATCTGTGGCTGCAAAGACTATAATCAATCTGATTTTGGTATTGACTATCTGGTGAAGTCCATGTGTAGAGTCGTCTCTTGTGTTGTTGGAAGATGGTGTTTGTGACGGGGGAGCCTGGTGGGCTGCCGTCTATGGGGTAGCACAGAGTCGGACACGACTGAAGTGACTTAGCAGCAACAGCAGTGAGGTCTCTTGGCAAAACTCTGTTAGTCTTTGCTCTGCTTCATTTTGTACTCCAATAAGGTAGCTGTTGGGCTTCCCTGGTGGTTCAGAAGGTAAAGAATCTGCCTACAATGCAGGAGACCCAGGTTCAATCCCTGGGCCAGGAAGATCCCCTACAGGAGGCATGGCAACCCACTCCAGTATTATTGCCTGGAGAATCCCATGGACAGAGGAGCCTGGCGGGTTACACTCCATGGGTTCGCCAAGAGTTGTATAGGACTGAGCAACTAAAGCTTGCAAGCTGCCTTGCAAGGTAGCCTGCTGTTACCTTATTGCTACAACTGGGGTCCCAGATCAAACCATGGATCTGGTGGAGCTCTGGGCAAGACCATCCCACAGGCTTCTAGGCGTCCACAGTACCTTGTATTTGTTTGTGCTTATCTCTGTGACCGGCATGTAGAATTGTTCACGTTTTCATTTATTGTCTGGCACGGTGTAGCGCATAGGACAGAGACATTTCTTAGAAGCCGACTCGTCCAGGCGATACTGAGTCTAATGAGACACCAACAGGACAGAGTTGACTACGGCTCAGTGCTGGGGGCTGAGCCATGACCCCAGGACCCGAGGGTCTGTCCGTATTTGGAGATGAGCCTTTAAGGAGAGAATTAAGGTAAAATGAGGTCCTATGGTTGGGTTATGATCTAGTGTGACTGGGGTCCTTATAAGAGGACATGATCAGGACACGGCCACGCATGGGGGGTGACCACGTGAGGATATGGAGGAGCAGTGTCCACGGGCCAAGGAGAGAGGCCTTGGGAAGGATGCCCGGATGTCAGATCCCAGCTCCCAGGACGCCCGAGCACAGGGCCCCGGAGGCGGCCCCAGGAAACCAGAGCATCAGCGTGCAGACACTCACCCTGGCCACCCTTCCCCTCCACTGAAGGCAGTGTCGCCCCAAGGAACAGCAAAGAGTTAGACGTCTTTACTGCTGGGTGAAGTCGAGTGCTTGTCAAGGGAAGAAGGAGACCTCTTATAAAATTCATTTTTGCTTTACGCTCTCGCTCAAAACCAGAGCTGTGGCTCAGAGTTTACACTCGCAGAGGCCTGACTCACCTCTGAAAACATCTTCCTTCCTCAGGAACAATAGGTGGAGTCTGTGCAGACACGCCGATTGTGAGTCTGGTGCCCCCCTCCCCCGAGGGGCTGGGCGCCATCACCCCAGGGAGGTGCTCTCCCTACACCTGCTGTCCTGGGGCCCCCCGAAGAGTGACCATGAGTAAGACGCAGGCAGGAAGGGCCGTCCCCGTGTCAGCAGGACAGCCCCAGGCTCTGGTCCAGGTGCATCCGGGGGGCCCTGTGCGTGGCAGGACCACTGCCTCATTCTAGGAGCCAAGCTCACTCACTTGCCCACCCCCCACCTTGCAGCTTATCCAGAAGTTGGGAAGTTCAGGTTTTACACTTGTCTCCCTTGGACAGCAAGGAGCTCAAACCCATCAATCCTAAAGGAAATCAACCCTGAATATTCACTGGAAAGACTGATGCTGAAGCTGAAGTTTCAGTACTTTAGCCCCTGATGCGAAGAGCTGACTCATTGAAAAAGACCCTGATGCTGGGAAAGATTGAAGGTAGGAGAAGGGGACGACAGAGGATGAGATGGTTGATGGCATCACCAACTCGATGGACATGAATCTGAGCAAATTCCGGGAGATGGTGAAGGACAGGGAATCCTGCTGTGCTGCCGTCCACGGGGTCGCAGAGTCAGACATGACTCAGTGACTGAACAACGAAGCAACGTGTCTCACGACCTTTACCGCTAACACCTTCACGTGTGCAGTTAACCTCGCTTTGAAATACACCCTACTCACGGAGTGCAGCTGGTGTCACATGCCTCAAGAAGTGCCTATGGGGTTTCAACTTTCACGAATCTTGAGAAAAAGATGAACGACAAGACGGCGAGAATTAACTACTTTAATGACGAGTAACAAATTAGACTCTTTACGTTCCACGTTGTCTTTGAAGTGTGCAATTGTCAGGAAGGTCTATAAGGGAACACTTCCATGCATTTCTCAGGACGGTGAGATCAATCACAGTTCCAGCCCTGGGCACAGACAGTGGTTCGGTCCAGTTCTCCAGCCCCGATTCCTCCACCATAGTTCACACCCGTCAGATGGGCGGCGGGGAGCTGGGGAGCATGTGTGTGCCTGTGTGTACATGTGTGTGCTTGTGTGTGAGTGCACAGGGGCCTGGGGAGCAGGGGACCCAATGTAGCCCAAGGTCCATTCAATCAAACTTAACTCTTAATCAGCTGGAGAGGTGAACCCCGCTTACCAACCAGGTGAGCAAGGCACCTTAACCCCGAAAGGAGAGAATTCGGTTGTGGGTCAGCGGACAGGCGCGCCCGGTGCTTGGATGATGTCTGTGATTTGTGGGTGTTGAGGGCAAACCGTCTCCCCGAAAGCTGTGCACCTCCTCAGCCCCGGTCCTGGGAAGGAGCCTCCCTGGCCATGGGGTCCTGGCGGGGGTGATCCAGGGAAGCAAGGTCACTGGGGGGCAGGGCGGCCCTAGTCCTCCTAAGAGGAGACACCCGGGGAGGCCGTGAGGTGGTGGGGCAGAGGCTGGAGGAGGCGGGCGAGGACGGGGCAGCCCCAGGCGTGGGACAAGGCGGACGCACCCTCCCCGGGAGCCCTCAGGGCACGCAGCCCCGCACCGTCCGGGCTCTGCGCTCTGGCCTCAGAGCTGAGGGGGGACACGCTGGAGTCTGCAGCCCTGGTCTGCGGCGCTTGGTCACCACTGTCAGCCCTGGGACCTGACGCCGGGTCAGAGGTGCCCACGGTCTGGGGAGAGAGACTGCAGCCAGCAGGAGGTGCCCGCCAACCAGGGAGGCCCCGGAGAAGGCAGGTCGGGAGGCCGGTCCTGCAGAGGGATGACATGAGACGCGGGCACCAGGGCCTGTTAACGGGTCCCACGTGGTGTCTCAGGGACGTCAGAGGACCGGTGGCCCCAGTGAGGGCAGAGTCTTTGGACCACCTCAGGGCCTGGGTGGAGCCACACACGGAGCGGCTCTGCGCCCAGGGGTCTGGGGGTCCAGGTAAAGAGAGGGCGGTTCCGCTGGGCCCACAGGACCTCTGACCTCCCTGGATGCTTTCAGGACCAAGTCCCGGCCCGGGGCAGCAGCTCCAGCACCAGCTGCCCTTCTGCTCAGATGCGGGTTTGCACGTGATGGCCGGCGAAGCACAGCCTGGCTGGGCCGGGACACACTGAGAAGGGGCCCCGTCCTGGGTGGACGCCTGCGTGGGGTCCGCTCCTCACTGCAGGGGAGCCGCGGGCCATCTCGACAGAGCAGGCCCACACTGCGGTCGCCAGCGTGGCACTGGCTGCATGTCTGTTTTGACGTGAGATTGTTTTAAATTTGGTGTTTGATTATATGTAGTGTTACATTGATTACTAATTAACGTAATTATTAATTACATTATATGGGTGAACTTCATATGGGTGAACACAGCTTTTTATTTTATTTTGAACTCACGGATAAAGCAGAGGGGAAGTATTCAAATCAGCAATTAAGGGCTGCACACCTGTTGCCATGGAGACACGGCCTGGGATGGTCACAGTTAAAGACTGAATGTGCCCAGGCGGGTGTCCACCTGCTGCCCTGGGCTCGCGGTCACTCTGCCCCGACCAGGGGTGACTGAGCTGCCTCGGAGCGTCAGACCACAAGCTGGAGGCACCGGTGGTAGAGACGCAGGCGGCTTCGCTCCAGAGCTCACAGAAGAGGAGGGACCGGCTTCAGCTCACGTGACCCAGCACAGCCTGGGGAGCACCCTGGAGGGGGCGGGTCAGAGGCAGGGGACGGGTCCCCCACGGCAGAGCAGCCATCCACTCAGAGCAGCTCCCCGCCACCCCCAACCCTGTGATCCCCAGGGAGGGAGGGAGGCTGTGAAAGCACCGATCTGGGGGGGTGGGCAGCAGGAGGCAAGCACCACAAGCCTGCCTCGGGGGGACCCATGTCCCCCCATGATGGACAGAGCGGGATCCTGACTCCCAGGACTTCAGGACACAATCTTTACAGAGGAGTGCAGTTCAGGGAGGTCACCCCACCAAGTGATGCCCCCATGACTCATCCCCCCCACGGCATTTCGGGCGGGGACTCGGGGGGCAGCGGGTGTGGAGGCCCCTGGAGGACCCGC
>NW_011495061.1:1187040-1194510 GCF_000754665.1 Bison bison bison | reverse complement strand
GGGTGGGCGCGTGGGCGCCAGGGACACTCGTCTCTCGCGGGCTGCCCCTGGCCACACGGCCGCTGCCCTGAACGAGGCTGGGGTGCTCTGCACGACCCCTCCAGCGGTCTTTGCGCCTTCTCGGCAATTCCAAGTCCTAGGGCTGAGGACAGGAAGCGGGCTTCTGGAACACCGCGTTCCGGGGGCTCTTCCGAGCGTCTGCAGAGCTCGGCTTGACATCAACACTGCCTTCTGATCCAGGCTGCCCGGCTCCGGGGAGGAGGACCCTGAACCAGCTCACAGACCATGAGACGTGCCCGCTCCCGCATCCCAGCGGGATGGTCGCCCGGCCCCAGCTGGACCACAGTGCGGCCTGGCAGGGAGACACACACCAGGCACTTTCTATAGCAACGCAGCTGACATGTCAGCCCGGGATGGTGGGGGATGCCACAGGCAGACCACACGCACTCCATCTTACATGACTGTTTACCCTGACGCTGCATCAAAGCTGAGTGTGTCACCATGGCAACTGCCTCATCACAGGCACCTCGCCTGCTTTAAACCACGGAAAGCACTCAAAAGACCCTGCGGGCCCACGTGATGGCGACTGTATACAGCACCGCGGAGGGAAAGGACGCCGCCTCACACTGAACTCACGTTTGCCACCATGTCAAGTGCGTTAATTATATTGAACATATTTTTGTCTGAGTCTCTTCACTTTTGAGAAATAAGAAAACAGTATGAGAAACCCTGGTTAAGGCTGTGTGGGGGACGCTGTGCTGAGCTCCGAGGGGCCCGGCCAGCAGAGCTGGGGACCCGTCCTCGTGGAAGGGACCACGTGGCCAACCCCGAACTCTGACCTCTGACACCGCCCCGAACTCTGACCTCTGACACCGCCCCCTCAGCCTAGCACTGGAGTTCTCAGGCAGCCTGGACAGACCGCGGCAAATGTTCTAACGCAATTTTATGCAGATTTTCAAACATAAATAGGAATATTTACAAGGCTAAAGAAGCCTTTCTTGGGATGACGCACATTTTACACCTTGAAGAAAAAAAATCAACTTTCTCTGTCTGGAAACACAGATTAGAATAAAAATTAAGTGACAGGCACAAGAATATAACCTGAGGAACCAGAGCCCTCGAGGACGGGCACAGGGCAGGGCCCCCAGCAGCCCAGGACGCCCGAGCCCCAGGTGGCTGCCAGGGCCCACCCTCCATCCTCTGGTCGCAGCCGGACAGGGATGGGGAGCCGCGGGGGCGAGAGCGGCCCCGCCAAGCAGCCCTCACGTCTTCAGGGTCCAACAGCCAGCGCCGCCTCAGTCAGCGCACAGTCTACGCGGGACAGCCTGCCGGCGCCGGCGTGTCCGTCTGATCTGTGTCAGCATTCATCCTCAAAGCGACCGCTCCTGCTTCACACACTCTGGAGCCTGCAGCTCCTTCCGTCTCACAAGACCCACCTGCCAGCGCCACCTGTCACAGCTCCCCACCTGCCCAGGCCCAGCTGCGGTCCCTGCAGGCCGCTCCCGCCCTCTGCGTCCACACACCCCCAGGGTGCTTCCCCTTGGGTTTCCAAACACGGGCCTCGGTCTAAACCCGGGACACGTGTGACCACTTACTGCGTCCTGCCTACGTGTCTGTATTAACACAGCACCACAGATGTGAGTGTGTGAGGACTCGAGTTACCTGGAATGTCCTCCACAGCAAGCTGGGAGCCGCACTCAGCACACACGTGGTGGCATTTCCTCTCGCGTCCTCACTTATTTAAAAGCAAACATGTTCTCAGTTACTTTGGTTGCAAGCTTTTTCTTTACTAGAACTATAAGAAATGGTATCAAAGATAAAATGACGAATACCTACACACACATTGAGTGATAGTTGCTCAGTCATGCCCGACTCTGCAACCCCATGGACTGTAGCCCGCCAGGCTCCTCCGTCCATGTAATTCTCCAGGCAAGATTACTGGAGTGGGTTGCCATTTCCTTCTCCAGACACACACGTTGAACTGATACCCATCTCCTGGTTTGACTCTCAGCCTACAGCGACGTGGGTGCAGCCCGCGGGGTGGGGGCTCGGTGAGTACATATACATGGCCTCACTGGGCCCTCCTTGCAACTTCCTGTAACTTTACAACGATGTCAAAATAAAAGCTACAAATGATACTGACCGAGATTTTGGAAAAGGAGAGAACTGGCTTGTGATCCCACCATTCTAGGGGTGACCTCACATCTGCACGTGCTGCCCCAGCCCAAGTCCATGGCACAGTTTCCACAGCTGCGCTCAGGTTCAGAGCTGTCGTGACAATCTTCATGAAATAATATGACATAATTAATGACCTTCCTGGGGTTTTACACTTAGGACAGTTTTGGTATTTCCAAAGCTCTGCGTTTTCATTTTCTTAGCAAAAGATGTTCAGTCGTGTCCTACTGTTTGTGACTCCATGGCCTATACAGTCCATGGAATTCTCCAGGCCAGAATACTGGAGTGGGTAGCCTATCCCTTCTCCAGGGGATCTTCCCGACCCAGGGACTGAACCCAGGCCTCCCGTGTTGCAGGCGGATCCTTTACCAGCTGAGCCACAAGGGAAGCCCTTCATTTTCTTGCCTGGTGCATTATCCTCATAAGATAAGTTTCTGGGGTGTGAGGACTCACCGAGAGTGAGGCCCTTCTTAAAGCGTCAGATCCGCACTGTCCTGCAGCTTCCTGAGTCAAGTGGAACTGTTAGCACTTATGATTTCTATTAAAGATCTGAGACTATTACCCGCCAGCCACCTCTGAAGCCATGTCCAAGGATGAGGCTACAGATCAGCGCTGGGACGTCCCCAGCGTGTCTGCAGGCTCTGCACTCCAGGGTCCTCTGCCACGTCCCCCACCCCCCACAGCTGCCACGGGGCTTCCTGCATCACCATGAATTTATCCCCTGGAGAGCCGGTCCCCGGGCAGCACAGCCATGAGGCATTTCTGTCACGAGTACCTTGTCACTGTGAGTACCGACCATGCACCTGTGGGTACCGACTGCACGCTTATGGGTACTGACCACGCACCTGTGGGTACTGACCATCACCTGTGGGTATCAACTGCACACCTGTGGGTACTGACCATGCACCTGTGGGTACTGACCATGCACCTTTGGGTACTGACCATGCACCTATGGGTACCGACCATGCTCCTGTGGGTACTGACTGCATATCTGCGGGTATTTACTAAGCATGATGAAGTGCCACTCCATCCACACGTGAAAAGTGACCCCTGGGGGTGACAGCTTCCCTGTGGCCTGAGGCCCACACGGGGCTCTGTCCCCACCATCCCCTCAGGGCAGGGGGTTGGCCCCACATGCCTTCTTCCCATCTTGGCAAGGCTGTCAACATCAATCCATCCCCAAGTCCAAGTGGACTGGCCGCAGGGTCCCTGGGGACTCGGCTCAACACTACCCCCCAACCCCGAGGGTCCCCGTGCCCCGGGCTGCCCGGGCTGCCGTTCTCTGGCCGCTGAGCACCACTCAGTTCTTCTCAGAGGCTCCCCGCACCCTGAGCTTTCCCAACAGCCGCTGAAACAGCCACGTGCTTCCACAGATGGGCAAGGCTGGGGGCGCTTCTGGGGGAAACTACACTGTCCCTCAAGTGACCGTGGAGTGTCCCCATGCCACCCGCTTGGCCTCCCGTGATGACTGTGGGCAGCCGCACACACCCGCCAGCACAGGCAGCACACAGCTGAGCCACGTTAAGGCATCGGGGGAGGAGTGCGACCACAGCTTCACAGCCTCTCAGGGTCTGAGGGGACCGACACACGCTTGGCCGCAGAATCCTTTCTCTGGACAAAAATCTTACCCAGGAGCCGGAACGGTGACCGATGGGGGCAAAGTGCAGCTGGGCTGAACCGGGGGGTAGATGGCCGCCTGCCCTGCCCCACAGAGCTCCCCGAGCCCAGGCTCTGAGACACCCCCAAAACCACGTGCTACCTCTCACCGACGAGTTGGGGACCAGGACACGCCCCCCGACACGCCCCCGTGGCCGAGGGCGGCTCCAGCCGCGTGCACAGCCTTCTCCCTGAGGCAGGCCCAGACCCTCTGGGAGAGACGCCCTCTGCAGAGACCCACATGGTGTCCGCACCCATGCCCCCCGACTCAGCAGGAGGCAGCTGGTCTACCCACGAATGTGGGCTTCTCTCCCCACGTGTCCTGGGAAACACAGATCAAGTGAATGTGCCGCTCTGCTCCTGCGTGCCCGTCTTCGTCAGTTTAACTTTCAGGGCAGGGGCCCTCAGGGGGTGCGGGAGAACCCCTCCTTTTCCCACAACCTGCGAGGAGGCAGCTCTCCCTCCTGCCTGGCTCTGCCCCAAGGCCGCCATCCAGAGCTATGCCAGGGCATCTGCACCGGGGCCCCGCTGAAACACAGGCAGGTACATTGCTAATTGTGTTGCATTTACGACACTCTAGAGAACTAGGAAGCCCCGGTTTATTTCAGATATACCACGCAAGCCACTCTCACAGAAATGCTGGCCTGGGGACAGTCATCTAGATGGTTTTTCTTCCAAATGTTTGAGTTTATTTTTCTTGGTAATATCATAATTTTCCTTTGGAAAAAAACATGACTTTATTCACTGGAAAAAATATGAAGACATTCAAGACATCAGAAACTAGATTTTGAAAAATGTCAAAACACCACCAGTCTATCAGGAATGCGTGCGTCCCCTCTAATCTGTTCATTGCCTTTAAATTTTGTTTTGAGATATTTCCATTTAGCTTAAAAGGCGTTAATTCCGCTATCTGTCATCGCACGTTGAATCAGCAGCACTGGGGAGACATCCCGTAAATGATGGCAGATTTCTAGGAATCAAGACTCTGCTCCACTTTCCAGAGTCAGGAATTAGCAGAGACATTCATATCAAATACATTTCAAGGAAAATCAGAAGCATCAAAATCAGGCTCAACACTGCACAAGGCAATTAAAATTAGAAAAAGAAAGACTAGCTTCTTACACATATCTCCACTTGCCCCTCCTGCGCCCGTTTCCAGATCCAGGGCCCACCCCACGCACACACACCCCCTTCCCTCTATGGGACCTGGGTTCGGGGCCTGACAACCGCAAAGGCGATGGCGGCACTGCCTCTGCGGATGAAAAAGGACGGGGCCTGAGATCCGGGCTCAGAGCACCCCGTGGCCACGGAGACCCGGCGCCCCGGGAAGACACGGGCGACTCGGGGAGACCCTGGGGAGGAGAGCCGCCTGCGGCCACGCTTCAGCCTGGGACGGAGTACGCGGTCTGGGATGTGGCCGTTTCCTGCCCCTGGGGAGGGTGAGGTCAGGCTTCTGGCCGCTTGAGGAGCACAGAGGAAGCAAGCAAGGACGAAGACGCAGGAGCAGTGCTGTGGGCTGGGTCTGCTCTGCCCTGCACCCCCACTGTCCAGGCCGGAGCCCTGCCAGATAGTGGAAGGGCACCCAGAAGTGGGCAGGGGCTCCCCTCTGAGTGTAGGTTGTCATCTCTGCAGACAAGCCGCCAGAGACTCAGGCTCCCCTCGTGGGGTCCCCCAGTCCCCAGAAAGTGCGTCACCAATTTCTGCCGTGAGCTGGGGTCCGGGGCAGGGCCAGGTGTGTGTGTGGGGAGAGGTTTAGGGTCCTTGCTTCGCCCAGCCTCGGGGACCCCTTGCTGGTCTCCAAGGACAGAAAGTTAGGGCTGGTGTCTGTGCATGCCTGGAGCGTGGAGAACGGGCCAGGTGGGGTCATCGTCACAGGATGACGTAAGGGTCGTGGCCTCAGGGAGATCCCTGGGGACATACAGACCCCACACGAAGACCCCTCAGTGCAGCTGGCTTCAGAAGGAGGCCAGGCAGGCAGGCCAGGAGGACCAGAGGCCACGCTCAGGACAGTGACCACTGCTGCTGACCACTGAGCTCCGAGGCCGCAGACGTGAACCATCCAGGGGACGCTAGGGGCTGGGCCGGGCCGGGCCGGGTGTCAGGAGTGAGCAGATGCTGACCTGCTGGTGCTAGGAGTCCAGACGCCTTTGCAGATTTGGGGGTGGTTTTGGGAAGAAGGAGGCAGCGAGCGGCAGGGAGGCGAGAAGGCCAGTGTGCCGAGAGACATGTCCAGGGAGCTTTCACCGTATGAGCTGGACACGCCGGTGCACGTGTTTGTCCAACAGGATGAGCCAGGGAGCAGTGACCATGCGGGGGAGCGCGACGGCAGGGTGGGGCGTGGGGGGCCCAGGGTTCATGGGCGGCGGGGGCCAGGGGGCAGGGCAGGTCTCTGAGCTGTGACACAGGCGTCAGATCACAGACAGGGGGCCCTGCGTGCAAGCTGGATGTGTGCCCGGCCAGGCTAGGAGCAGGGGGCGGTGGTCAGCGCCCTCCTCCGAGACCTGTCCCTACGACCTCTAGTCAGAGGAGTCCGCAAAGTCGCAACACCCCCACCCCCAACTCCCCACCGCCCAGAACCACAGCAGCCCCCAGCTCCGCACCCCGACCTGGGTCCTTCCTCCCCTCCCCTGTCCAGGGCGGTCTGCCATCTCCAAGGAACACGCTCTGCCACCGCACAGGAGGGAGGGGCCCAGGGCCTGAGCCGCCTCTGAGCCCTGATGCTCAGGGCCCTCGCCAGAGTCGGTCTGGGTCCGCCCCACCACTGGGCACCAGGCGCCTCCTGCAGGAAGGACAACCTGCAGAGGCTGGGAGCCGCGGACCAGAACCTCCCATCTGTGCCTGGATCCTCCGAACCCTCTGCCTTCCGGCCAGTGGTCACTGCACCCCCGAGGGTTATAGATGGTTTTGGGGGCCCACAGACCCCGGGCGTCCCCTCCCCGTCACCAATTGCCAAGGTTGGGGACACAGGGGCTTCGACGCAGGCCCCCCGCAAGGTGCCCTGCCTGGTGTCTGTGGAGCACAGAGCCTGCCTCTGTGCCTAAGCAGCTGCTAAATACGTTCTTATTTCAAGAGCCAGGGCTCCGGTGGGCCTTGGAGTGGCCACGTGGAGGCATCTCGCCCTGAGCCAGGAGCGGGTAAATAAGCGCCCTTAACGGTTAATTACTGTCACGGCGGGCGTGAAATCAGGGATTTCAGATGCGCGCGCACAGACTGGCTCCGGGCCCGCTGACTCACGATGGGGACAAGCACCCCAGGGCGGTGCATCCGCGGCGCACAGCGCACGTTTCATTAACTGCCCGCGATCCGCTCGGCCCGCGCCAGGGCTCCGGGGCTGAGTGCCTTCGGCTCTAATTGCTGATGGAGGACTCAGTCGAGTGCCTACTTATGTGGCCGGCGCGGCGATGCTGGGACTCGACGCCTCCGAGGGTGTCACGTCTACGCGCAGGCGCCCTGCTCTCTCCGCCCCGCCCCACGGGGTCTGTAACTAGGGAGATGGAAGGGCCCCTCCCGCGGGAAGAAGAGAACAACTTTCCCGCTGCAGACCTCACACCGGTGTCACTGGAAGAAGGGAGATCGCGCTCCCAGAGGCTCCAGCATTTTCTTGAGGGAGATACCGAGCACAGTTTCAAAGGCAACCAA
>NW_011495061.1:1185185-1186885 GCF_000754665.1 Bison bison bison | reverse complement strand
CTCAGCCCAGACATGGTCTGCAGTTTGTCTCTGTTGTCAGCTGCGGGAGAGATGGAGAGGCAAGAGGTCAGCGAGGAGAGAAGCGCGTTCTCCAGACACCTGGGCACCCCCTACCACCCAGCCCCGTGGTCACTGCCTGCCTGGTTAGCTGTGGACGGTTAGCTGTGGAGGAGCCTGGCGTGGAGACCCGGGCAGGGGGCTCCCCACCCAGGGCAGGATGTGGGTCCCTCCCACAAACCATCATCTTAGGAAATTCACAGCATCCTTATGGAGCCTGGGCGAGAGACGGGAGGCAGGCGTGCCGCTCGGAGTCTTGGTTTGAACGACAGGCGGGTTGCAGATGTGTACTGGGAAGTAGGTTCTGGTCCCAAGGCTTGTGTTCACAGACAGACTCACCAGCTGGGGGGCCCGACTGAGCCTTCCTCACCCGCTCCCGGAGCTGTCTACCCCCTCTGGCTCCTACCCCTGGCAGAACATCCTGTGAAGACCCACCTCCAGCACTACCCTCGTCCTACTTTGCTCCTGACTTAGAACGAGCAAGACTCTCAGAGAATGAATTACCCTCCATATCAGACCAAGTGGAATGGGTCCTGGAAACAATTAGCTGCCGGAGATGAAGCCCAGTTAATCCCGACGCCAGCCCGGCAGGCGCGCGGTCCCCACCTCCTGGAGAGGGAGGGTGTCACAAGGCAATTGACCTTGGCTTACGATTCTGCGGGAATATTCTTTCGGATAAAGCCCATGTCATTTTGGAAATGAAAACCAGGAGGAATAGAATTTTATCGCAAAGCCTAAGAAGGAAGAGTGCATTGCAGTTGTGATTAATGCAGAATGAGAGAGCAAAACAACCATCACTTTCACTCTTACTGTGAAACACCTCCGTGCATCTTAGGTGATGGAATTATATCTTTCAGAGGGATACACACAGAGCCTGCCACAGCCACCTCCCCAGCCTCCGGGGCCCCCTCCTTGTCTGGCAGAAAGTTTTCCTTTGAACAAATGAATGTTATTTCTTACATTTAGGTAATTATGGGAGCCCTGGGGGAGGCAGACACAAACCCAGGGGTTACCGCACCAGCACTTGAAGAAGCTCTAAGCTGGGGAGAGGGTGGCAGGGTGGTGAGGGGGCAGCGGCTCAAAGGTAAGCCTTGAATGGAGGATATTCTTTAAGAGATAGGGTATAAAGCAATTGATTTTAATGTTCTCCTGCGAACAAAGGAGGCATTTTACTGAATGACAGGCTACTTTGGGGGGATAATAGTGAGTCTTCAATAGGCTGAGGACACAAAGCACTAAAGATGGAATTAAATGTGCTCCGCCATCGCTGCAGAGGACGGACAGGCATTCCAGGCGCAGGGTGAACAGCCAGCGAGCAGGGAGGCTGCGAGTACCCAGCCAGGCATCCGCACACCTGCCGGAGGGACTCCTGAGGCTCAGCCGCCAAGGATCACTCGCCATCCTCAAGTGTGCCCGTGGAGGGCTCCCCCAGCTGCCCGCCTCTCAGGGGGCCAGCCAGGGAGCCTGGGGACTCAGCCTCGTGCTGACAAGGGGCTGGGTCTGCTAAAGGATTTTCACTGGGAACTGACACAGCACTCATGGGGGCTGTCCCTGAAAAACCAAACAGGTGGGACAGACAAAATGCTGGGGCCGGTGCGTCCTGCAGGCAGTCGGAACATCCAGGGTCTGCTGGGAGGGGCTGA
>NW_011495061.1:1183014-1185085 GCF_000754665.1 Bison bison bison | reverse complement strand
GCCCCTCCAGCATCGGCCGGAGGGACCCCCGCCTCCCCAGACATTCCGTTACCACCCAGAGAAGCCCCAGGAGCGCCCCCTGCTCTGCAGGGGAGACGGGTCGGCAGCGCAGGGGCCCGTCTCTGCCTCCCGGGTCAGGACGCACGTCTGCCCCTGTTCTCATCCGATTTGCAGAGTCTGCTCCGCCCTTCGAGCCTGCTGTGGTCCTCAGGTGCCGCGGGGTGTTAACAGCCCTCCGTAAGTGGGCCTCGTCCCAATCACCGCACGTGTGCATGCACAGCACACACACACACACACACACGGGTACGCACGTGCACGCAGGACCAGGTGCACCCTGAGGCGCACCCTGCGGGAGGACCAGCCACCTTCGCTCAGCTTCACGTGACCCACAGACTCTGCTCTGCGGCAGCCGTGGTTCAGCACGTGGTGAGTCTGCCCCAAACACCCCACACCATCCACTACTGTCACGTTGTCCAAGAACAGCACGAGCCGCCAGTGTCCTCCTGAGGCTGCCCACCCCGCTCCCCGACAGGCTCTTTCTCGAAGAACATGTGGAGCCTTTGCTGGGATGCTCACGGGAGCCTCCGGAGGCCACGGGCACCTTCTCCGAACGACTTGAGCTAGAGTCCCAAATCATGCTGCCTTGAGTTCGACTCTGGGTCCACCTCCAGCCCACCTCTATCCTCAGCCAGAGAGCAGCAGTGCCCCAAGGCGCCGCCTGGAGTGGGGGTCTTCCGAGAGCCCCCCAGGGTCCCTGCCTTCCCGCTCTCAGCCGAGAAACCTCCCAGGAGACAGTCAGTGCGGTTTCTGGGCACATGTGTGTCCCCTCGGCGGCTGGAACGCGTGCGTCTATGGGACCTAAACGCTCTTCTCCAAGTCTCAGGCTCTTGTGTGACCTTCTCAGTCTTGGGCATCAACTCCTTTTCAACAAAGCCTGTCTCCCTTTTAAAATTTCTCACCGGTGGGGATGGCAGCCGCACACACACACTCTGGGATGGTCCCTTTATTCCAGCCTGTGTGAACGGTACAGTTTGTATTAGGCTGAGCCCTTTTGTGGTTGTTTATTTACATCCATTTATTGTAGCTCACGCTGATCTGAAAGGACCAGTGGTCTGCGGGTCTTCAGCATGCTCTGCAAGTCTCAGCCATCCCGAGTCCTCCCCACGCTGTTCTTAGACAGCCACCGCTGTGTCCACTTGCTCCAAGGCTCCCTGGCCCAGCTGCATGGACTTCGCCTCATGCGTCCCTTCTGCCGAGTGGAGGGGACCTCGCATGTTCATGCATCGTGTCCCTCACCCAGACGTGTGCCCTGAGCTCCGTCAGGCGTCCAGACCTGGCTCCCGGGCACCGACCCCTGTGTGCCCTCTGCCCAGCACCCCCTGGAGACACAAGGGAGACGAGTTTCACCCTCCACGGGACGTGGAGCTCATCTCCACTCCCAGGCAGGGCTGGAACCTTTCGAGGGGACAGAGGAGCCCTGCTGGGCCTGGATTTTCTGCTGGCTGTCGGCTCCGGGTTATTTTTATGCCCAAACGTGGACCCTGAGCTGGTGGGCGTGAGCGCCAGCAGGCCAGGATGCAGAGACTCCGGGAGACGCTGCTTTAATAAAGGCGAGAACAATGCATAAAGCCCATTCTTATCTTCACAGGAGACAAAAAGCGTTTCCAAACACAAAAAGAAGTCCTTTAAAATTAAATTCACTAGATGAAGGGTATGCAAATTACCTGGAGGAGCAGAACCCCACAATGTTCTCAAAACTCCGCAATAGCCTATTTAATTAGTATTTTAATTTATCAGAATAATTCTTCATACTTGACAATTTATGCAGCATTCCATATAATTAAGCCCGTAGCTACAGTGGAATAATTTTGCCTCCTTCTTTATCCTCGTGATTCTAACCTGAAAGGATGTGCAGAAGTCTCTTCTGTGATCTGAATTGCTACAGGGACAACTTAATGGCCGTGCCCATCAGAAGGCGGGAGGCGGGGAGCGGGGCTGGGCGGCGGGCGGACACGGGGGCCCCACCGCTGCAGGAAGGCATGGAGCCGGCTTCCGGCAGAGACGGAGGTGC
>NW_011495061.1:1165612-1182903 GCF_000754665.1 Bison bison bison | reverse complement strand
TCTGCACCGGCTCCCGCCAGCAACCTCTGCAGAAGTGAACAGCCCAGAGCATCTGGGACACTGACCGGACCCATCGCCCCGGGACCAGCCTTGCTGAAATCGGCACGGCCTCTGGTCAGCAGCCCAGGGAGGGACTGGACCTTTCCTTAGAGATGCCAGCTGCTCAGAACTTGCTGGGCGAAGCAGGCCTGGGAAGGGGGCGGATTGGTAGGAAAGTTGATGCCACAGTTCTGGAAGCCTGGCCTCCCCCTCGGCTCTGAGCAGGGGGCCCAGATGAGCAGCAGTCCCCCCAGGCCCCAGGGGAGCTGCGAGTCGCCTGCCTGAGGACGCGTGGAGGCCCGGCCCTGTCGGGGGGGTCCCCCCGCAGGGCACGAGCACAGGTTCGGGCCGTCAGCAGGGGCCATCTGGCCAAGCTGCAGGCCTGGGGAGGGGCCACACCCTGCTTGTCCGGTCTGCTCATCCCAACCCCACAAGCCTTCGAGCTGGGGAGGGTCTGCATGTCAAGAAAGAGAGCCAGGTGGAGAAGACACACATTAATTAACTTGTCCATCCTGCCCTCAGCCAGAAAGCAAAGGCTTCCTGCCTGTGGGGCTGAGCCTGCTCTCCCGTTTCCCAGCATCTTGGTTTGCGGTTCTGCAAGTTCTGCAGGTCCCTGCGGACCATCACGCAGTCTGCGTGGCTGAGAAGCGTTTTGCAACCAGAAGGACATCTATCGGTTTCTCTGTTTGTCCGTCTGGGTGGAACGTCACACATCATGTCCCTGGCTCATCATACTGGCAACTAGATGGATATTGAAGTTGAACTGCACACACTTTATTTTTATAAAAAATGACTATAATTTGATTACAGTTTCAAAAACAGGATAAAACTTCAGCTTTATTTAAACACTTTAGATTTAAAGCTTTGTTACTTATTAATTCATTTTATTTTATAACTCTAATAGTTCATTTTAACTTTTTAAAATGTCTTCTTGAAGGGACATAATTTTAATTTGCAATTTCACATGTATCTTATATTTTTGATGAAAACAGTTTCACATTTTATACAATGTGTGCAATTACAGCTGGATTATTTCTGTTGAAACGCGCAGACTTTTTGAAAATGATTTTTGCTGTTTCTCATTTATTTGGCTGCAGCGGGTCTTGTGACATGCAAACCCTTTAGTTGTGGCGCACGCGGTCTGGTTCCCTGAGCAGGGGTTGAACTCAGGGCCCCTGCACTGGGAGCGTGGAGTCAACCGCTGGACCGCTTGGGAAGTGCATAGATTTTGTGAAAATCTTTTTTAAACAATGTTATCAGTGATTTTGCAAAACAAAGGGAAGAAAATACATTTATAAATAAATATGCTACAATTTAGGAAGTGTATGTCTTTAAATTATTACACAAAGGTCTGTATAGTCGAAGCTATGGTTTTTCCAGTAGCCAAGTACCAACGTGAGAGTTGGACCATAAAGAAGGCTGAGCGACAAAGAACTGATGTTTTCCAACTGTGATGCTGGAGAAGACTCTTGAGAGTCCCTTGGACTGCAGGAAGATCAAACCAGTCAATCCTAAAGGAAATCAACCCTGAATGTTCATTGGAAGGACTGATGCTGAAGCTGAAACTCCAATACTTTGGCCACCTGATGTGAAGAGCTGACTCACTGGAAGAGACCCTGATGCTGGGAAAGACTGAAGGCAGGAGGAGAAGGGGACGACAGAGGATGAGATGATAAGATGGCATCACAGACTCAATGGACATGAGTTTGAGCAAACTCCAGGAGACAGTGGAATGACAGAGGAATCAAGATTGCTGGGAGAAACATCAACCTCAGATATGCAGATGATACCACCCTAATGGCAGAAATCAAAGAGGAACTAAAGAGCCTCTTGATGAGGGTGAAAGAGGAGAGTGGAAAAGCTGGCTTGAAACTGAACATTCAAAAAAGTAAGATCATGGCATCCGGTCCTATCACTTCATGGCAAATGGAAAGGGAAAAACTGGTGACAGATTTTCTGTGCTTGGTCTCCAAAATTACTATGGATGGTGACCGCAGTCATGAAATTAAGACTCCTTGGAAGGAAAGCTATGACAAACCTAGACAGCATATTAAAAGGCAGAGACATCACACTGCCAACAAAGGTCTGTCTAATCAAACCTATGGCTTTTCCATTAGCCATGTATGTATGTGAGATTTGAACCACAAAGAAGGCTGAGCACCAAAGAATTGATGCTTGTAATTGTGGTGCTGGAGAAGACTCTTGAGAGTCCCTTGGACATCAGGAAGAACAAACCAATCTATCCTAAAGGAGATCAGTCCTGAATATACATTGGAAGGATGCTGATGCGGAAGCTCCAATACTTTGGCCACCTGATGTGAAGAACTGACTCACTGGAAAAGACCCTGATGCTGGGAAAGATTGAAGGCAGGAGGAGAAGGGGACAGCAGAGGATGAGAGGGTTGGATGGCATCACTGACTCAATGAACATTAATTTGAGCAAACTTCAGGAGATAGTGAAGGACAGAGGAGCCTGGCATGCTGCAGTCCATGGGGTTTCTAAGAGTCAGACACGACTTAGCAACTGAACAAGAACAATCCTATAACCAAAGAAGAAATTAAGTTAGTAGGTAAACATCTTGATTCCAGCTTGTGATTCACCCAGACGGGCATTTCGCATGGTGTACTCTGTATATTAAGTTAAATAAGCAGGGTGACAGCACACAGCCTTTCTATTTCTTCATTTTGGTCATGGTATCTGAATTTTCGAAGAAACAGTCACAACCCTGTTTACCCTCTTGCTCACCTTTCATACAGTAAAGCGTCTGTAGCTACGTTCCACTTTTGACTCCCAATATGAAGTTGGAAGTGACAGTCGCTCAGTCATGTCTGACTCTTTGTGACCCCATGGACTAAACAGTCCGTGGGATTCTCCAGGCCAGAATACTGGAGTGGGTAGCCTTTCCCTTCTCCAGGGGATCTTCCCAACCCAGGGATCGAACCCAGGTCTCCCAGATTGCAGGCAGATTCTTTACCAGCTGAGCCACAAGGGAAGCCTCCCAGTATAGTTTTTGCTTTCTTTCATATTGACCATCTACAATGGAGATTTTATCAGTTTTTCCCCCAAAAGAAATACTTCTGCTTTTTATAAAAATTTTTTTATATTTTATATCTCCGTTTTATATTTGTTCTCTATTTCAGTCATTTCTGCTTCTATCTTTATTATTTCATTCCTTCCACTTTACTTGGGTTTATTCTGTTGTTCTTTTTTCTAACTTCTTAAATTAAAAACTCAGTTATTTAATTCTTCTTTCTTTTCTAACACAGTTAAAACAGTAAATTTCCCTCAACTTGCAGATTTAAATGCAAACTCCCAGGTATTAAAATATACTTTGGTATTTCTATTATGCATTATTAAGCATTATAGCTTTAAAATTTGTATGTTGATATATATTATTTCTCTCTCTTTCTTGCTGTATTTATTATTTAGTTGCTAAGACGTGTCTGACTCTTTGCAACCCCATGGACTGTGTAGCCCAGCAGGCTCTTCTGCCCATGGAGTTTCCGAGGTAGGAATCCTGGAGAGGGTTGCTGTTTCCTTCTCCAGGGGATCTTCCCTACCCAGGGACTGAAGCCGCATCTCCCTGTCCCTGCACTGGCAGGCAGGTTCTTTACTGCTGAGTCTCCCGGGAAGCCCCAAAGGGGTGTGTGTGTGTGTGTGCGTACGTATGTATGTATGCATCTTTTACCCGGGAAGCCCTAAAGGTGTGCGCGTGCATACGTATGTATGTATGCATCTTTTGTGTATTTTTACCTATGCTTCAAAAACAACATGCATATATATATGTATTTAATTTATATCTACCTTCCCAGTCTGTAGGCCTCTGCTTCTTCTATCTCATTCACTGAACTCTGGCTTGCTCACCGTTATTGTGATTGCTGATGCGTCTGACTTTACCCCCAGCACCCTCTGGTGTCTTTCTGTTTGAGGGCCCTACTTCCTGTCTCCATCCTTCAGCGGTCTCGCAGAGACTGTTGCCCACAGGAGCAAATGCCCCTGCCCCGAAAGGCCTGTGCGCTCCCTGAACTTGACAAAGGCCCTAGAGCAGTCTACCCAGGCGCCCTCACGCAGCTCAGACACCGCTGCTCTCACGCCCGCGATTCCGCTCCTCTGTGATTCCAGAGGGCGTTCTTCATTTAGCTGCCTTCCCACATCCACTGTTTCCTTTGCTCATCAGCCCTTCTGCCCCTGAAGTCTTCCTCATGCAGTTATCTTCTTTTGCTTGTGGAAATCTTTTAGAATTAACTTAAATGAGAATCTCGGTGACATAGTCTTTTTTTTAAAAAAAAGTATCTTTGTTCAGCACATTTTCTTGTAAGCCCTCATTTTTGAAAGACACTTCCTCTTGGTACAGTTCTAAAGTGAAAGTGAAAGTTGCTCAGTGGTGTCCGACTCTTTGCCAGCCCATGGCTCACCAGGCTCCTCTGTCCATGGGATTCTCCAAGCTAGAATACTGGAGTGGGTAGCTGTTCCCTTCCCCAGGGGACCTTCCCATCCCAGGGATCGAACCCAGGTCTCCCGCATTGCAGGCGGATTCTTTACCGTCTGAGTCACGAGGGAAGTCCGGTACAGTTCTAGGTGGACAGCGATTTCCCTCCAGCAATATAGACATTACACTTCTGGCATCCAGTCTCCTTTCAGCTGCTGAGAGATCAGCCGCAGATTGAATTCTCTCTCCTCCCTGCCTTGCTTGCCTTTCTCCTTGGCTACTGTTCAGATCTGCTCTTTGTCTCGGATGTCCTGCAGTTTCTCTGTTACGAATCTGCACGTGGAATTGTCTTCACTCCGCTAGACTTCTTGAATCTGAGGACGCGCGTCTTCCATCAGTGACGGGATTCTTTAGCCGTTATATCTTCAAACAGTAAAGCTTGATCACTTTCTCCTCTCTTCTGGAACTCCTAGTAAGTACATAAAAGACTTTCTGCCAAGAATACTTACCTTTTCCTTTTCTTTACATGTTTTCCATTTCTTTCCCTCTCTCTAGGCTGCATTCTGGATAATTCAGTCAGTTCTATCTTTTAGTTTCCTAATCCCCTCTTCAATTAGATTTAATCGGTTGTTAAACTCACCTCCTGTGTTTAAAATTTCTATAATTGTATTTTTCATTTTAAGAAGTATCTTTGGTCATTATTAAGACTCTTGATCTTCAGGTTGTATTAACTTCCTTTTGTATTCCTCTAAACGGACTAAGATTCTTGGGCTCACTAAGAATTCTCCTCGTCAGCGTCCGAGGTTTCATTCTGACCGTGCTTGCAGGCAACCTTTCTCGTGGTGTCTTATTTTCCAGCATGTTCTGAAATTCCTATTTCTGGAGGTTTTAACTATGGGACTGCTTTGAGGACAGAGAAACAGCAGCGTTCCTCCAGGGATTTGCACTTCCTTCTTCCAGGCTTCTGGAAGCCCACCCAGTTGGGGCTCCAGTTTAAAATGAGATGCGTGCTTTGGGTTTGCGGCCAGCAGGTGGCGTGCAGGCGGACGGATGCTCCCTCGGGGCTGGGCGTGCTCCGCGCCACCCTCACACCTGGTGACCACGCGGGCTCAGACCGAGTGGATGGGGGCCGCGTCGCCCCGTGGCTCTGGGGTGGCCCCGGCGGCCTGTGTGGGTCCTCGCCGCCCTCTGGGTTAGTCCCACCCTGGGTCTTGCTCCTGCCCTCCACAGTCTCCAGGGTCATGGGTGTTAAAGTTCAGGCGCATCCTCTGAAGACGAAGGCCAACGTCAGTGTCCCTCATGCCTCAGGCTCCTGCTTTCCCTCAGTCTGCCAGATCGTTGGCACTTCTGGTTGCTTTCTGAATGAGGATCAGTCCTAGTACCTGGCTTTCTCGGCGCAACGATGAAGTGGACAAACTCAAGCCACCCCCGGGAGGCCGCCACCCAGCACTGACAGCTTCCGGTTAGCAGGCTTTGAGCAAAGTGGCGGGAATGACAGACACGAGGCGTGCCACTGCAGGGAACGGGCGATGGGGCGGATGGGCTCACTCAGCTGCGTCTGACTCTGCGACCCCATGGACTCTGGCCCGCCAGACTCCTCTGTCCATGGCAGTTTCCAGGTAAGAACACCGGAGCAGGCTGCCTTCTCTTCCTCCAGGGGACCATCCCGACCCAGGTTTTGTTATACTAAACGTAGCTACAGGTAAACGCGTGTTGGATGGTCGGGTTCTTCAGTGTCGGGTGTGGCCTGCTGCAGGAGCGCCTGTGTGGACTGTGAGCCGGGACAGCAGTAGCCGCTGCGCTGCATGTCACGTGCAGAGTCTAGAAAGGCCCTTCCCAGCCTGCAGGTTCCAGAGTCTCTGTCATCTACAACTTGGAGAGCAGCCTGGGCCTGACCAACCCCAGAGCTGCTGGCTCAGAGACAGCCGGAGTCGTTCCAGGCTCTCAGTGAGGTCGCAGGCACTCAGCCAGGCCGTCCTGACCCCTGACATCACCCCTCCAGCCCTCAGTGAGGCTATGGGCACTCAGCCAGGCCGTCCTGACCCCTGATGTCACCCCTCCAGCCCTCAGTGAGGCTATGGGCACTCAGCCAGGCCGTCCTGACCCCTGATGTCACCCCTCCAGCCCTCAGTGAGGTTGTGGGCACTCAGCCAGGCCTTCCTGACCCCTGATGTCACCCCTCCAGCCCTCAGTGAGGCTATGGGCACTCAGCCAGGCCGTCCTGACCCCTGATGTCACCCCTCCAGCCCTCAGTGAGGCTGCGGGCACTCAGCCAGGCCGTCCTAACCCCTGATGTCACCCCTCCGGCCCTCAGTGAGGCTGCGGGCACTCAGCCAGGCCATCCTGACCCCTGGACGTCACCCCTCCAGGCCCTCAGTGAGGTTGTGGGCACTCAGCCAGGCCTTCCTGACCCCTAACATCACCCCTCCAGGCCCTCAGTGAGGCCGAGGGCACTCAGCCAGGCCATCCTGACCCCTGGACGTCACCCCTCCAGGCCCTCAGTGAGGTTGTGGGCACTCAGTCAGGCCTTCCTGACCCCTAACATCACCCCTCCAGACCCTCAGTGAGGCCGTGAGACTCAGCCAGGCCATTCCAACTCCTGGTCATCTCTGGCCTCCGGATGACTGAGATCAGAAAGAAGCACGTGCTCCCGCACTGCAAACGGCTCCCTTCCCGTCACCTTTTGTTCACAAGCAGAGGAATGCAGACGGTCCCAAGCAGCTGTTCGAGGGGCCTGAAGAGCACAGGCACTGCCCTGTCCTCACGCAGAGAGTGGCCCTGGCACCCCGACCAGGGGGCGCTGCCAGCTCCCGGAGCACAGCGCCGACGCACCCGAGCCTGCTCGCAGGGCCCCTGCGTCTCGGAGCTTGGGCCTCGAGTCCGCAGTGCAGACCCGCCCTCCTCTACCTACCGCCCTGTGTGAAGCGGAGCGCTGAACACATTCAGTCTCAAATGCAAAGTGCACCTCCAAGAGCCATCCTCCCTTGGAAACGAGAGCCTGATGTCAGCCTCTGCCATGGGGTCCCAGGGAAGGTCCTCCTGGCCTCACCTTCCAGCCCCGACTGAGTAAATAAAAGGCTCTTATTTGCTGGGTGTCCCGTGAGGTCTCCCAGGAGAGGCTGGGCTTTGGTGGGGACGGAGCTTCATCGCACGGTGACGACAATGACAAGCTGGTAAAAGCTATGTCAGCTTCAATTTCTAACTCATTTTTCAAATTATTTTAATTAGATATTGTTTCAATCTCACTTACATTAATTTAATATCTGATATCAACATTTCAGTTTTCAATTTGTTCAAATGATTTTTTCCAGTCTGCCTGGTTGCCTGCAGTAATTTAAAATACAACGTTTATCTTCAGCAATTTTCCATGCGTGGGTCCTGGCAAACTTCGAGTCCAATAAAAGTGTTGAGGGAGGAGGGCCCTGGCGTTCAGGAGGGATGGACGTGTGCCTTCTTGCCGTTCATCTCTAGACGTTAAAGGAGGTGGAGCAAGGGCTAGGAGCTCATAATAATAAGATTTTCCACCAATTTCACTGTGTAATTGGCTTTCCCAAAGCAAATTTCAGTGAAATCTGACAAAGGTATTTTTATTGAAAGGTATCCAAACAGCCACATTCCCTCATCAACACGTCGTTCTGATCGATTCTCAGCCATCAGGCCTTTAACCTGCCCCACAGGAGCCTTCCCCCCACCGTTGGAGCCTCCTTATACTTCCCATTGTATTTTTCTTTGCTACACAGACACTAGTAAAGACACGCCTTTGATAAGGTGAACGTGAAGTTAAATCGGGCCTCCACATCACAAAACGTGGGAGTCAGAGGTCCTCAAGTGCCTTCCTAAGAGGAGAGAAGTAGCTAAATTCCTGAAGTTGATAATTAGAAATATGCAGATCAAAATGGTTTTTGAAAAGTCTAAAAAACAAAAGAGTGACTATCATCTCCAACTCACTTGAGAACGATACGAAACCAATCCAATCTACGTGGCAGAACACAATAAGAGATGGGAAGGAAGCACGGAAAGTAGAAAGCATAAAACAAAATTATATATATATATCTCATTATGACAGTCAATGTGAATAGGTTAAATTACACAAGGACAAATTCTGTCACTCAGGCCTAACTATATGTTATCTACAGAAAACCCATCTACAACACAGCAGTTCAGAAAGAGCAAGAAAAATGAGGTAAATATAAAGAAATGGAGGTGTGGTCATGGCATTAACATCAAGGTCATATATACTTTTTTAAGTGAAATAAACAAGGTAGTTGCATATTAATGTCACCACAAGTCCAGAATGAAGTATTCATGACCCAGCACGTGCCAAGAAATAAAACAAAAGGCTGAAGTAATAAAGAACAGACTCGACGCTCAGACTCAGAGACGGAGGCTCTGACTGACGGTTCACGAGGCCTGGGATGGAGCCCAGTGCTCTGCTCGCACAGCACTCCCCGGGGGCAGCCCCTGGGGCAGGCGCCATCCGCTGGCCCTGGGCAAAGAGCAGCCAGACTCGAAACTGGTCTCTCCAACCCACGGCGGGCCCAGAGAGTCTTAATAACCCAGTTAATAAAGATAGCTCAGGAGCAGTTGGGCAGACTCCCTGGAATAAAATCAGAGGCATAACTGAAAAGATACTGGGTCTCAGCGAAGGCCCTCATGGTACCCCAGAGTAAAAATTATACAACTTGCGTCTCTAACCATAACCTAATAAAATTAGAAATGAACAACAACAGGAAATAAACTCTCCAATCAGCTGGGCACGGAAAAGTACGCTCTTCAAGCTCGCAGGTTGGAGAATAAATCAGAGCTGTGGTTACTGGACACACACATAAACCACGATGGTGAGGTCCCTGCAAGCGTGACCCGTGGAGGTGCCTCAGTGGGTGGGCCACCCCCGCTCTCACTGTCACATAGGAAATGAAGAGCACAGAAACCAGGCATCCGAATTAAGGAGTTCAAAGTGAAACCGCTGAAACTTGAGGGAAGAAACAGAAACAAGTAATAAAATTATAAATTAATAAATCATACAAGGAAACAGGACTGATGAATGAGTCCAAGAACTTGCTTTTAGGGGGGAAGACACAAAAACCCTCACTAGAAGTCTAACATGGCAGAGTAAGATATCCCTAATCCAAAATTACTAACAATTGATGATGAAAACAAAACATAACCGCAGATAAGTGGAAATTTGAGAGTCGTAAGCTAATGACACCACTTAGTGTATAAAAAATCGGAGCTCATAAGGAATCGAACTATGAAGAAAGAAAGTATAAATGACTAGACTGGTAAAGTATGAAGAGAGAAACTATGAAGAAATAGAAAAGACTGTCAAAGAAACTTCCTCCAGGATAAGCCCGAGGCCCAGACTGAGGAAGCAGAGCGGCTCTGAAACTGAGCAGGTCTTCCCGGGACGGATGACCCACCCCATGTGCTCCATCTGCCTTTTGTCTGCAGAAAGACTTTAGTCAAAGAATAAACTTAAGAGAAGTGAGAAAAGGCGGAAAGAAAGGAAGAGTCAAACAAGACAAAATAATAGGAGTTTAGCCACTGAGCAAAGCCAAGGACCTTTAGTTCCTCCTCAAGGGCTGTAGACAATATTCTGAGCTGTGTCCTTTGAGCTGTTTTGCAGCGACTGACACCGCCACCAGGTGGAAGAAGTCAACGACGTGCTGCCCACATGCACTAGACCTCAGACGCGGTGGAAGCAGAGGTTTGGCCACGCTGAACCTGATTACGTCACCACCGAACAACCAAAAGGGTGCCCACAGCCCGTCACACGCCCTGCAGCCTCTCCCGCACCTTGCGTTTAAGAATCTTTCCCCAGAGCCTGCAGGCCTTTTAAGCATGAGCTGCCCATTCTCCTTGCCGGCCCTGCAATGACTCCGCCTTTCCTCCACCATCACGCGGGGGCAGTGGGCCGGCTTTACCGGGCTGGGCGAGCAGACCCAAGTTTGGGTCAGTAACAGCTCTGAACACCGTGGAGTGAATGACCCTGCTCAGCTCCTCTCGGGGCTGCAGCTGGCATGGGAGCCCGCGGAGCGAGCGGTCGGGGCTGGAGCCTCTGCCGGCCGAGGGCAGCCTGGGGACTGGCCTCACGGCCCCACAGCCCGGCTGATCTCTTCTGGTTTCAGCGTGACACTGCAGACAGACAGGGCCAGTGGGGCCACTCCGGCTGCCCACCTCATCTCTGCAGTTACAGAGCTGCACAGGAGGGGGCGGCCGACCTCGGACAAAGGGGCCAGGGCAGCTCATGGCAGAGGGCCGGCCCCTAACTGGGGGTGCAGGGGCCACCATCGACCACACGCACAGGGTGGGTCTGGGCAGAGACCACACCTCTTAGAAAATCAATCCAATGATAGAAGAAAATGAAAATTATAAAACTAAATAACTCTAGAGGGTGACAGAGGAGAAGACCTAGCTGACCTGGGGCTCAGTGATGACTTTTTAGACACGACATGAACAGCATAATCTACAAACGGGACTTCATTACAATCAGGAACTTCTGCAAGAGACATGGAAGAGAAAGGAAAGAAAAGCTAGAAGACATTTCAAAAGTCATATCTGACAAAGGATGTATGTATATACAAAACACATACAAGCGCCTTAAAAATGTAAGCAGAGAACTCTCAAAACTCAATAGTGAGGAGACAACCTAATTAAAAGTGTACAAATGACCTGAACAGACACCTCAACAAAGCAGCTAGATCTAAGTAAGCACCTATGAAAAGATGCTCCGCGTCACATGTCATCAGGGAAATGGGAACTAAAGCGGCGAGGCCCACCACACACCCACCAGAAAGGCCACATGTGAACCTCCAACACCAAACGCCGACAAGGACGTGGAGTAACAGAAGCCCCCACTGCTGGTGCAAACGCAAAACGGGACGGCCACTCTGAAGAAGATGGCAACCACTCCAGTATTCCTGCCTGGAGAATCCATGGACAGAGGAGCCCGGTGGGCTGAAGTCCATGGTTTTGCAAAGAGTCGGACATGCCTGAAGTGACTTGGCACGGACGCACAGCCACTTTGGAAGACAGTTTTTCAGTCAACTACAAAACTGAACATAGTCTTGTCAGACAATCCAGCAATCCCACTCCCTGATATCCACCCAAAGGAGCGGAACACCATATCCACGCAGGGCCTGCACGTGGATGTCGACGGCGGCTTTATTCACAACTGATGCTAAAACTTGGAAGCAACCAAGATGTGCTTCCGAAGGTGAAGGGACGAACGAACTGTGGTCCATCCAGACAACGGAGTATTACTCAGCGCTAAACTCTAATAAGCTGTCAAGCCATGAAAAGATGTGGAGGAAACTTAAATGCCTGTCATTAAGTGAAAGAAACCAGTCTGAAAAACCTACACAGATCCCAACTATATGACATTCTGGGAAAAACAGAACTATGGAGACCACAGACAAAACCACGGAGCAGAAAGACCAGTGGCTGTCGGGCTGGGGTGGGGGGTGAACCGCAGAGCACAGAGGCTCCACAGGGCAGGGAAATCACCCTACAGGGCGCCGGAAAGGGGAGACACGGCACTGGACACTTCTCAAACCCCCAGAGCACTCAGCACGAGGAGTGACCCCTGCTGCAAGCTGGCTTCAATCGATGATCAGGCGTCAACAGTGGCTCCTCAGGGGCGACCCGTGTGCCAGCCAGAGCTGGGTATTCACGACAGGGACGCTGAGGGAGCGGGGACAACCAGCCTGAAAGCCCAACGTGGGGTCAGCTGTTGGTGTGTGAAGTGCAGACAGCCCTGGGTAGACACTCAAACATCTTAAGGACTTCAGGAAAAGGGCGTCCTCTCAGAAAAAGATGCTCACCGCAGAGGAAAGTTTGGGGGAATCTTGAAGAGCGATTATTATTTTTCCACCCCAACTGACTGCCGTTCGATGTCTTAACATCTCAAATACGGGATTTTTAATTTTTTAAAACCAGGTGACGGGGCAGTGGGGGTGCTCCCCGCAGAGGCTGAGTTCTGGCCGACTCCTCGCCCCGTGCCCTGGGGCCCTTGCGCATGCTGACCTGCAGCAAAGATGAAAACAGACCTCTGGGCCACAGTCCTGCCGCACAAGAGGCCAGAGGCAGGCAGCATCCAGTCACCCCTGGGACATTGAGGTTGCAGAGGAAATTACCAGCAGAGCCCGAGAAGACCCTCGCGCATGGCCAGGTGCTGGCTTCGACGCGACCCTCTTCTCTTGCTGAAGACGGTTGCCCGGATGCCTGCTCGGGGGACCCCGCTCTGGACAGGGAGCAGCATCAGGGTTAGGCCACGTCCTTCCCTCCAAGCCTTGGAGGCTGTGGGAGGGGGCTGGTGTCCTGTGTGAGCCGTGCTGGCATCAGCTGAGTGGGAAACATTTTCAATATTTCAGCTGACTGCGTCCCCGAGTCCCAACATGGCTCATCCGCGGGTCCCTCGCTCACAAACATCTGTCTGCTCTGCTTCAGAGCAGAGTGAAAATACCCATTATGAGTGGTGCCACCAGAACCGGCGCCCTGGGCCCAGCTGACCCCTGCTCTCCCATCACTGGCGGTTAAAACCCCTCTCCACAAAGCGATGCTAATAAAGACCCCGGAGACTGTTGACTCGGATGGACACGCGTATTTGTCACCAGGGCCTCACGTGAAATGCAGCCTAAATGGTGTGTGTTTCAATGCGGGTCTATAAATAAAACATTCTGGGTTTTTCATCTTTATTCCAACACGCTGCAGAGCTCAATATCAGAGCAGTTCCACTGGGAAATTCTTTAACCCCAAGCTATAAAAATCAGATAAGCCACCGGGAACCTTCCTACGAGCCGGCGTGGGTGTAGCGGGAGCAGCTGGCGCTTCGTTACTGCCTGAGACCAAGGAAAGAGCAGCAGGGTGTGTCCGGGCTGGGAGCCGGCGGGGCTGGGGGGTGGGCGAGCCAAGATGCGGGCTGGACCCGGGGGAGGCCAGTGGTTCTGCAGAGGGTGGGGGTGCGGGACCTGACCCCCACACGGCTGGAACCTCCGAGAACAGCATCACATCGTCCCTGTGGTCCAGACCGAGGCCAGGACCAAGCTCTGAAGCATCTGAGCTCAGTGTCTGGGGCAGAGCCAGACCTCGGAGGGCCTGACTCTCAGCCCCTCAACCACGGATGAAGCGCAGGAACCTGGAGAGGCAGTCACTTCTGCAAAGGGCCCTGACATGCGGACATGCTGGGCTCCAGGCCAGTGAGAAGGGAAGTCAGAGGACAGGCGAGACCACTGCCTCTCGGTTAAGGCGAACCGTCTGAACACGGCTGTGGTTCCAGTGGCACCTCTTCAGGCCCTGTGGCCCATGGGGGGATCCCTGTCATAAAGGTCATAAAGGTTGGAAAGAAGGGGTGGGGGGCTCAGAGCGTCCCCAGTCTTGGCAGGGGCTCTCCTCACCAGGGGCAGGACCAGAGCACAGAGAGGGTCGGGGAAGCTGGGGGGCTTCCTGCGGGGGACACCCTCCCATTCCTCGTCCTTTTCACCAACAGAGGAGCTCTCAGATGAAGCATCATAAGGAAGAATCTGGGTTTGGAGCGGAGGCATCCTCTTCCAATGAAGCTGTGAGACGAGCGACCCCCGCAGGGGCAGCGGCTCCTCCACGACTGTGGCTCCCACCCCGGGACCCCCGTCCCAGGAGGGCCCCCGGCCCCACTCACTGGGCCTGCTTGTGGAGGCCCCGGTGTGGTCCTGAGTCACAGCCAGCAGAGGTGTCCCTGCCCCACGATGGCCATTTCCGTTCTTGAGCCCAAAGGAAGACGAGTGTGGGCTCCCCAGGCCTGGAGAGGCGCCCCGGCTGTACTGGGTGCCACCAGGGTAAGAAGCCCCGCGTCAGGATGCCGAGCTGCACTCCCCACCCTCCAGCTCGTCCAGCTGCGATGAACGAGGATGCACGGGCCTCACACGCTCCGGGTGATGAGAACACCGCAGCTGAGGCTCGAAAGGGCACGCACTGACGCTCATGAGCCATTGGGGGCCAGACCTCACTGCGGTGGTTAGGTCTCCTCCAGAACCTTCCGGATCCGCTAAGTCTAGACGCCCGTGTCTGCTGTCAAGAGCCCCGTGACATCGGCTCCTGGTGGTCCCTGCACCACCCGGGCCCGCCCAGGCTCTGCTCGGAGCTGCCGCACGGACCCGTCTCTGTGGCTGCCCCCTGGGGGGATGTGGGGACCGCGGGTCACCCTGGACGGGGCTTCTCGAGCTGTGGGCATGCAGGGGTCACCTGCAATCTTGTCAGAACGCAGACTCTGATACAGGAGAGCCTGAATTCCCGGCAGCTCCAGGTTGAGGCCTCGGGAAACGAGTGCCTAATCGCCCCACCCGAACCTAAAACAATCAGGACAAAATGAAGTCATGTTTTTAAAAAGGGGAAGAACATGGGCAGCGATTCGAAGCGTTCTTCATCAGATTTCCCTTATTCTGAGTAATTATAAACCCGTTCTCCCAGGGATGAGAGGGTTATTTCCCTACAAAACATACTTTCCACTTTTGAAATAATTTTCAATATATGTACAACAATTAAGGCTTATCAAGATAGACTCTGCTAAGCTCTTGAGTACATCTGTGACACACACGAGTGGATTTGATACATATTTATTTCCTGTATCTGTCTTTGCCCTTACTTGACCACTGTTACCATCTACGGCCCATTTACCCAGCACCCCTCCCTCCACCGGCCTGCCCATCCTCATGGCCAGAGGAAGACACTGCTCCGTGTTTGCGGGTCCCCAGAGTGCCCCAGCGTGTGAAGCAGGAGGAAGAGGTGCCCCACAGCCACCTAGAGGCCAGAGAACCGAGACCCAGGGCGCGGTGTCTGGCTGAAGATCCCAAGCGAGGAAGAGCCTTCTTCAGCCCAGGCCTCCCCCTGCACCCCGACAACCCACAGCCAGGCGCCCCTGTTCCACTCCCTCCTGCCTCTCTGACGGGGACCCCCTCATGGAGGGACCCTGGATGGGTTCAGGAGACCTGAAGGCCAATCCGAGGGGACCCCCAATCCCTGAGGACAAATGTCCTGACGGCTCTGCGCCTCATCAGCTCCTCTGATGTCGAGGCCCTGGAGGGTTTCCTGAGCTCAAACGCAAGGAGCTGCCACTGCCTGCACAAGGCTGGTCACTTTTCCCCTGGAACGCCCCTGCCGGGAGCCGGCATGTTGCATATTGAGTGCATATTGCATATTGCCTATTGAGTGCAGCACTTTCCACAGCATCATCTTTCAGCATCTGGAATAGCTCAACTGGAATTCTATCACTGCCGGGAGCCAGTGTGAGGAACTCCGCCCATGACAAAGGTCATGAGGAAGGAGGCTCGGCATACGCAAAGGCGGGATCAAGCCTCAGGAGTCTCCCTGGAAATTCTCGAGCATCTACCCCCAAAACCAGAGTCTGCCTACTTTCTGCTTTGTGCCTTCACCTACACCTCTGACTTTACGGGGGGCTGTCCCCCACTACCTCTCTCTGAAAAAAGAGTTAGCTTACAGCTCCAGTTAATAATTCCTGGGTGTGACAGTGTTTAACCTACAAACTCCTTTGGAAATCCTCTAGCCTGCCTGAATAGGTTTTTCCAGCCACATGTGATTGTTCAGAGCCTCCCAACTGTGAGAGGCAGGAGATGTTCTAAACTGTCTAAACACAGATTCCTTTGAGCAGTTAAAAGATTGATTAGAAATTGTATTGGTGAAGGGATTTTCACTTATTGGGCCAATGTTTGCTGCTAAGTCTCCATACTCCTTACCTACTGTGTCCTTGGCAGTGTATTGATTGATATAATGGGTGTATAGAAATGTAAGCAGTTGCCTCAATGTTTGTAACCTTGGACCCTTGAGTTAATTCTTTTCTTGATTGAGCCCACCTCACCTTTGCCCTATAGCAATGCAGCTTTGTCCAGTGCTTTTTGGAGGCTGGCGCCTGACTTTAGAATAATCACCTTTAGAGAAAAATAAGTTCCTTAAAGTGTTAACAGGCCTCCTGGCCAGAAGATGATGTAATTCACCTGAACCTTTGCATATGATAAGTTTAAAAGCCTGGCTTTGATTAGGACCAGGAGCTGCTGTCCTTGCATGACTGCACCCCTTCCCCCATTATCCTCTATGCACAACTTAAGGTATAAAAACTACTTCGGAAAATAAAGTGCGGGCCTTGTTCACCGAAACTTGGTCTCCCCATGTCGTTCTTTCTCTCACCTTCTGGCTGAATTATTCAGCCTCTTTTCTCCACTGAATTTCCTCACTGAGCTATCCTTATTTCAGCCTCTTTTCTTCACTGAATTTTCCTACTGGGTTATCCTTATTCTATTACTCTTTTTATCTTTGATAAATATTTAAATAAATAGGTTGCCTATGCCGTCTCTCCTTCGAATACCCTGGATCAGCCGGGGCTGGACCCCGGCACGCCCCTTCCCCCATCCCCCATTTGTAGTCCCCCACCCTCATTAAACACATTTATTCACAACCCTTGGACCTCTCTTCCCAAGGAGCTGTCCCTGCCCCAGACACAAGCTTCCTCAGAGGGCCTGGGTGCAGGCGTGCCCCGGACCCATGTCCTAGGGACCCACCGTCACCCCCATGTCCACCTGGGCGGGTGAAGAGCACACCCACCCGTGAGGCCAGGCCCGAGTCCAGGCTCAGAGGCTCAGCCCAGGGCTAATGTGCACAGCTCCCACGCCCCGCGCCTCCAGGAGCCTCGGCGGAGAATCAGGGACTCACACTGGAGCTGCTGGTTGACCCCGGGTGAACCCAGATGGCCCCACAGAGGGAGCCTCGGGGCCCTGTGGGGGGAGCCCTGGGGACTGCAGAGGGATGACAGCCTGGCCCTGGCCCACGTGGTGGGGC
>NW_011495061.1:1160699-1165512 GCF_000754665.1 Bison bison bison | reverse complement strand
TTCCTTGAAAACACTTGCGTAAGCCCCACGTGACCACAGCTCTAAAACACTCGTGGTCTGCAGT
Source organism: Bison bison bison (assembly GCF_000754665.1). Lineage (NCBI taxonomy): Eukaryota > Metazoa > Chordata > Mammalia > Artiodactyla > Bovidae > Bison > Bison bison. Next base: position 1,165,448 of record NW_011495061.1, on the reverse strand, counting down.
GTGTCAACCGGCAGCAGCTACACGGGTCTGATGTATCAATATTTGGTCACGAAGGCGGCAGTGCCCAGGGCCGCAGAGGTTCTCAGGATGTTGTTGCTTTCCCGCAGGGGCTCTGCTCGGCCGCCGCCTCACGGCCAGACCTCCCCGGGGCGGGAGTGTCCACAGGGAGGCCAGGTCCACGGAAGTGAGCGAGATGGAGAAGGTGCGTGTGTCTCCTGGGACTGCACGCCGACTGGGCTCCTGTGGATGCAATGTCTGCACTTGTGGGAACGTGAAGGCTCTGTGGCCCACATCCCTGCTCCCTCCCTGTGTTTAGAGGCTTCTTTGGACAAAAGGCAGACCAGCTCCCTGCCTACAAGTCGGGATGCTGACCCTCTCCCCGGGAGGGTGCAGGCACAGCCCTGCCCTCCCTCCTGCTGAACCAGGGCCAGGAGCGGAGGAACCAGGACTCTGGGGGGCTGAGTGGCCTGCTGCAAGAGGGGGTCTCTAGACTCTGAGGTGAGAACATCAGCGCCTACAGCACCAGGACACGGCCCCAAAGTGCCTCCAGGCGGTGGGCCTGGTTCCAGCTCTCCAGGTGGGTCTCTGGGCTGACCGATACTTTTCAGAATGGACTCGGCGGCTCACACCAGGCTCTTCTGCCGATTGCAAGAATTCTGAATGCTGCAAGATGCTGGGGGCGCTCGAAGGACAGGGTCTCCAGAGGGTTGTTGCTGTTCCGTTGCTAAGTCGTGTCCGACCCTTCGTGAGCCTGTGGACTGCAGCCCGCCCGGCTCCCTTGCCCTCCACCATCTCCCGGAGTTCTCCAGCGGGTGACGCGCAACAAAAACGCGGGTCCAGGAGAGAAACCGGGATGCTGAGGAGGGTGTGCAAGCTTGGGGCCTGAGCGGAAGCAGCAGGGGTCAGGTGATTCTTCTCTGCTCCCAGTCTCCCAGATACACAAGCAACAGACACTTAGAGAACCGCAGTTAAACAGGGGCTACACTGCTCGTCCGGAGAAGGAAATGGCAACCCACTCCAGTGTTCTTGCCTGGAGAATCCCAGGGACGGCGGAGCCTGGTGGGCTGCTGTCTCTGGGGTCGCACAGAGTAGGACATGACTGGAGCGACTTAGCAGCAGCAGCAGCAGCACACCGCTCGTGCCCCTGTTCACAGGGGCCTGGGCGTCTGCCGCCCGGGGGCAACTTCATGGGCATCTCAATGGTCATCAATGAACCAAAAATGCAAATAGTTTTCAAAATGTGTATGGCTAATTCCACATAATCTCCCTTCTACATATGACTAAGGGCTCTTTACAGGCTGTTGTTAGGTTAGCCTTGTTGAACTAACCTCAGTGGATGACTGGACTTTTACCACTGACTCTGACTCTGTGCTTGGCAACCCGCCGGGGCTTCTACTGTATACAGTCTGCCCTCTGTACCTGTGGGTTCCACATTTGCAGATTTAACCAACCGAGGATCAAAAATGCCTGAAAAAAAAAATTCCAGAAATTTCCAAAAAGCTAACTTGAATTTGCTGTGCATGAGTAGCTAGTGACCTAGGGCTTACCCTGTATTAGGCGTTACAAGTGAGCTGGAGGGGATTTCAGGTGTGTGTGAGGACACGCCTAGGTTGTTCACAAGCACTACCCCATTTATACCAGGCATGTGGGACCTGTGGATTGTGGAATCAGCCAGGGGTGGAACCAGCCCCCGGGGATGCCGACGGCCACCTGTAGAAATGGTGCCTACATGAGGAACGCCACCAGCTCCACTGCTGGACACTGGTTAGGACGGCCCTGGTTCTCTGCTGCTTCTTGCTATTTGATATGTGTCAGATTTACAGAAAAGTTGTAAGAATATCATGCTAGAATGCTGAAAGCCCTTCACCCAGATCCCTCCAATATTTTATCCCACTGTATCCCTCTTGCCAACTCTACATTTATATTTTACTATCCTCAGCCAACTGAGAGGCAGACACGATATCCCTTCAGCCTAAAAACTTCGGTGTGTATTTTCCAAAAGCAAAGGCATTCTCCCACATAATCACAGTACAGTTATCAAGATAAGGAAATTGATATGGTACCAATATCAATAGAATTTATTCGGATTTGTCCAGCTATCCCAGTAACATTTTTTATGATGAGATAAAGCCTAGATCACGCATCACATCAGGTGGTCCTGTCTCTTTAACCACCCCCAATTAAGAACAAGTTCCGGGTTTCCTCGTCTCTCACAACGTTAGCGTTTTTACCGTGTGCTCGTCAGCTACTTTACACTGTGTCCCGTGATTCAAGTTTGTGTGAGAGGCAGGCTTTGCATTTCGGCAAGAGCACTGTGGAAGGGCATGCGTCAAGGGGCAGGGGTGTTGCATGCTCCTCAGCACTTTGGGTGCCATGCTAGGGTCTTGTCAGCCAGATGTCCCCATGGAAATGTCACCACATTCCCGCTGCAGCTAATTCCTGTGATGAGTCCATCCTGTTATCCCTCAGAATGGTACCCAGTCATCTTCACAGGCATCGATGATACTGGTCTGAATCATATACCATCAAGATGTATTTGATTTTACTGTAAAGAATATCAATTTTTAAGCACCAAAGGAGATTTTAAGCATTAATGTTATCGAGGGTGAATGTGGGATCGTTCCTTCCATGGAATAACGAGGGAGGAGGGTCTGAGCAGACAAGCTGTCTGCACCTCAGTCTTCGCTGCCGTCGTCTGCACGGGACAGATGGACAGACGTCTGCCTGCCATCTCCGCAGGCTTCCCTCCCCCTGTCCTCCGCCCCACCACACAGCCTCCCTTGGTCCATGGCCTCTTCCCGGGAGAGCAGATGAGCGCAGGACCCCTCCGGCTGCACTGTAGGGTCATATCGCTCTCCTGCCCCCTCGTCCCGAGCCCCGCTCTGCCCCTGGGTCACTGAGAACCCGCCACTTCCTGCTGCCCATTCCTGCAGAGGTGGGTCTCCACCTGCTGACTCCTCCCTTGGTGGAAGAGCATCCTGCGGCATTTGGAGAGTCAGAGTCCAAGCGTGCAGATTCTCTCGTGCTGAGCTGAAGCGAAAATGCCTTTATGTCGCCCTACTTGGGAGGATGTTTTTGATGGATGTGGAACTCAGGCTGACTTTTTATCCCCCTCGCAGAACTTTTAAGATGTTAAGCTGTCTCCTGGCGTCTACTGTTTCCAGAGTGAAGTCACCTGTCAGCCTTGTCACCCTCTTCAGAAAGCAACGTGCCTCTGTTCCTGGTTTTTAAGATTTTCTGGCTTTGACATCTGAGCAGTTGGAGTGTGCCGTTCTTAGCTTGGCTCTGTTTTCACCGATTCTGCGCGGAGTTCACGGAGCTGCTTTTTCACAGGTCTGGGGGGCGTGCGTGTTGCTCTTTCTCTGTGTGCTGTTCCGGCTCTTCTTCTTCCGGGATTCCTCCTACGGGCGTGTTAGACGACTTGATGTCCTACACGTCACCTCGGCTCTGGGCACTGTTTTCACCGTGCCCCTCTGCTCTTCAGAGCGCACGTTTTCCATTGGTCTATCTTCACGCTTGCCAGTCCTTTATTCTGGTCTCAGATCCGCAGGTCAGCCCATCCAGTCACTGTTTAGACTTTTTCGTGTAGTTTTCTGAAATTGCTGTGTGGTGTTCTGTACGGGCCTCCGGTTTCTGCTGAGTTTCTCCATGTCTCCAGTCACCATAAGCAAATTTTGGTTTAAGTTTTTGTGCGTATTTGTGATGGTTGCTTTAAAGCCCCTGCCTGTCCACCTCAGGTTTGTGTCTACTGACCACGCTCTTCTCTCATCACCGGTCATGTCCTGCTTTGCCGCAGTTTAGTAATTACTGATTGCACGCTGGACACTGGACAGACATCATGGGACTCTAGTTACACCTCATGAGCCGCTTTGGAAATAACTATGAGTTACTGGGTCACATCTGTTAGTAGAGGCTTCCTCTCTGCAGAGCTGTTTAGTGATCCCCAGAACATGCACCAGCGGTGTTCTGACATGTACACTTTGCAATCCCGAAGTGAACTAATCATGTATCTATTACTACAGTGAATACAAACACATTCACTTTAACTTATTACCACAAATTCTTGTGCGAGGATGCTTGATACTACGCTGAGTGTTACTACCGTGACACTGTTACGGGGAAGTCTGAGAAGGTGTTTTGCCTCAAGTTATTTAAAAACAAAGAGCCTGCGATTCACTGGGCTGAGCTCTCTTGTGCTGCTGGGGAGATCACACCGAGATCCTAGGCTCTGTGGCCACAGCCGCCTGCACATGTCGACCCAGCTGCAGCCTCTGGAGCTGGGCCCTGGCCCTGCCCTGCACACCCGCTCACTCCACCAGATCCTGCTGAGCTTCTGCTAATCGCTCTCTGGTGGCCCCCCTTCTCCTCCCGCCTTCTGGTCACCAGGAAGTTGCCCTGCCTTCCTGGATCGTCACACAGACTCCTTACTGCCCCAACATCAGCGGTTCTCACTCCCAGCACCTCTTCTGCTCTGAAGCCAGAGTGGGAGCCCTAAGTCGCAGGTCTGATCACACAAGACCCCACACATGGCTCATCAGAGGCCTCCCGCTCCCTTCTGAGAATCCCCGAGTCCTAGGGAGCATCAGAAGCGCTTTCCTGATGGACGAGCCTCGCAGGCTCATCCCCACCGTGATCCTGCCCTCGCATCAGCCCACCACGAGCCAGGGCTGCCCCTTCCCGATAGACCAGCAGGGGGACCCGGGAGGCTGCTCGCCACACACCGAGGCGAGGCACGGCCCGGAACCCGGG
>NW_011495061.1:1154973-1160599 GCF_000754665.1 Bison bison bison | reverse complement strand
ACGGCCCGGACCCCGTGTGGCCCGCACCACATGTCGGCGTGGCCGGTGTGAGGCTTCCCACCGCAGCACCACACGTCGGCGTGGCCGGTGTGAGGCTCCCCACCGCAGCACCCGGAACGGCACAGGTCTAGGTCTCGTCCAAGTCAAATATTCACGTGCTATTCAAGACCAAAGGCGCAACACCTTCCCGATCCACTGAACACGGTCACTGTGTCATGAAGACAACCGCACCCTGGGGGCCTCAGCACTTATGCAGAACAACCTGACGTCTAATAGCGAGACTGAGAGTTTTAAAACCTACTGGTTTGGCCCACAAGGAGCAACATCCCTGTCATGATGGTCACCCGGGCACTAAAGCAAATGAGCCGGGTCCACAGGCCCACGAGACACCCCCCTGCACAGCCAGGAGCCACAGGCTGCACACTAAATCACCTGGGATCAAATGAGACGCAGTTAAAGTCCTCAGTCACACCGGCAGCACCCCCACGTGCTCAGCCGCCTGGCCGACACCGCCTCCTCGACAGCAAATCCACGTCCCCGTCATCCTGGGACTGCCTGGGGACCGGCCACTGAGTCTTGCAAGTGCGTGAGTCTGGGCGGAGCTTGCCAACAGGTAGACGCCTCTCTGAGAGGAGGTCACGCCGGCAGAACCAGCCCCCGGCCTGGCCTCTGTGCCCGTCGTCAGAAGGGAGAGCTCATGGCCTCATGGGTCCTGCTGCCTGGCTCCCTCTGAACCCACAGGATGGCCTGAGCAAGACCCGAGGTGGGGCCCAAAACCCCTGGGGCTCTGCGGGTCATCAGCCCCTTGACCTCAGGGAAGTGTGGACTGGCTGCCGTGTATATGGCCCCAGATCTGTGAGGTCAGGAGACATCCACTGACCCGGCGGCCACAGCAGGTGAGTCCCGCTGCTGGAACTACACTCTTTATAAGCAGAGTTTTCTGTGGCTGACACACGCGCACATGCCCACCACTCACGCTCACACAGCGGGGACCACAGACGAGGTCGGCTGTGACCAGGCAGGCGGGGGAGCTTGTGAAGCCGGGGTCAGCCCACGGTGGGGTGAGTGGGCAGGGAGGAGGCGGCCCTCTGCCCAGCTGTGCAGGCCCGGTGGGAAGGCCAGAAGCTTTAAACAGGAAGAAACCTGCGAGACCGGCCGGGGAGCTCTTCCCAGGGGAGTGAATCGAGCCAGCCTGTTCTGAAGACCTCCAGCACACGCCCTTCAGGGGGCTGTCTCCCTTCAGGGACGCGTCTCCTTTACCCAGGACGTCCCGCACGTGCGTGAGCGTCAGTGATCTACGAGGCTTCTCTCGACCCAGACCCAGAAAGCTCAGTGACAGGCAGTGTCCGGCACGCTGGCCCCCGGGGCCCAGAACTGCAGGGACACCGGGACTGGCCCCCAGACCAGGCTCAGAGCAGCCTGAACAGCCGCCGACCGAGGGCCCAGGATGCAGAAGAGCCTCATTGGTTCTGGAAGGTTCTGCCTTCCTGTTTCAGAGGTCCATTCTGTGCCTAAGTTCCAGTGTGAGCCTGGTTGTTGGTATTTAGTTGCTAAGTCGCGTCTGACTCTATGTGACCCCACGGAATGCAGAACGCCAGCCCTCCCTGTCCTTCACTATCTCCCGGAGTTTGCTCAAGCTCATGTCCATTGAGTCCATGGTGCCATCCAACCATCTCATCCTCTGTCACCCTCTTCTTCTGCCTTCAATCTTTCCCAGCACCAAAGGAGTCAGTTTTTCCCATCAGGAGACCAAAGTATTGGGGTTTCAGCTTCAGCATCAGTCCTTCCAATGAATATTCAGGGCTGATTTCCTTTAGGATGGACTGGTTGGATCTCCTTGCAGCCCAAGGGACTCTCAAGAATCTTCTCCAACACCATAGTTCAAAAGCATCAATTCTTCAGTGCTTAGCTTTCTTTATAGTCCAACTCTCACATGCATACATGACTCCTGGAAAAACCAGTTATAACTAGATGGACCTTTGTCAGCAAATCTCTGCTTTTTAATATGCTGTCTAGGTTGGTCATAGCTTTCCTTCCAAGGAGTATGCATCTTTTAATTTCATGGCTGCAGTCACCATCTGCAGTGACTTTGGAGCCTAAGAAAATAAAGTCTGCCACTGTTTTCATTGTTTCCCCATCTATTTCCCATAAAGTGATGGGATGCCATGATTTTAGTTTTTTGAATGTTGAGTTTTAAGCCAGCTTTTTCCCTCTCCTCTTTCACTTTCATCAAGAGGATCTTTAGTTCCTCTTCACTTTCTGTCATTAGGGTGGTGTCATCTGCATATCTGAGGTTACTGATACTTCTCCTGGCAATCTTGATTCCAGCTTGTGCTTCATTCAGCCCAACATTTTGCATGATGTACTCTGCCTATAAGTAAAATAAGCAGGGTGACAATATACAGCCTTGACATATTCCTTTTCCTATTTGGAACCAGTCTGTTGTTCCATGTCCAGTTCTAACTGTTGCTTCCTGACCTGCATACAGATTTCTCAGGAGGCAGGTAAGGTGGTCTGGTAGTCTCATCTCTTTAAGAATTTTCCACAATTTGTTGTGATCCACACAGTCAAAGGCTTTAGCATAGTCCATGAAGCAGATTTTTTTCTGGAATTCTTTTATTTTCTCTATGATCCAGCAGATGTTGGCAATTTGATCTCTGGTTTCTCTGCCTTTTCTAAATCCAGCTTGTACATCTGAAAGTTCTCAGTTCACGCACTGTTGAAGCCTCAGTTGAAGGATCCTGAGTATTACCTTTCTGGTGTGTGAGAGGAGTGGAACTGTGCAGTAGTTTGAACATCCTTGGCATGGCCTTTCTTTGGGATTGGAATGAAAACTGATCTTTTCCAGTCCTGTAGCCACTGCTGAGTTTTCCAAAATTGCTGACATATTGAGCGCAGCACTCTGGAGGGCTGCTTTATTGAGAGTAAGCTTCCTAACCTGCTTCCTGCAAATTGAGCCGCTCCTGATGTCAGCCTGCCCCGCCCACCTTGCCTGTGGCCCCAGACGGCCGAGCAGGGACGGGAGGAGGACAGGTTGGAGGAGACCTGGTGCCCTCACCACCCGCCACCTCCTGCCTGGACCCTGGTCGTGGACAGAGCTCTCAGGGGCTGCCCAGCGACCTCCACGCTCTTGGAGGTGCCACCGTGATCTCTGAGCTCTTGGGTGCTCCCGTCAAGAAGATACATTGCCAAGCCATCGGCCTCTGTCAGATGGTGGCTGAGCTGCCCGGCCCCGAGCTGCTGGGGGAGAACCAGCCAGAACTAGGCTTCAGAGGGCTCCCCACAGCCCAGGGCTGTGACCAAGGCTGTGGCGAGTGTGGCGCAGGATGCCTGTCAGCAGAGCAGAGAGCGAGGTGGGGGCTGAGCCCTGGGGCCTGAGTGGGTTGAGCCCCCTGTTCTGCCCCAGGTCAACCTGGCACATCGGCAGGCACCATTCCATGTGATCTGTGTGTTGTGGTCACTGCGTCCGCAGTTAGGAAGAGCAACCAGAAAAGGCTATGACTACAGACAGGCTGTGTCCCCTCCTGACCTCGGCCCTGACCACACCCGCCGTCCCCTGCTCCCGGGGCGCAAGCTAGCAGGGCCCAGGGCGGGGTGCAGCCCCCAGGGCGAGGAGGACCAGGACACGCTCCCCGCTGGAGCTGGCCACGGCCTTCTGAGCCCGGGGATGGAGCCAGGGGAAGATGAGAGAAGTCGCTCAGCTGTTTCTCAGAACCAGAGACCGAAGGGTTAGCTCCTCCCAACCTCACTTGAGGAAAAGTGGAGAAAAAATCGTCAACTTTTTGCTCTTGTAAAATAACCAAACCAGCTTTCTGAAGTCTCATCGGCCGGCTAATGCCTCATGAGAGCTTTTATAGATCTTTCTGCTAAGAAGACACTAAACAAAAAAAAGTAAGATCCTGCTAGTCCTTGGAGAGAAAGGTTTCCATGTCTGGGAAATTCAGCTCTGGGAAATTCAGCTGGGACACCTCGCTTGTGCGCTGAGTGAGGTCACAGGGGCCAGAAACACTGTAAACCACTTTTCCCACACTGCTTCACATGTGCCTATCCCTGTCCCAAGGCCAGGATGCTGCACGTCACCACGGTGACACATCTGTACACAAATGAGAAGCTTCTAAGTCCTAACGTGTGACCCAGATGCACAGCCAGCAGCAGAGGGCATGCCCGTGAGGAGTGGACACGGTCTCCCCGGGCACAGTGGCCCCCACCCCACCAGCGCTGGTTCCTGCTGCTGAGCGGACACCAAGCCTGACCATGAGCTGCGGGCACGGCCGTGGTGTTAAACACTTGAAAGTTTGTTGCTTTCACAAAAACAGACCCTGAATAAGGACGTGGGAATGTGTAACTGTCTGGGAGGTGATCCCAGGAAAGAGCTGAGACGGTGAGACCAGGAGGGGAGGAGGGCGGTGAAGGTGAGTGAGTGCCCGGAAGGGGAGGGTCTGGGGGACGTGGAATGTGAAGCAGGTATGGATCCATCAGGTCCACCCTCAGCCCCTGAAGGTCTCCAAGGAATAGCCTTCGAGCAGCCTTGACCCACCTTGGACTTGGACCAAACGTGCTTGTTCCGCTGGAGGGAGGCAGGGCTTAGGGCCCCACGCTGCCCGCAGATAGACAGGGGCTGCCTGGGGGCCCTGGGGGGCAGGGGGATCTGGCAGGGCTGCAGGGGGGCCCCGGGGGGGCTTGCAGGGCTGCAGGCGGGCCTGGCTGACGAACATGCCATGCCCAGAGGTGGGTGGCTGTGAGAGAGGAGAGAGTACCACCAGGCACCACCCAACTGTTCCCTTGGAAGGTGCTGGTTTATGCCGTGTGAATAGAATCTCAGGTTTTAAGGTGCCATCAGTTTAGCGGTGTCGTCCTTATTTGCTTCCCACTTATTCACAGCTGTGGCTTCCGGGTGTGTTGAGAGCGTGCACGGCACTGGGCTCTAGTCTACGGTCCCGCCAGCTGCAGGCCTTCTGGCAGCACTAGCCAGCGTGGTGACTGCACCGAGTGACCTCAGAGTGACCTCACTGAGTGATTTCAGAGTAAGTACAAGGAGTGACCACAGAGTGACCTCAGAGTGACCTCACAGAATGACCACACTGAGTGACCTCACTGAGTGACCATGAGGAGTGACCTCAGAGTAACTACGAGGAGTGACCTCAGAGTGACCATAAGGAGTGTCCTCACAGAGTGACCACACTGGGTGATCATGCGGAGTGACCTCACAGAGGGACCTCAGGGTGACCACAAGGAGTGACCTCACAGAGTGACCACACAGAGTGACCACACTGAGTGACCTCAATGAGTGACCATGAGGAGTGACCTCAGAGTACGAGGAGTGACCTCAGAGTGACCAGAAGGAGTGACCTCACAGAGTGACCTCAGAGTGACCACTAGGAGTTACCTTACAGAGTGACCATGAGGAGTGACCTCACAGAGTGACCATGAGCAGTGACCTCCCTGAGTGGCCATGCAGAGTGACCACACTGGTGGCCCAGGCAGGGCCACGCCATGCCCTCCAGCGGCACCTCCAGTTGCAGGAGGGGTGGCCCCCGGCCGCCCCTCCAGCTCAGAGAGCAGCAGCCCCTCCCCGTCTCTGAACCGGTTCATTCACTGTGTGAGGAGGTTCTGGAAGGGCCGTCCT
>NW_011495061.1:1153968-1154823 GCF_000754665.1 Bison bison bison | reverse complement strand
CCTCAGGCTCCCCGTGACGCCTGTGGCAGGGCCGAGGGACAGAGGTGCTGGGCAGCCCCGTTCACACACCCGTCCCCGAGCAGCAGTCGCTGGATCTCCCGCCCTCGGGACCGTCACTGCTGGTGAAAGATCACTGGCTCTGCCGCCCCCAAAGACAAGCAGGCCCTTCTCAGAAATGCACCCTCATGCCAGGGGGGGCTCGGGAAACCTGGAGGCCAAGTCCTATTTCTCCAGTTCCTGCAAATCATGTTCCTTTGACCGGTTTTCTTCACTAGGAGTCAACATACTTGGAAGCTAGAGACGGGGGAAGAGGGTTATATGCAAAACAATCGGTTTCTCTCCTAAAGATGTTTCCTGACAGCCTGTGAAGTCCTACAGGTGAGCACAGGACGATGACTGGCCCGCTTCCTACAGCTACGTGGGGCGTGTGGCGCGTTCGGCGGGTTTCTGCCGAGACGGGGCCCATGTCCACACTCCCGAGCCCACTGCCCGAGGTCCATGCCCCCGCACCACCCTCAGCCGCCGGCTGCGCAGGAGAAACAGGCAAAAGCTCTGACCTCACGGAGGTGCCATCCTAGCATGGGAGGCCGACAATAATATCAACGACAAATTCGCGATGGATGTGAGGGAAGTGGTCAGGGGAGGGGGCGCCACCCCGGGTCGGGCGTCCGGGGAGGCCCGGCTGAGACCGTGAGGCACGGGCCACGTGGGCCCTGGCGTGGGGGAGCCCACAAACATGTGGTCACCAGGGGAGGGGCCAGCAGGCGAGCTAAGGAGGGCGCTGGGCTGGCTGTTTCCACAGCAGCTGGGGAGGTAGAGAGGGTCCGAGAGGACGCGCGGAGGCTCTGCCCGGAC
>NW_011495061.1:1142484-1153659 GCF_000754665.1 Bison bison bison | reverse complement strand
CCACGTCTTCCTCGCAGGCGGCACTTGCCCACCTGCGCCCGAGCTCCGGCTCTCCCCCGCCAGCCCTGACCCATTCCAGGCCCGCAGGAGCGAGTGGTCCGGCCCCTGTCCACACCCGGCCCTCGGGAGGTCTGGGGGCTGCTGCACGCCGCGCCGTGGTCGGGGGCCAGGCGGGAACGGGTCTCGCGGACGCAGGGCCGCCCCAGAGAGGAGACCCGCAGAGGGACAGAGGGAGAGGGGCCTGGGCACACCGTGAGGGGGTGACCAGCAGCGACGCTGGGAAACGCGAGCGTCAGGGAGGAGAAAGCACGTGCGGATGTCTCCTCCTCTCTCTGAGCCAAACACGCTCCCCTTTGAAGATGCCTGCTCGCGGGAGCAGCTTGGCCCAGAGGACGAGCTTAAAAGGCAGTTCAAAGAGCTCGTAGTTTTTCAAAATGTCACATTAGTGGAGGTTCCAGCAACGGCGAACCAGTTTCAGGTTCTGCGCTAAAAAGTGAATGCTACGCATTTGATCTTAAATTGTTATTTCGCTCCTAATTGCCTGAAGGACCTTTAGATGGTGGGGGGCAGAGGGAGGCCAGTGGTGCTAGACTCAGAAGGTGAGGAGCCCTGGGGAGGGCAGGGGGGCTGTTGGTGTCCCCAGGGGCTGGTAGGTCACCCCATGGGGGTGGGGGTCACTCTCTGAGTCCCCGTGGAGACTCGGCCACTTCCTCCTGAATCTCTGGAACCAAGTCAGGTGATGGGGTTAAGTATCCCATATGCTTCCACAGTAATTATGTCCATTCCCAATAATCCGTCTTTCAAAATAAATAAGAATAATACATCAAAATAATAGATGTAAAATATAAAAACGGGTGCTTCTGGCATTCTCCTTGAACTTGACAAAGCTCTGCTTCTTTTGTTCCTTTCACACTCTGCCCAGGGATGGAGCTGAGTGCCGCTGGGTGGGCGTAAATAAGTCTCTTTTTTCTGTGAGAGGAACACTCCTCCGACCTATATTCCAGGAGTATCGATTCTCCGAGGCCACTCCTGGGCCCTGGAACAGCACACGCATACCTGAGTTTCAAGTGAAGCCTGGAATTTTCTGTCTCAGTGTAGGCCTTCTCTGCCGATTAGGGCAATAAATATCTTGAATTTACGCCAGATCATAAGTACTTTGGGGGAGAAAAGCAATTCTAAGTGCTGTAGCCAAAAGAACCGTCATGTTTGTGATAGCTGAAATTCCCTGCTGCTGGAAACCCATCACGGAGGCGAGACAGGCTCACGCCCTCCCTGCGGGGGGCTATTTCTAGATCTAATCAGTGGACAGGGAGGCCCTGCCAGCAATCTTCAAACCACATCAACTTCTCTGAAGGCAAAGCCTGGAAAGCATCGCAGCCGTCTCTGGTCCCTCAGGAAGGCAGCTCCCCCTCCCTGACCGCCCCGGGTTCTGCACCCACGGCTGCGTCTCGGCACCCCAGTTAGGGAGACAGGGTCCCCGGCTCGCATCCCTGCTTCGGACACTCCCCGTCCTGTTTTTAAGGGTCAGGGTGCAACTCAGAGGAGGGGACAGGAAGCGTAAGGCCGGCCTAACCCTAGCCCTGCGGCGCAGGGGCTGACCAAGGCCCTAGGGCGGCGCCGCCCCGCCCCCGCGCGTCCGGGGCGTCAGCACGCAGCATGTGGCTGCCTCTCGGCTCCCGAGACGCAGGCCAGAGGCTCCCAAGCATCACCTCCGAGAAAGCCCCCGAACCAGTGCCGCTGTGGGCAACGAAAAGCGGCCTCTGCGTATCTCTAAGGAGACTCCGGTCAGCAGGGACCCGGGAAGACAGGGGGGAAACACGCGAATGGTGCCGAGCGCGTCCTCGGGTTCATCCCTGGGTCAGCCGCGCGCGCGCCGCGCGCCCGACACCACGAAGTGCCGGTGCCCTTTATACGACGCCCGATCCCTCCCGCACGCTGGCAGCTGGCACGTGGCCACGGACGGCCACTCGGGGCAGCGCGGAGTCAGAGCAGCGGATCCGGGGCCCCCGCCGTGGGCACAGGTGACCGGGAAGAGGCGCGGCGGGCGGGGGGCAGCGATGGCTCCGAGCACAGCCTGGCTCACAGAGGGTCAGCGCGGTGCCCACGAGAGACTGTGCGTGAGCCGCAGGGACACGCTGATCCTCCATGTCGGTCAGCAGGGCTGGGACAGACGGGCCCTGGCTTGAGACGCACGGGGCAATCCTCGGGCAACTGCTGAACTGGGGAGCTGTGAGGCGGGACTGTGAGAACACTGGACCGTCGGGCCGTGCCGTCCTGGGCGCCAGCCTTCAGGAAACAAAGGAGTAAATAAAGTAGGAGACGCTGCAGCTCGGAGCCCGGAACGCCCACACGGGGCGGAGACCCCACGGACGCGGCCCACAGAGGTGGCCCAGGGTCCCGCTCACTCCTTTAGTTCTTCATAAAAATCTTACTTTCCCAGAGGATATGTTCTTTTTTTTTTTTTTTTAATACAGAGCCTGCTGTCTTTTGGGTGCTAGGTCTGGCAGTTGGAATTAATCTGAGGGACTTATTCACTAGAAATTCACAAGAAGAGTTTGCTTATTGTCACAAAGAAAAGGGAGGACTTCAATTTGCATCCTGGCTAGAACTCCTGATCAGAGCCATTAATGCCTGCACCTGAGCACCTTCTGGTTTTCACGAAGGCCCCTCAAGAGGAATGGGGTAGATGATGATGGGGGCACCCGACCCGAGGGGAGAGGAGGGCAGCCCCCCCAGAACACACGCGTCTGACCCTGTGGCAGGGAGGCTGGCCGAGGTGGCGAGAGGGCAGGGCTTCCGCCTCTCTCTGCTCCCAGCTTGCAGCAGCCCCAGGTGCCCACACTCTCGCCTGTCCCCTCCGGAGGTGGCGGTGCCCACGCTCAGTCCCGACCCCTCCCGGGGTGGCGGTGCCCACACACCAGGGCCTGTTCCCTCCACACAGCATAACCGCATCACAGCTTGCACACGTGGCATGTCTGTGTCCCACTTTGGGGCTTGAGCATTAGGCCATATGAAGGATCCCCACACCCTAAAGACTCATCAAGGTAAGAGACCGGGAAGGAAATATATTTACAGAACAAAGTAAGAATCAGAGCGTGGTGAAACGATCTCTAGAGAAAAATATTTATAATACAAATGGATAAAAAATGAAAACGTCAAGTCATGCTTTCATACAGTAACATTTGACACTTTCAAAGCATGCTCTGAAATATACAGTATTACAAGAGACGGCTACAAATAAGTATTTGCCGACAGATGGGATGATGAAGTGCACACATGCCTGGGCAGACAACCTACCAAGACGAAGTCATGAAGGGACAGAAAATATGAGCAGATACACAGCCAGTCAAAATAAGGAACCAGTCATCAGAAACCTCTCAACAAAAAAAGCCCTCGATCAGATAAACATCCAAAGAAGAATTAACAGCAAAGTCTTTCAAACTCTTCCAAAACACTAGAAAGGAAGGAACATTCTCTAACTCATTCTACGAGAGCAACATTATTCTGATACCAAAGCCAAATAATGCCGCTGCAAGAAAAAAATATAGACCCTTAGAAATATTGATGTACAAATCCTCAGCAACATGCTAGCAAACATAATTTAGCAGGATATTAAACGAATTATACACTGTGACCAAGAGGGATTTATTCCTGGAATGCAAGGATGATTCTACACACAAAAATAGAGTGGTGTTATACACTTTGAGAAAATGAAAAGGGGAAAAAAAAAATCACGATTATCTCAGTTAATGCAAAAAAAAAAAAAAAAAGCATTTGACAAAATTCAACATCTTTTCGTGATTAACAAACACTCAGCAAACTAGAAGTAAACTACAGCGACAAAATAAAAGCTCAACACGAAAACCCGCAGCAGGCACCACACTCAACGATAAAGACTGAAAGCTTCTCCCCAGGACCAGGAAGAAGACACGAACCCGTGTTCCACCACTTCTGGTCAATACAGTGTTGGATGTTCTGGGCAGAGCAATCCAGTAAGAAAAAGAAGTCAAAGGCGTGTAAATCCACAAGCATTAAGTAAGATTAGCTGTGTTTGCAGGTGATAGGACCCTCTATATAGAGAAACCTTAAAACGCCACTAAGGTTCTTAGAACTAATACACGAACTTGACAAAGCTGAAGGATACAAAATCAACATACAAAAGCCAGTTGTTTCTATACACTAAAAAAAAAATTGAAAAGTTAATTTAAAAAATGATTCCAGCAACAAAAAATAAAATACTTAGGAATAAACTTAATCAAAGAGGTGAAAGATTGTACAGTGAAAACTATAAAACATTGCTGAGAGAAATTTTAAAAAACACAAATAAATGGAAAGCCATTCCATGTTCTGGGGCTGTGATACTTAATGGTGTTAAGATGTCAATACTCCCCAAAGCAAGAGTACGCCCTGTGGGAACCCAGTCTCTCTAGCGCACCCACGTTTTGCAGTGCTCCATTTAGGAAAAGTCCATCCCAAGGTTTATATGGACTCTCAAAACTCTCAGATAGCCAAAACTAACCTGGAAGAGGATAACAAAACTGGAGGACTCAGACTTCCTGGCTTCAAAAGCCAGTAATCAAAGCGACGTGACCCTGAAGTAAAGACAGAAACACGGAACAATGGGATAAAGTAGAGAGCCCGGAATTTCTCTCTCTCATGTAGGATCAAACAACTTTGACAAGTGTGCCAAGACCATTCACTGGAGAAAGGACAGTCTTTTCAACAGATGGTGCTGGGACAACTTGATATCCACCACGCAGAAGGAGAAAGCTGAACCTGTGTCTCGCATAATCTACAAAGCGGAGCACAACGGGCCAAAGACCCAGCTACAAGAGGTAAATCCGCAAAGCTCAGAAGGAAACAGGAGGAGATCTTCTTGACACGGGACTCTGCAGTGGTTTCTTGGATATGCATCAAAAGCACAGGCAACAAAGGAAGAAAAGAGTAAACTGGACTTCACCAAAATTAACTTTCGTGCATCAAAGGACACCATCCAGAAAGTGAAAAGGCAACCCACAGAATGGGAGAACTACTTCCAAATCACCTATTTTGTAAAGGATTAATCCTATGGAATATACAGAGAGCTCTCAGCCTCAATACAGAATGATTTAAAAAAACAAATAATCTCTATATACCTACATGGATTGTCCACAGGTACACATATGTTCCCTCTCTCTTTAACCTCCCTCCCATCTCCCACCCCTCCCACCCCTCTAGCTTGTCACAAAGCACCAGGTTTGAGCTCCCTGAACTGTACAGCAAATTCCTGCTGGCTGTCCAGTCGACACTTGGTAACTGTCTATGCTTCAGCGCCTCTCTCAGTTCGTCCGGCCCTCCCCTTCCTCCCCCGTGTCCACAAGGCTCTCCTCTATTGTCTGCGTCTCCACGGCTGCCCTGCTGATAGAGTCACCCGTGCCATCTTTCTAGGTCCCATATATATTGTGCTAATATATTATTTTCCTTTTTCTGACTTACTTCACTCTGTACAATAGGCTCTAGGTTCACCCACCTTATTCGAACTGAGTCCCATGCATTCCTTTTTGTAGCTGAGTAATATTCCATTGTACATAGGTACCACACCTTCTCTATCCATTCATCTGTAATGGACATTGAGGTGGCTTCCCTGTCCTAGCTATTGTAAAGTGTTTCGATGAGCACTGGGGTGCGTGTGTCTTCTCAGTCTTGCTTTTCTCAGGGTGTGTGCCCAGTAGTGGGACTGTTTGGTCATACGGTGGTTTTATTCCTAGTGTTTTTTTAAAGGAATCTCCAGAGTGCTCTCCTTAGCGGCTGTATCAATTTCCATTCCCACCAACACTGCAAGCACTTTCCCTTTTCTCCACATCCTCTCCAGTAGAAACCAGCACAATCTTATAAACCGATTATCCTCCAATTAAAAGTAAACCAAATAATTTAAAAATGGAAAAAAGATTTGAATAGATATTTCTACCAAGAAAATATAAAAAGTGGTCATCGCTTTCACTGCAAGGGGAGTGGTTTCAAGCCTTGGTCAGGGAAATTAGATCCCACATGCCTCATGGTGTTTCTGAAAAAAAAAAACAAAGTCATTAAACTTGAAGAGAAGCTCAGCGTCACCAACCACTGAAAGTGAAAGTGAAAGTCGCTCCGTCGTGTCCGACTCTTTGCAACCTCATGGACTGTAGTCCATGGAATTCTCCAGGCCAGAATACTGGAGTGGGTTGCCGTTCCTTTCTCTAGGCATCTTCCCAACCCAGGGATCAAACCCGGGTCTCCTGCATTGCAGGAGACAGATTCTTTACCTTCTGAGCCACCAGGGAAGCCCAATCATTAGCAAAATGCAAGTCAAAACCACAAGGAGATGTCACCTGACACCCCCTCACAACAACTATGACCCCAAAAGCCCAGAAAACAATAAAAAGTTGGGAAAGGGAAAGTGTTAGTCACCCAGTCGTGCCTGACTTTGTGGCCCCATGAGTTGTAGCCTGCCAGGCTCCTCTGTCCATGGGGTTACCCAGACAAGAATACTGGAGTGGGTTGCCATTCCCTTCTCTGGGAGATCTTCCTAACCCAGGGATTGAACCAGGGTCTCCCACAGGGCAGGTGGATTCTTTACCACCTGGGAAGCCCAGAGTGGGGAAAGATGTGGAAAAATTAAAGCCCTTGCTGATGGGAACATAAATTCACGTGCCATGGTGTAAAATAGTTCCTCAAAAAATTACTGAAATAGTTGAAATGACTGAATCACCACATGAACACTGTTTGTGAGTCACTGTAAGACCCAGTGTTCGCAGTTTTGAGTGTGCACCCGCAGAACTGAAAGCCCTCTGTCATCTGTGCTCTCTGGAGTCCAGCCCAGGGCAGGAGCTCGATGATATCCGTGATAGGAGGAGGACCCTCCGGGAGGAGTGGGAGTCAGCCTCTGGAGGAGCACGGTTCCTGAGCCCTGCTCCTGCGACAGTTGTTGTTCAGCCGCTCAGTCGTGTCCGACTCTCTGCGACCTGTGGACTGCAGCACGCTAGGCTTCCTGTCCATCGCCAACTCCCGGAGCTTGCTCAAACTCACGTCCGTTGGGTCGGTGATGCCATCCAACCATCTCATCCTGTGTCATTCCCTTCTCCTCCCACTTTCAATCTTTTCCAGCATCAGGGGCTTTTCCAATGAGTCAGCTCTTCACCTCAGGTGGCCAGAGAATTGGAGCTTCATATTCAGCATCAGTCCTTCCAACGAATGCTACAGAGCCATGGGGCAAGTTCAGCTGTCCCAGTGTCAGCCTCTGGGGACTCATGGAGGTCATCTGAGGCTCCCTATTTCAGGAGAGTTGTTATTGTCCGGCCTGGGACCCACCTGCTGCGTGGATCATGGAGCCGGTGAACCACGCGTGACGGCGACCCACCACCACCTGAGTGTGAGGTGTGAGGACGGGCAGGCAGGTTCCAGCCTCCGTCTGCAAAGTGAAAGTGATATGCCGTCCCAAGATGACAGACGGGAACGTGGTCTCCACTGCGGCCGGGGGCCGGGGGCAGCAGATAAGAGCAGAAGCAGGCGGATCTACACCCAGAAAAGTGGACGCGAGACACAGAACCCACCTCCCTCAGATGCGAGGCTCCGAGCGACCTGTGCACCTCACTTACTGAAAGCATCCTCCTGGTCTCGGGCTAAAATAATTAAGAATTGATTCAGCTTTATTATTTCTCTTTAAGCACTGTGGCTGTGGTTAAGATTCAGTTCTTAAAAAGAATTACACGGGATGCGTGTTAAAGACATCAGTTCAGTTGCTAAATAGCCCATTAGCTTGGATTTAATTACTTCACATTTTCTCTGGGAATGTGCTCCACAAACATAAAGAATCTCCTCCCAACCTCGCCTGCGAACAGCTCCGTCCTGGGGCGCGAGTCCCGGTGCCTGATCTTTGATCAGGATCTCACGCTCACAACCGAAGCCTTTGACAGCTGAGCTCACTCAGCACCAGCAGAGAAAGTCCACGAGGAGGACAGACGGGCACCAATACTAGTCCCTCGGGGACTCCGTGTTCCTTTCCAACTTGACAGCGGGGACGGCTACATCGATGACCTGTGATTTCTATGACTGAATCCTATTTATATGCTGTTTGTCCTGGTTAAGTTCAAACACTATATACTTTTTTGAGGACTATTCTCAATAAATTTTGCTCTGCGTCTGTAAGGTGCAGTCAGGGAACCGTCATTTGTGGGCGATCCACCCTCGCCTGGCCTTCCCTCACCTTGCGCCCAGCACTGGGCGGGGAGCACCGAGTGCTGTGCTGGGTCCCCCCCACCCCGGACCCAGAGCCAGTGTCCTCTGCACCCTCAGTCTGTGAGGACACAGACCAGCCCGGGCTCTGGCCTGTGCGCACAGGGGATCTCATGGGGAATCTGGGGTGCAGACGTTGGGCCCCACTGCCTGCAGCTGATTCACGAGTCTGGGGTCTGGACGTCAGCATTTAAACAATCTTCCCCAGCTGGACAGCGCACGTAAGTCTACGAAGTTAGAACACTCCCTGACACCAGACAGGAGAACAAACTCAGACTGGTTTAAAGACCTAAACGTGAGGCGCGACACCACAGAACTCCTCAAAGAGAACACGGGCAAAACGTTCTTTGACATCACCTGTACCAGTGTCTTCATAGGTCAGTCTCCTAAAGTGGTCGAAATAAAAGTAAAAAATAAACACATGGGACGTAATCACTGGTAAGATTTTGCACAGCAAAGGAAACCATAAACAAAATGGAAAGATGACCTATAGACTGGGAGAAAATACTTGCAAAAAATGTGACCAACAAGGGGTTAATGGCCAAAATATACAAACAGCTCATACAACTGAAAAACAAGCCAAAAACAACAACAACAAAAAACAACCCAGTCCAGAAAAAAGGGCGGGGGCAGAAGACCTAAAGAGACACTTCTCCAAAGAAAGCACACAGATGGCCAATAGATGTTCACATGAAAACATCAACATCGACACATGAGAAGATGCTCAACATCGCTCATTATCAGGGAAACGCAGTCACAAAACATAAGGAGGCGTCACTGCACATCGGGGAGAATGGCCACCGTGTTTTAAAAAGTCAACAAGTAATAAATGCTGGAGAGGGTGTGGAGGAGAGGGAACCTCCTGCACTGTTAGTGGGAAGGTAAGTTGGTGCAGCCTCTATAGAGAATGTATGGGAGCTCCTTAAAATACTGAAAACAGAACCACCATATGATCCCGCAATCCCTCTCCTCAGCATATATCCAGAGAAAGCTCTAATTTGAAGAAATACACGCACCCCTATCTTCACTGTGGCACTAGTCACAATAGCCAAGACATGGAAGCAACGTGCACGTCTACCAATAGATGAGTGGTAAAGCTGTGGCATGTACACGCAGTGGAATATTACTCAGCCCTGAAAAAGGATGAAGTGATGCCACGTGAATGGGTGGACATAGAGATCATCATACTAAGTGGAGGAAGTCAGACAGATATCATTATGATACCTCTTACACGTGAAATCCGAAAGAAAAGATACAAATGAACTTACTTACAAAGTAAACAGGCTCACAGATATAGAAAGCAAACTTATGGTTACCAAAGGCGTTGGGGACATCTCCCACCCTCCAAGTCCAGAGCTGACCGCCCTCCCCATGGGAACCTGCTTCTGTTCCCACCAGCCTGAGACTCGGTCACCAGGCTGGCTGGACCCCACAGCCCTTTCCTCCTCGAGACCCCTGTCCCACCCCCCTTCAGCTGCCCAACCCCAGCAGCCCCTGGTGGCCTGTCACCGGACATGGTGCTTGCTCCTGCGTGGACGGCGGCTCCTCCAGGTGTGAGACAGTACGGGGTTAGGCTCTCACAGCCCCACGGGGGTGACGACCCCCAGGAGCCTGCGCTCTCTCCCGCACGATCACCAAACGTGCCGTGCACCTTCAGGGCCACAGGGGGCATGACAGCCACCCCAGGACGGGGCAGGGGCAACGCTTTCTGGGGACTGAACCCCGGTGGTGTCTGAGTCACTCCTGTCGCTTACACCCTTACAGGGCAGAGGAGTGGCTGGAACTGGACGCTGGGCAGGGGTGCCGAGGCACCGGAGGCGGACGGGGGGCAGGGTGCTGGCCGCTCCCAGCCGAGCAGACGGTCCAGGCGGGCACCCGCCACGTACGGCGTCAGTTACGGCCTCAACGCTGCTGGGTGCAGAGAGGAAGCGAGCAGAAAGGAGGGGGACAGAAGCAGAGAACAGCACCGGGCGGCCTCCTGTGGGGAAGACAGGTTCACCTTGGGGTGAATCCTCAGGAAAGATAAAGGTAAACATAAATGGGAAAGCGCGCACGCTGCCTTCTCCACGGGAGTACTGACCTTCAGACTCGCCTCTTCTTCAAGTTCCCGCAAACAGGAGCCACCAGGGCACCAGAAGACTCAGAGCTGCGGAGTGAGATTGAGGGGGAGGAGGGTGGGGCCCGGGAGCTGAGGGGGGCTCTCGGATGCCTGGGGCCACGGCCTGAGCTGCTGGCCGGGCCATTTGGTGCCATTAAGGGTGGATGGACAGCAGCTGCCTGACCATCCGTGGTTCCCCAAGCACCTCTCCCTTCTCCAGGGGGGTCTTCCCGACCCAGGGATCAGACCTCAGTCTCCTGCACTGCAAGCAGATTCTTTATCATCAGAGCCCCCGGGAAGCCCCTCACTCACTATTCATCTCAAATTAGCCATGAGAGGCTGGCATTCCAGGCCCAGCCCTCATCCTGACAGCCCCTGACACTGTCTGGGACTCAGAGGGTCCTGAGATGCGTGGTTCCGCCCATGATCAGACCGGGCGGGTGGCAGGGGCTGGCCACACCCCAAAGGCTGGCGCCCACTGTCCAGCAGCAGAACGGACCCAGCAGGGGGCCATGGTCAGCACGGAACTCACAGCAGTTCAGGGCGCTTGCTGCCAGGAGGGCCCTGAGAAAACGCGTGGCTCCCCGGGGCTTCTGGGGTCTACAAGCAGGAGGGCGGCTGCACGGGGGGCTGGGGCGGGGGCCAGCTCATTGCATTTCTGGGGGTGTCCCCAGGCCGCGAGCCAGGTATTGTCCAAGCTGACCGTGATTTGGGGGTTAGGCAGTCAGCACCCTGGGAGGCGTCCCATGCTCAGAAAACAGGGTCAACTTTCTCCACCTCCGTTTCTCCTTTCCTGAAGGATGGAGGCTGGCCCAGGCCCTGCAGCAGGC
>NW_011495061.1:1140242-1142384 GCF_000754665.1 Bison bison bison | reverse complement strand
CAGGCTCTCAGCTCTGCGTACAGAGGACCTGGGCCGCTGGGTGTAGCCAGGCATTGCTTTGTTTGTGAAAGGGAATTTCTGATGTGACCTTACTCATTTTGCTTCCACGCCTGTTGTGAAGAAGGAGCATGCGAAGTGGGAGGAGGGCCCCCAGCGCACGCCCGTCACACCCCAGGGCTGCAGCCAGTGGTGGGGGCACCCCTGCACCCCTGCCCTCACACCCCGCAGGGCTGCCCTGTGCAGACGGCTGCCCTCCTGGGCTTGAGGAAGCTGCAGAGAAGAGCAAGAGGCCACCCGCTCCCACAAGTCACACAATAATTTCCCTTTTAAATCTGCTCTTGTTTAATCTTTTAATCCAGGCTAAATGATGAGTCTCCCCCCTCCCCCAAGAAGAGGTGCATGGGGGCTGTACCCCCCCAACCCTGCCAGGTCCCACTCTGCAGCCTGGGCCTGTTTGGGACCGAAGCAGAGTCTCAGCAGGAAGGCCTGCCTGAGCAGGGCGGACGGGACCACAGCTTCATCAGAGGGACCCCAGGGACCTGGTGATCACCATGGAAACAAGGGAGTATGAATAGAGATGAGGCCTGGAAGGAAGCTTTGAGAATGTGGGCTGAATCCTGGGTGCCAACGGGAGGGGTAGGGGGGGTTCGGGAGCGGCCCCCAGGTGGTCTGGGTCCAGGCTGGTGGAGCAGACAGCAAGAAGGCCCCAAGGGAACGGGTCACAAACGGCCCAGAGCTCGAAGGCAGCGAGGGGCTGGAGGACCAGGTCTGGAGGGCAGTGACTGCGGCCCTAGGAGGGGTGGGGGCCGGAGGGAGCGGGCCCGGAAGGGACATAGGAGAGGCCAAGGAGGAGGACCGGGCAGGAGGCGGGGCGGGCGGGGCCCAGGCAGCACGGCAACGCAGGAATGCTCAGTGGGGATTTAGTTTCCAGGTGGAAGGCTCCAGCGCGCTCACCCCCTCCTCCCTCCGCCTCTGACGGCTGACCATACTCGGGAACAGCATTACAGGGACACACGTCAGGCCAGCTCCGGGCCGTCGGGCCAGCGTCCCACCCAACCACCCAGAGGAGAAGGGCACCCGGGCTGGCGGGTCCCGTCTCCAGTCCTGTCCAAGGCCGTGATGTCAGGAGGAGGAGGAGGAGGGCCAAGCGCCAGGAGGGCTGGGCCAGCAAGCGGGTGGAGTCACATTGGCCTGCGGCCCCCCAGTTCCCGGGCAGCGCCTTGTCACCCAGGTCGGGGCCAGGCTGCCCTGCCCCAGCCCGCCCAGCGGGTTCAGATGCTGCTCGTGCCCCAGGCCGGCCCGGGACAGCAGCCCTATGGCCTTGGCACAGCCCCTTGGAGCCTGGCTGGGTGGCGCTGCATGGTGAGGCACCGCGCGATGCCCCCAGCACTGGCCCCGCGGATTCCACCCCGACTCACAGGGCCTGCGGCTCGGTGCCCATGGCGGCCCCACCGCCTCCACAGAGCAGGACCCCCTGTCCGTCCCGGCTGCTCTGCTATGCCAGGGCCTTCCCACGCCTCACCCAGTTCTCCTGTCTGAAGGCACCAGACTGCAGGCCCCCGGGCTCCTCTGCCTGGTGACCCCTCCACCTGGGGTCTGAAGGAGTTTCTTCTGTCCTGGAGGCCCTGGAGACAGCCCCAGGGGTCACCCTGGTCCCCCTCCCCGGGGGTCACCCTGGTCCCCCCCAGGGGTCACCCCGGTCCCCTCCCCAGGGGTCAGTGTGGCCCACCTCCCCAGGGGTCACCCTGGCCCCCTCCCACAGCTCACCCCAGCCCCCTCCTGCGGGTCACTGTGGCCCACCTCCCTGGGCGTATCCATCTCGGCTTCTGCACCACGCAGTCCTCCCTTATCCGTGTGTGCAGTGTTTCCTCCCTGGTCCCCAAGAAAAGGGGCCACGTCACGTTCAATTCTGCCTCCCCCCGAATACCTAATGCGGGGCCTCGCCTCGTGCACAGTAAAGGCTTGTATTGGTACTTAATATGTTTGGAAATGAATAAGTGAATTTTTGAAGCATTAACCCTTCAAAACACTTCAAGTCCTTCTTCTGACCCATCACGACCTCAAATTTGAATACTTCTGGAAGAAAAAGGAACAGCAAACGCTGGCGGGCAGGTCTGGGGGCTGGCTCCACTCCAGCTCAGG
>NW_011495061.1:1130925-1140142 GCF_000754665.1 Bison bison bison | reverse complement strand
CAGGGTGCTCAGTGAGGACACTGAGCTGGTGGATCTTCCGAAAGCTCTTGTGGTAATGAGTAAAGATCTCTGAGTTTCCAGCACCACTTGGAAGTAATGGCCTAATCATTATTAATTCCTTTGATATTTCCTACGATAACATTAATCACAGCAGACTCGCCTGGTGCAAATGGAAGCTCGCAGGCACTCCTGCACGTCCCCCGCCACCCCGCGTCAATTAACCGGAGCGGGTAGTCAGTGTCACGGTGCCTCCAGAGCGAGCGCGCTGCCTGCTCACGCTGATTGAGACGCAGATCCTGAGCCAGTAGAGAAGGAAATCGGGGAGCAAAGAAGTACAGCCCTCCCCTCACCTTCACCACCGCAGCCACACTGACCCTGGACCGAACTCCCAGGGGGCGGGGGCTGCAGACCGAAACATCTCTTCCTGGACTCTTACGTTTTAACTGCCTACGAGGCACAGATGCGGTTTTAAAATGTGCGTTAAATACTCCAGTCAAATACAAGAGTCTGATTCGCAAAGAGACACGGTATACGTGCGTGACATATGGGAAGGCAGAGATTCACACGCAAACTTAGAGCGAGGTACAGGAAAAAACCTTCTTTGCCACTTAAGGTTAAGTTTTCAATTTCCAGGGGATAAAGTGCAGCCGCCGCATGCGGGAACACCGCGTTCTCCGCCGTGATGGGCATCTGGCCGTCCGGGTGGTGGGAGGGGCGCGCACGGCCGAGGCCGGGCGCAACGGTGTGGTTGGGGGAGGGTCCCACAAACGGACACCGCCCTCACAAGAAGTCAGCCCATCTCCCACTCTCCCTGCGGGTTCACGTGGCTGTCTTTCTAGTGCCGACAGGTACGCTCGGAGGCGCCGGGGACAAGCCAAGCATGCCTCAGCTCTTCGAGGCTGAGCCCGGAGCCGACGGACAAAGCCGCCGGCCAGCGCGTGCCGCGCTTTCCCGCACACCCCTGCCCTCGCCCCGCCCCGCCCCGGCGGAGGCCTCCAGTCCCTGAGCCCGCCGTCTCCTCCCTCGCCCTGCATCTCCATACTCAGGCCGCCGCACTCTGACCTCCCCATCAGCTTCCCCCTCCTCCCAGATCTCTGAGAGTCCCGGCCGGGAGTCTGTGTCCAGTGCTGGGGCCCCCCTCCTGGCGACGCTGCAAACCCTGCCCTCTCCTGGCTCTGCCATGCATGGTCACCTCCGACAGAGCCCGAGGAGCCCTGTCCCCAGGCAGCTGCCTCCTCGCCGCGTCTTCCAGACCATCTGGGAGAAGCCCTGAACGCGTCAGGCGGGTTCTTCACACGAGCGCCACCTGGGGAGCCCAAATTGACTCAAGCCCCTCATAAGTGTGTGTTCAGTTGAACCAAATACCCTTAAACCAGATAACAGACAGCGGGTCTCAGACGTAATTCATAATCGCTGAGTATTTTGTTTCAGAGGTATCCACGCTCACTTTACCTCGTTATATTGTGTGGTGGTGGGAGCGTTTCTCAAAGTCACTAGGCAACATAAATGCCTTTGTCGAAGCCCCGGAATCACCAGAACCAGATTTCAGATAAGAAAAGTGAGTTGACCCATATT
Source organism: Bison bison bison (assembly GCF_000754665.1). NCBI lineage: Eukaryota > Metazoa > Chordata > Mammalia > Artiodactyla > Bovidae > Bison > Bison bison. The sequence goes on along the minus strand of NW_011495061.1, from coordinate 1,138,567 downwards.
AGAGGTCATTGACAAAGGTCACTGACATGCCATAAACTGTTACAGATTTCACCAAATTTCAAAGGTAAATGTGATGAGTAACAGTAACAGTTTCAATCAAAACTGTCAGTGGTTACGGAAAATGAAATGGACTCCCGAACGTGAACCAGAGGCAGCAGCCCTGGCGTCTAATTAATCAGTGAACTAATTAACGCAGCCACATGGATTAAAGCACAGCCCAGGAGGGAGGAGCTGCTCTGGGTGCTGGGTCCAAGCATGGACCCTGAGGCAGGTGGCACGGACCTCCCCACCAGCGGCGTCTCCGGATGCCAGGGAGCAGACCAATAACGGAACAAGATTATTTCTGATAGTGACATGGTTCTGAGATAAGTAAGAGTGCTGACGAGCAGGTGTGCTTGAGACGCAGGAACCAGGACAGGCCAGCTGAGGGGCTCTGCGGCTGAGCCATCAGTGACCTGGCTTGGGGCCCTGGGGGGCACAAGAGGGCGGAGGGGAGGGGCAGGCAGGTGTGGGGCATCTCGAGGGGCACGGTGGCCACGGGGCAGCAGAAACAGCCATCCACAGAAGCACTGATGCAGCTGTGGTGAGGAGGGGGCCGGCAGGGCGACTCAAGCAAGGGGAGGCCCGCGTGGTCACCCACAGGTTCAGTTCCAGACAGATTTTTAAACAGAGGTGGTGATGGTTGGGTGAGTCTTCACTGCTCGCACTGTTGAGGATGATGGGACGGGTGGGCTGCCCCGGGGGCTCCCTGCCAGGGGCTCCACACCTCTCCCTCCTGCTCCTCAAGCAGCTCCGCTGGGACAGGCTGGCAGGGTCAGTCCGTGTCAGGGGTGCACGATACAATGACTTGTCATACTCATCGCGTTTGCTTGATCCTCCTTTTCAGGGCCAAGCCTCCCCCCCGAGTCAATGCAGATCAAAATCCGCTCCCCGCCCCAAGCAAAGAGGAGTCAGGCCCATGGGGACTTCGGACCACGCTCCCGAGACGGCTCCGCGCGCCAGCACGTCTGAGTTTCCGGCCAGGCAGCCGTCCCTTCAGGCCCACCGTGATAGCGTTTGTGGGACTAACAGAAAGGTATCAATTTTGGCAACTTGAACCAACCCCTCAAAGTCACAAAGCCAGGAAGACAGAAACCAGAGCTAAACGTCTCGAGGCTGAGCGCTGACCACACCGTCCACATTTTCAAGGACTGACACTTTACGGGGCCAGAGAGGGTTCTTCAGCCTCCCCAGATCCCCTCCGGAACCAGGCACGGTTTGAGCCTTTCTTCAGCTGTGCCCTCCTGTCCTTCCCTCCTGCTTCTCTCGGGGCGTGAGGCAGCGTTTCGTCCTCGGGGTGCCGGCGTGCTTCCTCAGGCCCCTGCCGCCTGGCCACCATGGACAGAGCCCAGCAGGGCCTGACCCTGCGCCCTGGGCCACGGCCCGATCTTCACGAGTGCCCCGTGAAGCTGGAAGCTTCGGCTCCGTTACAGGCAGGGGGCCTGGTCGTTGGGGAGGCACAGCGGCTCCCTCAAGCTTACTCAGCCAGGATGCTGCTACAGCCGGAAAATGGACCACGTGTGCCTGGGGCCACCCCACCCCGACCCCCTAGTGCAGCCCCACTGCCCGGCTTTCGTGTTTATCACCCCGTGGCCCTGGGAGCACCCGGGCAGAAGAAACCATTTCTCTTTGCACACTCAGAATCTAACAGAGGACTCCGTACACAGTAGGTGGTTAATGAGTGTGTGTTGAATGGATAACAAAGAAAAAGGAAAAAAATTAAATATTTGAAATACTCAAAGAATGAAGGGCTGGATCTTCCCAACCCAGGGATCAAACCCGGGTCCCCCGCATTGTAGACAGACGCTTTACCATCTGAGCCACCAGGGATGTCCATTATTTAATTTAGCAGGGAAAAAATTCCCAATAGAAAGACATGTTAACTATATAGTATAGTTTAAAAAATACTATCCTTATTCCATGGTTTTCTCTGGAAAAACCACCACTCTAGAATTTCAAACATCAGAGAAAACACTCTTTGCGTGACTGTGGCTGAAGCAGTAATAACAAAGGATATAGTACTGCTGATGCTGGTGAGAGTGGTGGGGGCGACGACAGTGATTGATGCCGGTGAGGTGATGATATTAATGGTGGTGGTGGTGGGGATGGTGTGTTGATCGAGATGGTGGTTACGATAGTGATGGTGGGATGGCGACGCTGATGTGATCGTGGTGATGGTGGTGATGACGATGTCAGCAGCAACACTGTCCTGCGGAGTGTTTGCTATGTACTAGTTATTACCTTAAGTGTTCACGTCATATTTCACTCATCAGAATCCGTGAAGGAGGTGCTATTTTAACTGTTCTGTGGGTGGAGAAACTGAGGAAGCTTGTCTAAGATTACTCGCTCACCACATAGAAAAGCCAGCATCTTATCCCAGGTAACTGGCTGCAGAGGAGCACTATGTTTTTAGTTCCTTGATTTATTATCAGTATGTGTGGTGTTTCTATGGTGTCCGCAAACTGCTCAATGCTGCACCCTTCAAGAGGAGAAGCCAAACTCCCCTCTTGTGGAAGGTGACCTGGATCTAAAAATCCATGTCCAGCAAATAGAATAAAATGGACAAGACTCGGTCTCCAAGGTGCTGTGACTGCCTGCTGGCTCTCTACACCCGGGATCACTTGCCCCGGGGGCAGCCAGCGCTCTGCCATGGACATGCCTCTGAGAGGTTTGTGCAGTGAGGAACTGAGGCCTTCAGCCGACAGGTGTGTGAAGGGGTCACTTCAGAAGTGGTCCTAGTCAAGCCCTCAGGCACAGCTAGACTCCCAAGCAACTCTGAGCCAGAACCATCCGGCTTAGCAGATCTTCAGTCCCATGCAGGGTCAGCACTTAGCCTGCAGTGGCCCCAGGTGTCGGGGAGGTTCCCTTCCATGGAGGAGCTGAGAGCAAGGCAATGGCACAAGCAGCCAGCATCTGCCCTCCTGAGGTCAACAAATCAGCTAAGCCATTTTAAACACACAAAGTTCTGACTCTAGTCATAGATAAAATAGAAGGTGTTTTAAAAACAGTAACTTCTACCCTGGGCTTTTGGGTTGAAAAGGGAGAGTGAAGGCGTTCTCTTCTGAATCTGTACAAATAACACAGATGAAGATGTTTGAACGACTAGAGTTGGCTCAAAAGGTGGGAAAAGATATGCTAACATCCTCGGGGTCATGGAAAGCCACTTAATCCCAGGCCCCCATGCACGCCCCTGACCCCCAGCCTCCGCATGGCACAGTCCTCAGGCAAAATGTATGGATCAGGAATACGCAGAAAACATATGCCAACATCCACTGGATAAACAGACTTTACCCAAGGAGTGACCTCACGTCCTGCAAGAGCCCCACAGAGATTCCAAGGAGGCCCTGCAGACAGAGGTGTGGCAGGGCGCCTCCAAGGCCGCCCTGTGCTGGTGGAAAGTAGGTGGTGGAACTCTACTCCAGCACAGACGGAACTCACTGGAATAAACTCAGCTTGCAAACTTTAACACAGAAAGAAATCTGACTCCAATCATGGATAAAGGAGAAGATTTTAAAAAAACAATAATTTTTTTCTAAAAATAATAATTTTCTGTGTTAAAAGGAGTTTTTCCCTTTGACTTAACCAGGAAGTCCTTCTATTTCTTTATTTTTTAATAATTCAGTTTTAAAATTAAACAAAATCAGTACACCAAGTGACTTAACGATCCAATGTTCTAAAGTCCTTCTGGCTCGTAACTTCTCAGCACCTATGTCTGTTGCATCAGCAGGGCTTGCTCCAGAACCGCCTTGGCTGTTACAAGTGGCCAGAGACCAAGCTGATTAACGGACAACACTTTCGGAATGGCACAGTTACGATCTGAAGACCTTAAGCTCCCTGATCAAGTGAAGCGGTTCTTCACAGGTTTCACAAGTGATGCCTGTTGGGAGGCAGAAGTAATCCGAGTATAGCCTCCCAACAGGCATCACCTGGGATCAGTTAGAAATGCAAACTGCTGCCTCACCCAGACCTGCGAGTCACACTCGGGAGACTGGAGAGCAAGCGGTGTTCTCACGAGCCTGACACAGGAGAGACTGAAACGTGATTTCAAAGGATGTGCCCGTTCATGCACGCTCCACCTTCCGCCGCACAGAGGGCCTCCAGCCACGGCCTCACAGTCCCCGGTGGGCCTGCGTCCAGCAGGGACGGCAGCCAGCATGTGCACGTGTGTGCATGTGTCCATGGTGGGCATACGTGTGTCCGTGCTGCACACGTGTGTGTGCAGGGGCGAGATGCCCATATTTGTGAGTGTCTGCAGGCAGACCTGGCTGACCGCTGCCCTGATCACCTCCGTGTGGCCCTGGGCCCTGACGGGCGATTTACACGGTGAGGATGAGACGTGTCCCGGGTTGTGAGAGCGGTCGGGAGCTCAGCAGGTGCTGCCTGGCCCTCGGGATTAGAACTCAGCTGGTTTACAGACACCTGCGTGGCCCAGCACAAAGGGAGCTGTGGAGCCGGCGTCAGCAGTGGCGTCCGTGCACAGCCTGTGCTCCCTCATCACCCTGCACGCGGCGTCCAGGTTGGGGAGGGAGCAGCGGGGTCCTCCTGACACCTTCGCCGTGACTCTGGCCTCCGAGCAGCCCCTCTACAGGCCAGTCCCCCCCACCTCGAGTGGTGCCACGCACCCCACATACCTGCCGCACAATGTGGCAACTACAGTACTCGTGTCTTCGGGGCAACGCCCGGCCCCAGGCACACTCCACCTTCCCAGCTCGAGCCTTGGGACCTGCCGTGGCTCCTCACAGTGCCCATCCCCCAGCCTGTGTTCTGCTCGGTCCTGGCCCACAGCACCCTCTGCGCGCACCCCTCTCCTTCCCCAAGTCCTGCCCCTCTCCCCAGGTCCCCACGGCCTCCTTCTGTCCCCACCAGACCCCCATCGAGACTACAGTTCTTGCCAGAATTCTGGAAGCATGGCATGTGCTCACTAAAAACTCCCTCTTAAAAAATTAATAAGATGTTCTGGGCCCAATTGACATTTAAACCACTCAGTACATCCTGCATAAGAAGCCTGCATCTAAAGGACACTAAATAACTTAATCACAACCAATCACTCTTTCCTTTCGATGAAAGCAGAAGCTGTCTCATTACAGACCAATTTACACTCTAAACTGGAGAGGCCAAAGCAAGCCATTTGTATCTTGCGAGTTTTACCGTATCTGCCTGTCGACACCCACACTTATGTAGAGGAAGTTATTCTGAGCACGTGGGGTGCTTTCACAAATAATTTCTATGGAAAACAGCAGTCAGACAGTCATACAGGCCCAAGGTGACCTCATTACCAGAATTTGTTCTAGTTGTCATTAGACATATCACACTGTGTCACTCAAAATGGGAAAGAAATAAAGGATACTGACATATAGCACTAGTGATTAGAGACAAGAAATGCCGTGATGCTATGGAAGGCCTTGGCCGGAGAGGAATATGTATAGTATTGAAGACTCAACCACCCTCAGATCCATCACTGTGGTCTCCAAGGCTCCATCCTTCTTCTGCTCTTTTTAATTATTCCTTCTGTGTGGGACACAGCAAGTGTTTCTTCTACGTGTTGCAAGCCAGCTTCCCTCCTGAGCAAAGTCCTGGGAGACATGTAAGTAACAAGCCCTGAGCCCAGATACTGGGAGCAGAAGAGCCAGCCAGCCATCCCACCAGGTCCCTCAGGGAGGGCGACTCCTGAGCCCCCGTGGATGAGGCCCCTCCTGGAAATGTGACCACGGACTCCAGCACCGACAGGAGGGGTGAGCGTACCTGCATGGGAGACGAGCACATGAGGAGCCATGAGACTACCTCATCCACAGCCAGGAGCCACTGAGCTGGGGAGGCTGAACCATTTGACTCGTTATCACCTGTTGAGCAGCTTGCAGTTTCTACCACGAGGCCTCGGGCAGAACTGGAACATCTCTAGCTTTAGAGTCTTTAAAATCATGGGACTCTGGAGCAGATAAAGGCCCAAGCGGCCCACGCATCCAATCCCTTCATTCTATGAACGCAGAGACGGAAGCCCACAGAGGTGCCTGTGGTCACGGCACACTGACCGGGCACACAGGAGCCTCCAGGTGGGTGTTGAGAATAAACAGAATAAACCTGTGGACCCTGCTCCTCAGGCCTCTCACCCGCCCCCTGAGCTACCACGTGCACGATGGCTTCTCTTTAATTGAACACATTAGGACTGTAGGAAAAGCGCATACCACTGTTGCTAATGAAAACCAGCATCACTGCCGCAAGAAAGCGATTCTAAAGAGGAGAGCAATGAAAATAAAACACAGTGTTACGTTACACCAAAAAAACAGTAAAGTACTGGGGGAGGACCCTCTTTCAACAAGAAGAGGGCGGGCTGTGCTAAGGATTAAGCAGGGTCTGCAGCTGATCCTGAGTGCTGGCCCATGTGGGGTGTGGAGGCAGGAGTTGCAGGGGCAGTTTGGGTGGGATGCTGAGCTGTCCAGCAGAGGCAGGATCTGGGTCCACCAGCAGAACCTCACAGCCCCGCGTCCACTCTGTCCTGGTGAAGTCGTGGTTCACAGTGTGAGGTTCTCCACACACATTAACACAGAGAAGCTAAAATAAAAGCCAGACTCGACTTCCCCTGGAAGACACCTGTGGAGGCAGGCTCAGTTCTCATCCCAGCCGGGCTCAGGCGGGAGGCGAGACGGAGGCCAAGCCACACCAGGAGCCTGGGGACCCGGGGGTCACGGCTGATCAGGGCCCTATGGTTTCCAAACAATCGTGCAGGTGTCTCCAGAGTCTAGGCTTGATCACTGCAAACACCTAAGTGTTAGGAATGAACACCAAATAAAACGACCCCGGGACGTCTTCACTTAGGAAGCACTGGAAAGCCCTGTATCTGCCACACAGGCTCCTTGAAGGAGATAAACAGACAAGGAGTCAGCAGCTCCCGGTGGAGGAGCCGCAGCGCCCAGGAGGGCAGGGCGCCCTCCCACGGGCCGCGGGGCTGACTCTCGGCCCCTCCTCCCCCTGCTCTCGGCTCTGACCCCGATCATTGATCGTCGCCATGTGCTTCCAACGGGCCGCGTATCACAGGGACCACTTTCCGACGGCCAGCGCACTCATTTTCCCACAATGTATTACAGGCGGCTCGCAAGATTTTCCATCACACTTAAATAGATTCAGATTTCTCTGAAGAGCAGGTTTCCCATATCAGTGCAGCAGTCCAGGTTAAGTCCAAGGACGTAGAGGAAAATAGACTTTTTTCTAGGTGGTACGACTTGACATTAAAAAATATTAGCATCTGAGCAGCCACCAGACCCACAAGCCCGGCCCGACGCTCTGGCAGAGCTGACATGCTCACTGCGGGTGTCAATTTTCTTTTCCTTTCAGAAAAGTAATTTCCATGTTGTACCCACGCAGGACTGGGGACTGCTAAAGAGACAGCGCAGCAGGAAACCTCCAGGCTCCGGAAACGCTCAACAAAGAGGGCAGATGCCATTTCAATCACCTGCCCGCCTAGAGGACCACCGCTTCCAGCCAAGAATAGCCCTCCCTTCCCAGCCCAACCCGCACACATGAGGGGGCGGGGACCAGGGCGTCCTGAGAGAGGGGCCAGGGAGACCCCAGAGAGCCCTGGGGGCGGGGACCTGGGGAGGCGCCAGGG
>NW_011495061.1:1095185-1130825 GCF_000754665.1 Bison bison bison | reverse complement strand
CAGGGCGTCCTGGGAGGCGGGGCCTGAGAGACCCCAGGGAGTCCTGGGAGGCGGGGCCTGCGGAGGCTCCAGGGCGTCTTGGGAGGCGGGGCCTGAGGAGACACACACAGCCGGCGTCACTGCGGGCCGTGACATCCTCCCCAGCTTTTCCTTTTCATTTACTTCAGTAAGAATCATGGAGTTTTCCAAGATCTCTGTCCTTAAAACTGACGAAACATAAACAAGCCAACAGAAGACAGCATCCAGGCCCAGGAGGGGGATCGGGGCACGGGAACCAGCCCGGCCTCTCTGCACACAGTGGTCACGAACCCCAAAGGTCAGCCGCCCCACTTAGAAACGCCTAGTCATGCTCTGCGGTTTCGGTCCCGTTTCATTCCCGTCTGACTGTCCTGGGGCCTGCCTGTCACTCGGAGACTATTTGGCCAGTCCAGCCGCATCTGGAAGATAAAGGCACAAGTCTGGAAAGTGATAAATGTCCATCTCAACTCAACTAGCAGTTATTAAACACACCCAACAGCCTGGAATCATGACCCCCATAGGGCAAGGACTCCAAAGTTTCAGGAGTCCAGAAGCATGATCTGACCCTGACTGCGGGCTTTGTGTCCGCCCTGCACAGGGCTCCACTCCTGACAGGAGGAGGGTTCTGCCTGCTCAACCCTGGGGGCCCGGAGTCAGAGTCTCCCATTTATGGTTAGGATTAGTAACGACCCCATTGGATGGCTTTGGTGAGGGTCCCCTATTCCTGACGCATATACTGTTGTGTGTGCACAGATGTGTGACCTCATTGTGCCTGGGTCCTCCCCTTCCCTGGCCATGCTGAACCCCAGACAGAACCACAGGAGAGGCCTGACCTTCCAGTGCCCGCCACGCCCTCGGGCTCCATGCCAGGTCCCCAGTCCTGCGGCAGCCTCGATGCCCCACTGGCCCCCATGTCCCTGGGAGGGACCTGCCCCTCGACTCAGCCCGCTCCCCAGGGCTCACCCTGCTACCCTGAATGGTCCGCAGCTCAGGCCCAAGGGCCAGTGGAGGCCCCTGTGGCTCCTCCCGCTCTGAGGAGGGACTTCCGTGGTCCAGACCAGGCTCTTTCCTCACAAAACACAGTCTCACAGCTTGGGGGGTGGGGGTGGTTCCAAACATCCATGCCTTCCAGCCCCTCTTCTGGGCGAGCGGCTCTGCCTGGCTCTCAGCCTCAGTCATTTCCATCAGATTCAAGGGGAAAGGCTGTCAGTGGAGCGTCCAGCCCCAAACAAGAACCTCAGACTCTCCACAGGGACCTGCAGTCTGCGTGAGGGCCCTGACTGTGGTCTTCTCAGCCCCAGCGTCTCAGGGACCAGCCTCAGCAGTCACGGCTTTTGTCCTCACTATGAGGATCGGCCGGCAGCCCTGGGAAGCGTCCACGTGTCTGCCTCTCCCTCTTGACCATCGTGTCTCAATAATTAGTGACCAGAGGGGGCAGACTTCCCCCTCGCCCCAGGCAGCTACTATTTAGAGGGGAGACAGGCGGTCAGGAGCTGTCTGGAGCTGGGGCCCCCCTCAAGGAAGGCTGGAAGGAGGGCCAGCCGGTCAGCGGGGTGAGGGTGGTGGTAAGCGGGCATGAGAGGCCCTTGCCTCCCCTGCCAAAGGAGGGGCTGGCAGGCCCGTGGGCTCCCTCTTCCACGTCACAGCTTCCCATAGCCCAGCCTGGAATCCCCGTGATCCCAGGCCAGCCTGGGTGCTGGCGTGCTGGGGGCTGGTCACGAACTCCAACCGGCTTCCCAGCCTGAGCAGAGGCTCCGATGAAGCGAAGGCGTCAGAGCCTGCATAGCACTCACACGGCTCTGGTCAGTCAGAGCACGCCATGGGCTCCTTATCCGAGGGAGCGGGGCTCCAGCTCACAGAGCAGTCATGCGGCTTGGTGCTCTGCCTTGCACGTGGGGAGGCAGGGCGCTCAGCTTCCATCCCCAAGCGAGGCAGCCGGCGTTTCCTCCAGACGTTTCGTCCTTGGTCTCAGGAGAAGCTGAGTGCTGCTGAGGGCAGGGTCACCTGGGTGCCCAACAGGGACCGACCGGACAACATTGTTAAAGTAGGGGCCACTGGGAGAGAAAAACGATTACATCTTTTCTCTCAAAAGTCATTGACCTGCTTCTACAATGTGCCCCGACCCCGAGGACCCAGCATCTTTGAGGCTCCACTCCCACGAGTGGATGAGGGGTTCTGATGGAAATGATCCGAGTCTGTGCTGCTCGGGGTGATGAATGACCTGCGGGGGCTGGGGAGTGGCTACTTCAGCTTCTGTTTTGATTCATCATTTGTTCATCTGATGGAGAGCCTGGTGATGAATCTGCCAAAAAGGATCCCAACATTCAGAAAACCCGTCTTATTCTTGGGTGAAACCTCCAGGAAAACGGCCTTTTAGGAGCTGGGGATCTGCTTCCAGTTCTGAGATGAGGGTTTTCCCTTTGGACCTCGGAAGACATGCAGGCTTCACCATCAAACGTCTGAACAGTAACAACAACAATGGAGACAAGGAGGTCCTGGTGAGTCCATGCTGGGCTCTGCGGGCCACTCACTCCCTGGCGGGCCACTCACTCCCTGAGCGCCTGCCGTGACGTCCACACCGCATGGGGCCTGGTGTGGGGCCCCCTCCTCCCCTCACCCCTTCCGCAGGATGGGGAGAGGAGACAGTGAAGTCGACGGGCCCGTGGCTGCAGGGTGGTGGACGGTGAAGCTCTAACGCTTTCTGTCCACGGTCTTGGCTCCAAACACTGCACTTTATCAAACTGAGCCCATACAGCCAGAGATGTGGGGCCTGTCCTATTCGATCGGGAGCGACAACCCCCACGTGGCTATTTAAATGTAAAGTAAAAATTCAGTCCCTTGACTCGACCACCCACAGGGCCAGTGCCTCGGACAACCTGTGGCGAGAGGCGTCCACTGGGGTGCCACCCCCAGAAGTTCTCCGGGACAGCGCCCAGGACGCCCCTGGTCAGCGGGAAGCTCGGCTGTGCAGGCGGTGGCGCGATGAGACACAGGCACCATTAGACGACTGGGGTGGAAGGTGGGGCAGGTGGGAGGGAGTGCGTGATGCACGCACTGAGCTCCGCAGGCGTGCCCGCTGTGGGGGCGGGGCTCCTCGCGCGCGTCGCCTCCATTTCCCCTGTTGGGCCCCGCAGTCCATCCGTGCTCCTCTTCAGGACGGGAAGGGACCTCGGGGTTGTCTTAGAATGGCAGCACCGGCTCTGCGGGTCGGATCTCCCAGGCTCCAACTGCTGGCAGAGGTCTCCATCCGCCCGAGTCGATGTTGCTCCGGCCTTTGGGGTTTAGTCTGTCTGTCCATCTTCGTCCTCCTTCAGATAAACAGCAAGCCATCTTCACAGCTTGTCTCCCAAATGGACCTGTCAAGTGCTGGCTCCCTGGTTTCTCAACAACTTCAAGGCCACCAGGCGCAGAGGAGCCGCAGTGGAGACTCTGGACCAGCAGGTGCCCGGGGCCTCCACCGCCACGGGGGCGATGGCAGGGGTGGGCTGGAAGGGGGTCTGCGCTCGGCCAGTGATGCGCGTGAAGCTCAGACACCTACAGGACTTGCCTCAGCTCTCGCTACAACCAGAGCCAGAATTTGGAATCCTGGCAGCGAAGCCAGGGCTTTTCCTAGGGGCCAGAGGGTGGCAGAGCAGACCCCCACACCTACTGGGGGCTGGACGTGCAGACACGTAGGCAGTGTTGTAACCGGTGGGGTACGAGCTGTGAAAGCGCGAGCGGGAGTCCAGCCACTTCCGTGACGCAATTCTCAAGCGATTCTAAAGGTGCACAGCTGCTTAAAACACAGTAAGACTGTTCACGTGTCTAGAGAGCTGATCTGCCGTGTTCACTGCTGCGTCTCACCCAGAACCAGATCTGTCTGAAGGAGACCACTGGGTTAAGGCAACATTTCTGAGACAGTCCGGACACAAACGCCCTGCCCCTCAGAGTCAGAAAACAGAGGAGCACCGTAAACGAGACAGACTATCTCCACGACCAGGACAGGGGTTGTAAGTAAAGACATGGGCTGCGAGACTGACACCAAGAAACATCCGATGCCGTTTCTCTCGGAGTAAGATCAGCAGCCCCAGAGTACACGCGGCGGCCCCCCAGCACCTCGGGGTGAGGTGGGAGCCTCGTCCTTCCCACACGCCCTTGTGAGAGACAGCCTGCAAACTGGCCGGGCTGCCGGCCACCCAAGCAGGAGTGGCCAGCACTGACCACGGGGAGGCCCCATTCAGGGACGCGGCGCCCGGCTCCTGCAAGCCCCCTGCGGGTGCTGTCACCGTTCACTCACTCACTCATTCATTACTCACTCACTCTCACTTGCTGACTCACTCATCACTCACTCACTCATTCACTCATTCATTCATGCATTCATTCATACTCACTCATGCATGCATTCACTCATTCACTTATTCATTCACTCACTCACTCATTCACTTACTCATTCATTACTCATTCACTAACCTGGTCACTCATTCAGTCACCCATTCACTTATTCATTCATTCACTCACTCACTCAGCTGTCTTCAGTGCTAGCTCAGTTGAAGACAGAAGGTGCAGGACTCAGCCCCTGGGGAGGGGGAGGGCACCAGGACCCCTGTGCCTGGTTAAGAGGCTGTGTTAGGTAGTGAGGAGGAGAATGCTGGATGCTGCAGCCTCTCGCTGGATGACCACTCTGGGCCTGATGCTTCGCACAGCAGACTGCACCCAGAAAGCTTAAGGATGCCAAAGGAATGAGGTGGACGAAGAGCCCCTGAAATCCCCACACAGCACGTGAGGCCTAGACCAAGCGCACAGCCGAGGAGGATGTAGGAAGGGAATCTCCTTGCCCAGCCCCTCCAGGAGCACACGGCCTGTTGAGCAGAGGGCCAGGCGCTCAAGGCCCGGTGGTCATTCACAGAAACACCTCTGGGCGGTGGGGTCCAGCCTGCAGGGAGCGAGAGGAAGGGGTGGGGAGGGACAGCGCTGGCTGGGTCAGGGCCCGGAAGGCCTCCAACAGATGCTGGGCTGCAGCTGCTCCACCCAGGTGTGGGGCCAGGCCGGGGCACCCTCCCTTCACTGGTCATGGATGGAGGCAGCAGCCTGAAGGTGCCTGGGAACAGCGTGCCGCCCTCTTGGGACTGTGGGCTCCATCGGGAAGCTGACCAGCACAGCACAGGCTCCTCGGTCTTTGCGGCAGACCATGGCTCAGAACCCTCACAGGAGGCAGCGGCCTCCCCTCTGGGCTCATTAGCCCTTCCCTCCCCTGGTGTCTGAGGTCCCTGACAAAATGGAATAAAGTTTCCCAGGTTCTCTCCTGTTTAAAGAATAGCCTGCTTGTCTAATTACTTCAAGTGTATCTATTAATTTCATCACTGCTGCTGACTTAATCAGAAACTTCATTTACAATTTTATAAACTGCAAAACTCATTTGCTACCTACTGTCATGCATTATGGCCAACTTGTCAGCACCTTGTTCCCCATTTGATGTTTCTCATTTCCCCGAGTTCCGGAAAATTTATACTGAGCTAAAATAAACTGGTCCAAGTGGAAGCTGTGTTTTAGCTCCTCACGTAAAATGCTTTGTGACCCGGAGATGTGGAAAAGGCACACAATCGCTCTGTTAATGCTTCCAGTGTCCAGTTTTGGGGAAAAGAATGAATATTATCACCTGAAAGAGACCAATGTGATGTCAGCCTGAGAAAAGCACATGGGTTTCAGCTACCGCTGCGTGTCTCCTGGACACGTCCACTCGCCCCATCCCGCCCCAGGAGAACTCTCACACCCTTGAGACAAGCTCTGATCGCAACCGAGAGACCTCCATCCCACCCCTCCCTGACCCGCCTCAGCCTCCACCACAGGGCCGCTGCTCGTACCGGCAAATGTCACGTTAACCAAGGTGCTCCAAATGGACTGGACGCGTCCCTCTGCTGTCGTTGATGCCTCACCTTTCACACAGGAAGGGGTTAAAAATCGAGCCTGTTTTGCTGCTTGTTTACGTTATATTTCTCTGAGGTAATAGAATCGGACAAATCATATCATCTGCCGACAGTTTAATTTCAGGACCGTGTAACACGACATGCGTGTGTGAGAATGTTTATCCCCTTGCTTTCTGTGCTCCCTAAATTTTGTTTCCATTTTTAAAAATTTGTGACAATATATTATTCCTGGAGGTTTTATAAACCATGTCCTTCAAGCAAATAAATGTAAATTTCACTCTGACTCTGAGTTCATTTTCAAAGAATGGCTTGAGAAGTGTTACATCCACTTCGCCAAATTTTATGTCTAAAATGCCTATCTCTGTTTTTCGCACAATAGAGATACCCACGATGATGAGTTTAGAGCCTCTAGGAGCGCAAGACGCGCTGCAGAAATGCCAATGCCTCGTAAACAAGATGTGCGACAAGCGGTTTCCCTTCTGCCTGGAAGCTGCAGGATGGCCTGCTCGACAGGCGAGGAGAGGCGGCCATCGTCCAGGCCACTGTGAGTGCCAGGCCTCTGCTTAAGGGCGCTACAGCTTACGGTAATGAGCATGGAAAGGTTACCATAGTTGTCTCTGTTGATTTCTTCTAGAAAATGCAGAGGAGAGAAAGGTCACCAAGCCTTGTCTGGAACCCGCCGATCCAGCACTGACAGAAACCTGGAGCTGCTGACAGGGCCGCCTGAGCGGCATCATCGGCAGATCCAGTCAGGCACACACACATCTCTTCTGCACTTGAAAAAGTAAGAACCCCAAGATCAGTGCTTCCAGTGGGGAGTGAGACCAGCTCCATTCCACGCTGACCCCACGCATGCAGTTAACCAGCAACGGAGGAGTCCTGCAAATGCTGACCACTAGGGAAAAGTCCCAGCCGGTGGCTCGGCTGGTAGAGAATCCTCCTGCGATGCGGGAGACCCTGGTTTGACTCCTGGGTCGGGAAGATCCCCTGGAGAAGGGATAGGCTACCCACTCCAGTATTCTTGGGCTTCCCTGGTGGCTCAGCTGGTAAACAATCCGCCTGCAATGCAGGAGATCTGGGTTCACTCTCTGGGTTGGGAAGATCCCCTGGAAGAGGGAAAGGCTACCCACTCCAGTATTCTGGCCTGGACAATTCCATGGACTGTATAGTCATGGGGTCGCAAAGAGTCAGACACAACTGAGCAACTTTCATTTTCAGAGAAAAGTTCAGTTTTAGAGATGGTGCAGTAGCATCTCATTCATTTAGCATAAATTCATTTAGCATAAAGTAGGTAAAAGTTATTCCAAAAAAATGTATTTCCAGGGTAACTTAAACATACATACTAAGAGCCCATTTGAGAGGCTTTAAATTAAAGTCTTTTGTAAAAGGATTGCTTATTTCTCTGATGCCTTGAGCCTGGCAGAATAAACAGACACTCATTCACGCTTGACGACCAGAGGCCTCATTTCACATATCAGCACAGGGCTTTTGGTCACACCCAAGGCCTGAGATGCTGTGGGACAGGAGGTTGCTGCCCCCATTCCAATGGTCCTATTTGGCTGTGGAAGGGAAGGCCCATCCCTACTTTAATAGCATCTTTCTGCTTTGAATAAAGCCCACCTCTACACACAGAAGATTTTAGAAGTTCACCAATTTATGAACACAGATGGGCTCATGGAATGTGACAGTCAAGTCATCTTTGAAAATGACTGAAGATGTTCATCATGGGGTCTCCATGGTGTCTTCACCAACACAAGATCCTGTCTGCATGCCATTGCTAAAGAAGACAGAATGGGCCTCTGTGACACTGAAAATGACTCTCACAGTGTCCTCTGCTTCCTTGGGAGGCCTACAGATGGCTTTTAAAAGAACAGCACCATTGTCCGTATCTCCCAATTAGCATTAAGGGCTGGTAGAAGCTCTTCTCTGTTACCTTCGTCTTTGAAACCCTTTACTGGAACGGTTCTAAAAGCGCCATCACCCTCAGTCGCGGGCACACGTGCTTGGTTCCACCCCAGTTCAAAGCATCCATCCAGCCGGAAGAGGGAGCACGTGCTCACAAGAGCCCTGAACAACCAGTCATCACAACCAGAATAACCGCATCTGGTAACACAGAACTGCAGACCAGGCTGAGCACACATTATGTGCTTGGGTTCACAAGAAGATGTGGGCCAAGAGAAATACAATAACAATGCAAAACAAACAAAAGCACACAGAACCTACAGGATTAACAAAAGCAGTGTTTAGAGGAGAGTGCACAGGAATACAGGTCTTCTTCAAACAAATAAGAAAAATCTGAAGTAAACAACCCAACCTAACATCTAAAAGAATTAGCAGAAAAAAAGAACAAACAAAAGCTAAAGGCAGTAGAAGAAAGGAAATAATAAAGATCAGAGATGAAATAGAGATTAAGAAACAGAAGTAAAAGTCAATAAAACCAAGAGCTAGCTCATTGAGAAGGTAAACAAAACTGACAAACTTCTGGCCAGGCTCCCTAAGAAGCAAAGGGAGATCAGCAAAATAAATAAAATAATGAGTAAAAAAGGAGAAATCACACTTGTGCTGCAGAAATACCAAAAAAAAAAAAAAAATATGGACAATTATACACCAACAAACTGGACAACCTAGAAGAAATATAACAGTTTCTAGAAACATATAACCCACCAAAACTGAATCAAGAAAAAAATAGATACTTTGAACAGACTGGTCACTAGAAGTGAAACGCAACCTGTAACTAAAGGAAAACAACAACAACTCTCTGAATGTAGACGTCCAGGACGAGATGGCTTCACAGGTGAATTCTACAAAACATACAAAGAATTCATACAGAGCCTTTTTGGACTCTTCCAAGAGACTGAAGAGGAAGGATCACTCCCAAAGTCGTTCAATAAAGCCACCATCATGCTGACACCAAAATCAGACAAAGACACTACCAATAAAGAAAATTACGGGCCAATATCTTTGATGAATATATATGCAAAAGTTCTCAACAAAATATTAGCCAACCAAATCCAATAAAAGATCATACGCCATGATCAAGCTGGATTCATTCCACAGTCACAAGGATGGTTCAACGTACGCAAATCAATCAATGCGGTGCACCACGTGAACAAAAGAGAAGACTGAAGTCACATGATCACTTCAATAGACGCAGAAGAAAGCATTTGATAAAATTCAACATCCATTCATGATAAAAACACTTACCAAAGTGGGTGTAAAAGAAACAGAGTTCAACATAATAAAAGCTATTTATGACAAACCTACAGCCAATATAATATGTAACAGTGAAAAGCTGAAAGCCTTGTCACTAAAATCTGAAACAAGACAAGGATGCCCATTTCTATTCCCAATGCTATTGGAAATCCTAGCCACAGCAATCAGGTAAGAAAAAGAAATAAACACTATCCAAATTGGAAGAGAAGAGGTAAGATTGTCATTATATGTAGACAACATGATACTATATATAGAGAACCTTAAAGACTGCACACAAATACCATTAGAACTAATAAATGAATTCTGTAAGGTAGCAGGACACAAGACCAACATGCAGAAACCGGCTGCATTTCTTTATACTAACAAAGAAATATAACAAAGGGAAAGTAGAAGAACAATCCCTTTTAAAACTGCATCAAAAAAATAACAAAATACTTATGAATAAACCTGACCAAGGAGGTACGGACTCATATGCTGAGAAGTATGAAACACTGATAAAGGAAATTGAAGATGTTTCAAAGAATGGAAAACATCCCATGCTCTTGGATTAGAAGAATTAATCCTGTCAAAATGGCCATACTACTAAAGCAATATACAGATGTAGTGTTATCCCATCACATAGGGCTTCCCTGGTGGCTCAGGAGTAAAGAATCTACCTGCCAACATAGCAGATATGGATTCAATCTCTAAGTTGGGAAGATTCCCCTGGAGAAAGAAATGGCAACCCACTCCAGTCTTTTGCCTAGAGAATTCCATGGACAGAGGAGCCTGGGGGGCTACAGTCCATGAGGTCACAATAGAGATATGACTTGGCAACTAAATAATATCAACAAACAACAACTATCAAATTACCCATGACATTTTTCACCAATAGAACAAATAATCCTAAAATCTATATGCAACCACAAAAGACTCAGAACTGCCAAAGCAATCCTGAAGGAAATGAACAAAGCTAGAGGCATAACCATCCCAGACTTCAGACAACATTACAAAGCTACAGTGATCAAAACAGCCTGGTATTGGCAAAAAAACAGACACGTGGATCAATGAAACAGAACAGAGAGCCTAGAAATGAACCCACACATCGATGGCCAATTGATCTTCAGTAAAGGCGACAAGAACACACAATAGAGAAAAAGCAGTCTCTTCAGCAAGTGGTTCTGGGGAAACTGGACGGCTGCACGTGAACTAATGAAGCTGGGCCACTGCCTCACACCATCCACAGGGATAAACTCAGAGTGGCCTAAGTGCTTACACAGAAGACGGGACACTAGGCAACTCCTAGACAAGAACGTAGGCAGACATTCTGACAGAAATTGTAGCAGCGTTTTCTTAGGTCAGTTTATCAAGGCAACAGAAATAAAAGCAAAGATAAACAAGGGGCACCCGATCAAACCTATAAGCTTCTGCACAGTGACGGAAACCAGAAACGAAACCAGCAGTCCACGCACAGACTACGGAAAATACTTGCAAATGATGTGCCCAACAAGGGCTTAATTTCCAAAGTATACAAACAGGATATGCACGTCAGCAACAATGAAACAAACAATCCAATTTAAAAAATGGGCAGAAGACCTGAAGAGAGGTTTCTCCAAAGAAGTCAAACAGATGGCCAGCAGACACAAGTAAAGATGCTCAACATCACTAATTGTTGTCGTTACTGCTCAGTTTCTAAGACGTGTCTGACTCTTTGTGACCCCGGTGGACTGCCAGGCTTCTGTCCTCCACTATCTCCCAGAGTTTGCTCAAACTCAAGTCCATTGAGCTGGTGAAGCCATCCAACCATCTCATTCTCCATTGTCCCCTTCTCCTCCTGCCTTCATTCTTTCTCAGCATCAGGGTCTTTTCCAATAAGTCAGCTCCTCACATCAGGTGGCCCAAGTGTTGGAGCTTCAGCTTCAGTCCTTCCGATGACTGTGCTCTCCTTAGTTGCTCAGTTGTGTCTGACTCTCTGCGACCCCATAAACGGTAGCCTGCCAGGATCCTCTGTCCATGGGGATTCTCTTGGCAAGAACTCTGGAGTGGGTTGCCATGCCCTCCTCCAGGGCATCTTTCCAACCCAGGGATGGAACCCAGGTTTCCCGCATTGCAGGTGGTTTCTTTATCATCTGAGCCACCAGGTAAGCCCAAGAATACTGGAGTGGGTAGCCCATCCCTTCTCCAGGGGATCTTCCCAACTCAGGAATGAAACCACGGTATTCTGAATTACAGGCAGATTCTTTACCAGCTGAGTTACCATTCAGGGTTGATTTCCTTTACGACTGACTGGTTTGATCTCCTTGAAGTCCAAGGGGCTCTCAAGAGTCTTCTCCAGCCTCACAGTTTGATAGCATGAATTCTTCAGCACTCAGCCTTCTTTATAGTCCAACTCTCACATCTGTACATGACTAATGAAAAAACCATAGCTTTGATTGTATGGACCTTTGTCGGCAAAGTGATGTCTCTGCTTATTAATACACTGTCTTGGTTGGTCATAACCTTCCTTCCAAGGAGTAAGCATCTTTTAATTTCATGACTGCAGTCACCATCCTCAGTGATTTTGAAGCCCAGAAAAATAAAGTCTGACACTGTTTCATTTCCCCACCTATTTGCCATGAAATGATGGGACCAGATGCCATGATCTTAGTTTTCTGAATGTTGAGATTTAAGCCAGCTTTTTCACTTTCCTCTTTCACTTTCATCAAGAGGCTCTTTAGTTCCTCTTTACCTTCTGCCATTAGGGTGGTCTGCACAGAAGTTAAATAAGCAGGGTGACAATATACAGCCTTGTACTCCTTTCCCAATTTTGAAGCAGTCAGTTGTTCCATATTCAGTTCTGTTGCTTCTTGACCTGCATACAGGTTTCTCAGGAGACAGGTAAGGTGGTCTGGTATTCCCATCTCTTTACGAATTTTCCAGTTTGTTGTAATCCGCAGAGTCAAAGGCTTTAGCATAGTCAATGAAGCAGAAGCAGATGTTTTTCTGGAATTCCTTTGCTTTCTCCACGACCCAGTGAATGTTGGCAATCTGACCTCTGGTTCTTCTGGAAATTCTCACTTCATACACTGCTGAAGCTGAGCTTGAAGGATTTTGAGCATTGCCTTGCTAGCATGTGAAATGAGCATAATTGTACAGTAGTTTGAACATTATTGGGCATTGCCCTTATTTGGGGTTGGAATAAAAACTGACCTTTTCCAGTCTGTGGCCACTGCTGAGTTTTCCAAATTTGCTGACACACTGAATGAGCACTTGAATAGCATCGTCTTTTAGGATGTGAAATAGCTCATCTGGAATTCTGTCACACCCACTAGCACTGTTTGTACTAAGGCTTCCTAAGGCCCACTTGACTTCACACTCCAGGATGTCTGTCTCTAGGTGAGTGACCACACCACTGTCGTTATCTGGGCCATTAAGACCTTTTTTGTGTAGTTCTTCTGTGTATCCTTGTCACCTCTTCTTTTTTTAAACTTTAAGCATCTTACTTTGTATTGGATATAACCGATCACCAACGCTGCGGGAGTTTCAGCTGAACAGTGAAGGAGTCAGCCACACACGTGCCCATCCCCCCATGCCCCACTCCCGAGGCCGGCACACGACACTGAGCGAGCTCCACGTGCTGTGCATTAGGTCCTGTGGTTATCCAGTGTAAATACAGTAGTTTGTACATGACTTCCCCAGACTCCCTCACTGTCCCTTCCCCCTGGCAACCATGTATTTGTTTTCTAAGTCTGTTGAGTCCCGTCTGTTTTGCAAGTAAGTTCAATTGTATCATTTCTTTGTAGAGTCCACATATTAGGGATGTCATACCATATTTTACCTTCTCTGACTTACTTCACTCAGTCTGACACTCTCTAGGCCCATCCATGTCTTGCCACCTCTTCTTAATCTCTTCTGCTTCTGTTAGGTCCTTACCACTTCTGTCCTTTATCGTGCCCATCCCTGCATGAAATGTTCCCTTGATCTTGCCAATCTTTCTTGAGATCTCCAGTCTTTCCCATTCTGTTGCTTTCCTCTACTTCTTTGCATTGTTCACTGAAGAAGGCCTTCCCATCTCTCCTTGCTATGCTTCGGAACTCGGCATTGTCAGGGTTTCCTTTCCCTTTCTCCTTCTGCTTCTTCTTTTCTCAGCTGTTTGTAAGCCCTCCTCAGGCAGCCATCTTGCCTTCCTGCATTTCTTTTTCTTTGGGATGGTTTTGGTCAGTGCCTCATGCACAATGCTATGAATTTCTGTCCATAGTTCTTCACGCACTCTGCCTATCAGATCTAATTCCTTGAATCTATTTGTCACCTCCGCTGTATAATCATAAGGGATTTGATTTAGGTCAGACCTGAATGGCTTAGTGGTTTTCCCTACTTCCTCCAATTTAAGCCTGAATTTTCAATAAGGAGCTCATGATCTGAGCCACAGTTAGCTCCAGGTCTTGTTCTTGCAAACTGTATAGAGCTTCTCCATCTTTGGCTGCAAAGAACATAACCAATCTGCTTTCAGTATTGACCATCTGGTGATGTCCATGTGTAGAGTCATCTCTTGTGTTGCTGGAAAAGGGTGTTTGCCATGAGCAGTGCGTTCTCTTGACAAAACTCTGCTAGCCTTTCCCTTGCTTCCTTTTGTTCTCCAAGGCCAAACTTGCCTGTTATTCTGGGTATGTCTTGACTTCCTACTTTTGCATTCCAGTCCCATATGATGAAAAGGACATCTTTTTTGGGTGTTAGTTCTAGAAGGTCTTGTAGGTCTTCATAGAACTGATCAACTTCAGCTTGTTTGACATCAGTGGTTGCAGCACAGACTTGGATTACTGTGATGTTGAGTGGTTTGCCTTGGAAACGAACTGAGATCATTGTCATTTATGAGACTGCACCCAAGAACTGAATTTCAGCAAATTCCAGGAGATAGTGAAGGACAGGGAAGCCTGGCATGCTGCAGTCCACAGAGTCGCAAAGAGGGAGACCGAACTTAGTGACTGACCAACAGCAACTGCATTTCAGACTCTTTTGTTGACTGTGAGGGCTGCTCTATTTCCTCTAAGGGATTCTTGCCCAGGTAGTAGATATAATGGCCATCTGAATTAAATTCACCCATTCCCGTCCATCTGAGTCCACTGATTCCTAAGATGCTGATGTTCAATCTTTCCATCTCCTGCTTAACCACATCCAATTTCCCTTGATTCATGGACCTACCGTTCCAGGTTCCTATGCAGTGTTGTTCTTTACAGCATCAGACTTTACTTTCACCACGAGAAACATCCACAACTGAGTGTCACTTCCACTTCGGCCCAGCTGCTGCTTTCTTCCTGGAGCTATTAATAATTGCTCTCTGCTCTTCCCCAGGAGCATGTTGGACACCTCCCAACTTGGGGGCTCATCTTCTGGTGTCATATCTTTTTGCCTTTTCATACTGTTCTTGGGGTTCTCATGGCAATACTGGAGTGGTTTGCTATTCCCTCCTCCAGTGAGCAGCACTTTGTCAGAACTCTTCACTGTGACCCATCTATCTTGGGTAACCCTGCACGGCTTGGTTCATAGCTTCACTGAGTTACACAAGTCCTATTCCCATGACAAAGCTGTGATCCATGAAGGGGTACTAATTAGTAGAGAAGGCAAATCAAAACTACAACTTCACATGGGTCAGAATGGCCATTATCAAAAAAATCTGTAAATACCAGATGCTGAAGAGAGTGTGGAGAAAGGAGAACCTTCCAGTACTATTGGTGGGAATGTAAATTGGTGCAACAATATGAAGAAGCATATGGAGGTTTCTTAAAAAGCTAAAAATAGAATTCTCATATGATCCAGCAATCCCACTCTTGGGCATATATCCAGAGAAAACGTTAATCTGAAAAAATACATGCACTTCTATGTTCATTGCAGCACGATTTACAATAGCTAGGAATTGGACACAACCTTCATGGCCGTGGACAGATGAGCAGATAGAGAAGACGTGATGCATTTACACAGTGGACTGCTACTCAGCCATAAACAAGATGAAAGTAGGAGCCCAGCCTTGTATTCTGTCCGTTCTGCTGTTTGCAGACACTGGGGTACAGACGAGTGACCATGACACAAGGGGGGTCAGGGCCTAGTGGTGCAAGCTGACCAGTGCCCCGCAGAGACGACACGCTAAACAGCTGAAAGACGATGTGTGCAAGACCCGTCTTACTTTTTAACAAGAGAGCAAGAATAATCTTATCTTTTGTTTTATTGTGAGAAGGACGTGGAGAGAAAGCAATTGCTGTGCACCACTGAAAGAAATGTAAGTCGGAGCAGTCCTGGGGAGAACAGTGTGGAGGTTCCTCAGACAATTAAAAACGGAAGTGCCAGCAATTCTACTTCCGGGTCAAAGTCCTAAGGAAACACAATCACGTCTGTAGGGGACTTCTGCACCCCCGCTCATCACAGCGTTATTCATAATAGCTAAGATGTGCAGACTACCTAACTGTATGTCAATGGATGAACGGATAAAGAAATTACATCTGCATATAGTGGAATATTATTCAGCCTTTAAAAAGGAAGAAATTCTGCCATGATGGACCTGGAGGGCACAACACTAAGTGAAAGAATAATATTATTAGTTTTTAAGTCTAGTTGGTTTCGTTGGTCATAGGTAATTAGTAATATTTTATAACAAGGCACGTTTTCCAGCTCTTCCTCAGTCCAGTCATGGTGTAAATTCTTTTTCTTTCATTTTCCTCCTTTCTTTCATTCTTTTCAGAAAACTATAACAATAATATATCAAAATAACCATTTCATAACTTGGAAAGAACTTCAGACTCGACCTAGGACAGAGAATAGAAGCCTTTAGTAAAGTAATGCTCAAAATTCTCCAAGCCAGGCTTCAGCAATACATGAACCGTGAACTTCCAGATGTTCGAGCTGGTTTTAGAAAAGGCTGAGGAACCAGATATCAAATTGCCAACATCCGCTGGATCATCAAAAAAGCAAGAGAGTTCCAGAAAAACATCTATTTCTGCTTTATTGACTATGCCAAAGCCTTTGACTGTGTGGATCACAATAAACTGTGGAAAATTCTGAAAGAGATGGCAATATCAGACCACCTGACCTGCCTCTTGAGAAACCTATATGCAGATCAGGAAGCAACAGTTAGAACTGGATGTGGAACAACAGATTGGTTCCAAATAGGAAAAGGAATACGTCAAGGCTGTATATTGTCTCCCTGTTTATTTAACTTATATGCAGAGTACATCATGAGAAACGCTGGACTGAAAGAAACACAAGCTGGAATCAAGACTGCTTGAGAAATATCAATAACCTCAGATATGCAGATGACACCACCCTTATGGCAGAAAGTGAAGAGGAACTCAAAAGCCTCTTGATGAAAGTGAAAGTGGAGAGTGAAAAAGTTGGCTTAAAGCTCAACATTCAGAAAACAAAGATCATGGCATCCGGTCCCATCACTTCATGGGAAATAGATGGGGAAACAGTGGAAACAGTGTCAGACTTTATTTTTTTGGGCTCCAAAATCACTGCAGACGGTGACTGCAGCCATGAAATTAAAAGACGCTTACTCCTTGGAAGGAAAGTTATGACCAACCTAGATAGCATATTCAAAAGCAGAGACATTACTTTACCAACAAAGATCTGTCTAGTCTAGGCAGGTTTTTCCAGTGGTCATGTATGGATGTGAGAGTTGGACTGTGAAGAAGGCTGAGCGCCGAAGAATTGATGCTTTTGAACTGTGGTGTTGGAGAAGACTCTTGAGAGTCCCTTGGACTGCAAGGAGATCCAACCAGTCCATTCTGAAGGAGATCAGTCCTGGGTGTTCTTTGGAAGGAATGATGCTAAAGCTGAAACTCCAGTCCTTTGGCCACCTCATGTGAAGAGTTGACTCATTGGAAAAGACTCTGATGCTGGGAGGGATTGGGGGCAGGAGGAGAAGGGGATGACAGAAGATGAGATGGCTGGATGGCATCACTGACTCGATGGATGTGAGCCTGAGTGAACTCTGGGAGTTGGTGATGGACAGGGAGGCCTGGCGTGCTGCGATTCATGGGGTCGCAAAGAGTCGGACACGACTGAGCAACTGAACTGAACTGAACTGATGCATGTGGGTGGCTTCAAGGTTGTTATGAAAGTCACTCTCATTTCTGCTTTGTAGAAGTTGTTTATTGTATAATTATTAGATATCTGTTTCCTTTAGAATCTTTCCTAACAGGTTGTAGGAGCCCAGAGGGCAGGG
This sequence comes from Bison bison bison, assembly GCF_000754665.1. Taxonomy (NCBI): domain Eukaryota; kingdom Metazoa; phylum Chordata; class Mammalia; order Artiodactyla; family Bovidae; genus Bison; species Bison bison. Next base: position 1,113,518 of record NW_011495061.1, on the reverse strand, counting down.
CCCACAGCCCATCCGTCTGTGGATTTTTCATGGTGCTTGATACACACTGTTTACCAAGAGGACATCTGAACATATCTGCCTGGTGTGAGTGGATGAGTGACAGGAGAGGAGAGAAAGGCCTGGACTGAGTGTCATATCCAGAGGACGTAAAGTGAGTCATGGTGAAGCAGCCGTAAGCAAGCCACAGAGTTTAGACAGCAGCCTTTCAAAGAAGAAACCCTATGGTGTTTGGTAAACCAGAGTGGAAAAATTCTGAAGTGAAGGATAACAAATCTCCATGGAAGAGAAACCAGAATTCACAACGAGCAGAAGGGAGATTTTAAAGGTGGATCAAGCTATTGGTGTGGGGTGGGGTGGGTGGGGTTCCATGTGCATCAGTGTCTGCCGTTGTTGACTTTGGCTGCGTGTTGACAGTGACGGCCCAGGGAGCAATACGGCAGATTTGTCTCTCATGTAAACTTGGAACTTGGTAATTCAGGGCTAAGACCGGGACTTGACATCATGAGTCCTCCTTTCCCTCTCTTGCTCTCAGGTGTGTGGCCTCAACTCCCAAGTCACGTCATGGACCATGGTGTGGCAGCAGTTCCGGCCATCACATCTATACTTTGGAAGCGGGAATGAGACAGAGGAAATGAGGGAGGAACAGAGAATGTGCGCAGAACACTCTGGCTGATACCTACTGGGCAGGACTTAGTCAAGTGGCCCGCCTGCAATGATCTGAAGGAGACGCGCGTCTGGAGGGCACACTGCTCATAACCACCTGCACGCTCAGCCCACGATGCTCACAACGGAGACCTGGTCTGTCCTCGCTTGATGGACAGCTGCTCTGCTGGACGGGAGGAAATGCATGGGGTTGCCAAAGATGTAACCAAAGAGGAAAATTCACATTACCACTCAGGCTCCAGCTCACTAAGGTTCCCATCGCCCTAATGGCATGCTTCTAGAAGAAAACGTCTTCCCTGAATTCCACTTCAGAATCACAGCCCAGTGCCCTCTCTCTCAGCCAGGCAGCTCCTGACCAGATTAGGCAAGTTGCCAAACTACCAATCCATTAGGCACAGTTTCTATGGGGATTAGCCGCTGTTGAATATTCTCCTTCCATCCGCCATCTTCCATCCATTCATCTATCCACCTACCATCCCTTCACTCATCCATTCTTCCATCTATCCATCCTTCATCCATCCATCCATCCATCCACCCATGTACCATCCATCCATCATCCATCCATCCATCACTTATCCATCAACCTACCCATCTACCCATCATCTATCCCTTCATCAATCCATCCATCCAGCCACTCACCCATCCACCCATCATCCATCCACCCATCCACCATCCATTCATCATCCATCCATCTACCCATCATCCACCCATCATCCATCCACCCATCCACCATCCATTCACCTACCCATCCATCATCTATCCATTCATCAATCCATCCGTCCACCCACCCACTCATCCATTCATCCATCATCCATCTTTCCATCCATCCATTGTATACTTCTATGATATTCATCTATCTTTCCCTTTGTTCTGAAAAAAATAAGCTAAGGCTACTGTTTTTCATGAAAACTCTTTTTTAAATTAAAAAACTTACTTTAATTTCCTAATATTTAATGTAATAAAACTTTTCAGATTTTTCCCCTTCTATTCTTTTTTTCTTCCCTTTTATCTTGCAAATTCCACAGAGAAAAGTAGGTAGCTGAAATTGGAGGCTTGGACAGAGCAAAAAAAAAATATTCTAGCTCCAAATGCCCAGGGAGCCCGGCACATAGCTGAACTCTCCGCACAAGCAGGGCCCAGTACCAGCCCGGCCCCATCTGCCCTCGCGTTGGATCCAGTGACTGGCCTGTCTATCTTCGAGCTCCTCTCAACCATAACAGCTTCAGTTACCTTTTCTCCATTTGTCCTCACAGGCCTGGAGCATGAGCCACGTCTCTGGAAGAGACGGGGTGGGGCACGACCTTCGACCGATGATGGGGAGCATGGATGCTGGAGACCCCGTGTTCTCGGTCTGGATCCTTCCTGGTTCTGCACCCTGGCACTGTGACCCCATCTCACACTTCCTCCCACTCTCACCTGCCCGCAGCAGGGACAGCATCCGCTTCTGCCACCCCCACCCCCACCCCCTATCTACATGTCAGAATCCACTTTCAAAGGAAGCTGAATATATGGGGTCTTTCTTCCTTTTTTTCTGCAATGAAGCAAAAAAGCTATGTATATGAATTTAAAGCAGACAACAAATACATCTATTACAATTGTCTGACAGTCCTCATGGTAAACCGTCAGGGAAAACATCTATTCCTTAGATCCTGGCAATTAAGACAGAGCAGCACAGAGTCTAGGGTCTACGAGGCAGGAGCAGGAGGAGCCACGGGGAGGGATGGGGCGGGAAGGAGGGCAGGACAGCAGACAAGAGTCTAACTTTAAGGCCAGCGGATTCTCCCATCATCAGGCACTGCTGAATGCCTCGGGGCTGCAGGGAATGACCCTGAGTGGACATTCGCCACAGCCGCTCAGGCTCTGTGAAGCTCCGCGGAAGACACAGCACACGTCCCGCAGGCCGGCCCCCACTCAAGGACTGAGAACTGCTTTCAAGACCTGGCCCATTCTGGCCAACCATCAGCATTTCTCTGCGAGAAAGAAAACACAAGCATATCTCTACGGCGCCAAATGGTGCCATGAAAGCTCGCAGGAGGGCCATGGAGAGGAGGGGACAGCCGGCGATGGTGCTGTCCAGGGAACCGCGTCTCCATGTGGATGGACGTGTCTCCACTGCAGCGCTGCGACCTGGGGTCATGCGCGGGCAGACTGGCCGTGCACTCCCGGGCTGAGCTGGGGCAGAGAGGACGCCTCTGAGAGACACACAGGGGTCCAGGGTCCCCCCTCAGCAGCCAAGGGCAGGGGGCCCTCGGAGCCCACTTCCTTTCTGAAGGTCATTGGGGACCAATCCCAGTAAACACAGACACCCCCATCAGATTAGCAGACAAAATGGTTTCCATAGCAACGGCTGGACAAGAGTTGCCTGTATTCGGCATTAATTTAAAATACTTTCCCCCAGTCTCCTTGGAGTCGGTTCTGTGAAACACGAGTGCTCACCGAGCTCTCTCATCTGCAGCAGCCTTTGAAATTCCATCCAGTGTGTGTTGAAGCTGAGCCAATTAACGTGAAGAGAATTGGGTGGATTGCAGAGAAGCTGGCAAGACTGTGTTTACCAATTAGTTTTTTTTTATGATGCAAATGTTGCACAGCACGCAGCAGAAATAAAAGCTGGCTAAGCTGAATATGAAACTGTTAATTGCATTTTCGGAGACACAGCTACAAGGTGAAACTAATCATACAAATGATAAGTGAGTTTCACCACCTACAGAGCTTTGCTATTGCACTCGGACTAATCTGTGTTAAAACAGCCCCGTACATCCTCGCAGGAAAGGACAACATAGCATTTGGCATAACCTCCCAATTTTAAAGGGAAAAATGTGCATATGTGGGAAGCAATATAAAGGGTAATCTTCACTTAAATCAGATTAATAATGTTAACAAACACCAAGGCAAAGGGCGGGATGGTGTCTCTTGAAACGCATTTTCCGCCTCAGAATTACAGAAAGGTGCATTTGCAGATGAACGCCAGCGCCTCCTGACAAGTGTGGCTTAAACTTGTTAGAGAAGAAAGGTTGTGATAATTATCCACTGTTGATTTTCCCAACGAGAAACATCAGACAGAGAGGCCATCCTCGAGTCAGGGAGAAGGAAGGTCCTGGGAGCCAGCTGAGTCAGCGCCCAGCAGCCAGGCTGGGGACGGGTGGACCTCTGGACCCAGACCCAGGACACAGAGAGGTCTCCTGGCCACACTGGCGCTGCTTCAGGGCTTTCGAATGGCGAGTCCAGGTCTGAGGAGAAGCCGTCCTGGGGGGGTGGCCACATCTGGGTTAGGCTTGGTTTTAAAGTGCCTCAGAAGGATTTATGCTCTTTTTCTCATTTCTCAAATTACCTGCCCCACTTCTGCCTAAGTTCATGTTACAGTATATGGGCAGTGATTGAGGAACAAGCCAGGAACCAAGAAAAGGGCAGGGTGCAGGCAGTTGCCCTCACTCCTCATCTGGACGCCAGGTCCTTGCGGAAGGCCCTCCCAGGGGTCACTGGGGCCCCGTCCCAGGAGTGAGTGGCTGGGTGTTCTGCAGATGCAGCGCAGACTGGTTAACCGCACTGAGTCATGTCCTTGAAATGGGCTAACAAGAGAGCAGCCTGCAATCATTCTCACCAAGAAAAGTGTAGGAGGCAATGGTGTGAGGTGATGGAAGTGCTAATTAACTTGGAGAACAGTTTCACAATGTATACATATGTCAAACCATCATATATTTTAATGTTGTTTGTCAATGATTTCCTAATAAAGCCAAGAAAAAGCAGGCCATGGGGATGGATGGGGAAGCAAGGCGGGAGGGACACAGCCCCATGGTCCCTCCAACTCAAGTGTCAGCAATCTGACCTCACACAGAAGGTCTCTGAAGCCCATATGCACCATGTCCGACCCATGTATGAACATACCATCTTTTCTAACTGACACGCAAGCAACCAGTTGGCCAGGCAACCTGACACAGAGATGGGAGACAAACGTGACTCATTTGTGCCAACAAACTGCCTCTCAGTAAACTGCTTTCCTCTCTTTGTTTTCTCTCACTGCAGAAACATCACTGTGAAGACAGGAGGTAAGTGGTTTTAAGCCCAAGTGATGGTGCATCCTCCCCAGCATCCCTACAACGTGGGCTCCTGGGTGCCCGTGTGAGGTGTGGCCATCACTGCCCCAGAGGCCTTGGAGGGCTCCTGCAGAGTTCTGATCATCTGGTCAAGATGGACAATGCTTTGCAGACTTTCACAGCAGGTGGTGAAGACAAAAGGTCAGAAACATAAACGACCTGCCGTGTACACAGAAAAAAGGACTAAGTGAAGTGGATATAGGCCTCCTACCTGAGATGGTCAAGGAACTCAGGAGAAGAATGGGTACACAAAGTGAGAAGTGAGAAGTTCTTAACGAAGAAAAGAAAATACGAAGAGCAGCGGTGAAGAGCACAATAGCCGAAATGGAAAGCACGCTAGAAGGGGTCGGTAGCAGACCAAGTTTTTAGAAGAAGGGTTAGTGAACTGGAAGACAGAGCAGTGGAAATCAGTGCTGCTGAAGAGAAAAAAAGAAAAAGAATGAAAAGAAACGAGGACAACTTAAGAGACTTTGGGGTAACATCATACATACTAATATTCACATTATAGCGGTCCCAGAAGGAAAAGACAGAGAGAAAAGGGCTGAGAACATATTTGAAGACATAATAGCTGGAAAACTTCCCTAACCTGGGGAAGGAAACAGTCACCCAAGTCCAGGAAGCAGACAGAGTCCCAAACAGGATTAGACCAAACAGGAATACACCATGAAACACTGTATTTTAAATGACAAAAGCTAAAGATAAAAAGGAGCAAGAGAAAAGCAACAAATAACGTGCAAGGGAACTGCCTTGTAGTCAGCTATCAGCTGCCTGTGAGCTGAAACTCTGCAGACCAGAAGCATGTGGCACATACATTTAAAATGATGAAAGGAAAAATCTACAACCAACAACACTCTACTTGGCAAGGTTCTCATTCACATTTGATGGACAGAGTAAAAGTTTTATAGACAAGAAAAAGCTAAAATATTCAGCATCACTAAACCAGCTTTATAACAAATGATAAAGGGACTTCTCTAAATGAAAAAGAAAAGGTTACAACTAGAAATACAATAATTATGAAGGAAAAGTTCATTGATTACGACAAATACACAGTAAAGGTAATAAATCATGCACACAGAAAGCTGGTAGGAAGGTTACAGACAAAAGTAGCAAAATCATTTATATCCACAAGAAGTAGTTGAGGGATAAACAAAATAGATGAAAAATATGATACAAACAGTCATTATGAGGCGAAGGGAGCACAAATGCAGGATTGTTAAATGTATTTGAAATTAAGAAGTAGCAACTTGAAACAATCACATATGTAAATAGCTGGCTATATATAAACCTCATGGTAACTGCAAACCAAAAATCTGTAATAGATACATTTATACAAAAAGAGAAAGGAATCCAAACATAATACTAAAATCATCATCAAATCACAAGAGAACTGAAGAAGAAAGGAACCAAAATGAACTACAACACCACCCCAAAACAATTATCAACATGGCAATAAAAACATAACATATTAACAATTACTTTAAATGAGAATGGACTAAATGCTCCAACCAAAAGCACAGACTGGCTGAATGGCTATAAAAGCAAGACCCACATATAAGCTGTCAACAAGAGACCACTTCAAATTTATAGACACACAGAGACTCAAAGTCAGGGGATGGGAAAGATATTCCATGCAAATAGAAATCAAAAGAAAACCAGGTTGACAATATTTATATCTGACAAAATGGTCTTTAAACCAAAGGCTGTTCCAAGAGACAAAGAAGTACACTACAGAATGATCAAATGATCAATCCAAGAAGATATAACAACTGTAAGCATATGTGCAAGCAGCATAGGAGCCCCTAACTACATAAAGGGAAGATGTGCTGACATAAAGGCAAAAACTGACAGTAACTCCATAACAGGAGGGACTTCATCACCCACTTACATCTAAGGACAGACCACCCAGACAAAAAATCAGTAATCACAGGCTCTAAGTGACACATTAGACCAAATGAGATTAACTGATATATAAAGAACACCATATCCCAAAGCGGCCAAATCCATATTCTTTTCAACAGCATATGAAGCATTCTCCAGGATAGATAACATGCTAGGCCATAGAACAAGTCTCCATAAAGTTAAAAAGATTAAAATCATCTCTGACATCTTTTATGACCACTATGCTATGAGACTAGAAATCAACTATAAGAAAAAAACTTCAAAAAAACCCAAACACACAGGGACTAAGTAATGTGCTACAAGACAACCAATGAGTCACTGAAGAAATCACAGAGAAAATAAAAAATACCTAGAGACAAATGAAAACAAAAACAGTGATCCAAAATCTATGAGATACAGTAAAAGCAATTCTAAAAGGGAAGTTTAGGGTGATAAAGCTGGTCTCAGCATGCAAGAAAAATCTCAAATAAACAACACAGCATTATACCTAAAGGAACTAGGAAAAGAAGAATGAGTAATAAAATCATAAATAGAAAAGCAGAAGTTACAATCTATGCCATAGATACACAGAGGATCATAAGACACCACTACAAGCACTATATGCCAATAAAAGGAACAGCCTAGAAGAAACGGAAAAATCCTGAGAAACAGAGAATCTTCCAAGACTGAACCAGGAAGAGTAGAAAGTATGAACAGACCAAATTACCAGTAATGAAACTGAATCAGTTATTTAAAAAAAACTCCCAACAAACAAAAATCCAAGACCAGATAGTTTCATAGGTGAATTCTACCCAATAGATGAGTTAATGCCTCTCCTTAAACTATTCTACAAAATTAAGAGGGGAAGAATGTTTCCAAACTCATTCTGGGACAAGCATCACCCTGATATCAAAACCAGACAAAGATATTCAAAAAAGAAAATCACAGGCCCATATCAATGATGAATTCAGAGGCGAATATCATCAACAAAATCTTAGCAAACCAAATCCAACAATACATTTAAAGAATCATACACCATAGTCAAGTGGGATTTATACCAGAAATATAAGGATTTTTCAGTATCTTCAAATCAATCCATGTTAACAAACTGAAGGATAAAAACCATACAATAATCTCAATAGATGTAGAAAAAGCTTCTGACAAAATTCAATATTTACATCTATTTATGATTAAAAAAACTTTCCCAAATGTGAGCATAAAGGGAATATATCTCACATAATCAAGGCCATTGAAGATAATCACTAACATCACACTCAAGGATGAGAAACCAAGCATTTCCTCTAAGATCAGGAATAAGACAAGGATGCCCACTCTTACCACTTTCATTCAACACAGTTTTGGAAGTCCTAGCCATAGCAATCAGACAACATTGACAAATTAAAAAATCCAAATTGGCAAGGAAGGTATAAAACTGTCAGTGTTTGCAGATAACATGATACTGTACACAGACAATTCTAAAGATGCCACCAAAAAAAAAAAAAAATACTAGGGCTCATCAATGAATTCAGGAAGGCTGCAGGATACAAAACTAATACACAGAAATCGGCTCCATTTCCATACACAAACAATGAACTATCAGAAAGAGAAATCAAGGAAACATCCCATTTACGACCACATCCAAAAAATAAATCACCCGGGGAAAAACTTACCTAAGGATATAAAAGATCTTACCCAGAAAACTTTTAAGACACTTATGAAAGAAGCTGAAGACAAGAGAGGCAGATGGAAAGATACGCTGTGCTCATGAATTGGAAGAATTAATACTGTTAAAATGACCATAATACCCAAGATAATCTACACATTCAATGCAATCCCTAGCAAAATACCAACAGTATTTTTCACAAAACTACAACAAAAAATTCTAAAATGTATATAGAAACACAAAAGACCATGAATAGCCAAAGCAACCTTGATAAGGAAGAACAGAGTTGGTAGCATCATGCTCCCTAGCTTCAGACTATACTACAAAGCTACAGTAACCAAAGCAGCATGGTATGGCACAACCCAGACACACAGATCAGTGGAACAGGGGAGAAAGCCCAGAAATAAACTCAGATACTTATGGCCCGTTAATCTATGACAAAGGAGGCAAGAATACACCATGGAGAAACGACAGTGTCTTCAGCAAGTGGTGCTGGGAACACTGGACAGCTTCATGTGAAAGAATGAAAGTAGAACATTTTCTAATATCACATGCAGAAGAACCTCAAAATGGATTAAATACTTGGGTGTGAGACCAGAAATCACGAAACCACAGAAGAGAACAGGCACAACACTCTTTGACATGAATCATGGCAGTGTTTCTTAGGTGTGAGACCAGAAATCACGAAACCACAGAAGAGAACAGGCACAACGCTCTTTGACATGAATCATGGCAGTGTTTTTTGGATCTGTCTCCAAAGGCAAAGGAAATAAAAGCAAAAATAAACAAATGGGATCTAATTAAACTTAGAAGCTTTTGTACAGCAAAGTAAACCATTAACAAAACAAAAAGACAACCTACTCAATGGGAGAAAACATTTGCAAATGAGATAACCAATAACGGGTTAATATCCCCAATATATAAACAGATCATATAACTTAGTATCAAAACAGCAAGCAACTCAATTAATGAGCAGATGATCTGAATAGCCATTTTTCCAAAAAAAGCCCCACAGATTAACAACAAGCACATGAAAAGGTGTCCAACATATTCAGAGGAAAACAATTCAAAACCACAATGAGGTACAACCTTATCCTTGTCAGAATGGCAGTCTGAAAAAAAAAAAAAAGCCTACAAATACCAAATGTGGGAGACAGCGTGGAGAAGGAACCCTCCTACACTGCTGGTGGGAATGGAAGTTGGTGCAGCCACTGTGGAAAACAGTACAGACGTTCCTCAAACAAATGAAAATAGAGTTAATACATGATTCAGCAATTTTACTTCTGGGTATCTGCCTGAAGAAAATGAAAACACTACTTATAAAAGACACATGCACCCCAGCATTCACTGCAACATCATTTACAACTGCCAAGACACGGGAGCATCTAAAGTGTCACAGACAGATAAATGGATAAAGATGTGGGGTGTGTACAACATAAAGAATGGAATAGTACCCAGATATTAAAAGGGTAAAATTCTGCCATTTACAACATCATGGATGGACTTGGGGAACATAATCCTTAGTGAAATAAATCAGACCGAGAAGACAGCCACTACATGGTGTCCCTTACACATGAAACCTAAGAAGTGAAACAAACTTGTGGGAGATGGAGCCAGAGTGAAAACAACGCCCAGTTGTGGATGTGACTGATGATGGAAGTAAAGTCCGACGCTGTAAAGCACAATATTGTATGGGAACCTGGGATGTTAGGTCCATGGAACAAGGTGAATTGGAAGTGGTCAAACAGGAGATGAAAAGAGTGAACACTGACACTTAGGAATGAACATTTAGGAGTCAGTGAATTAAAATGGACTGAAATGGGCAAATTTAATTCAGTTGACCATTATATCTACTACTGTGGGTAAGAATCCCTTAGAAGAAATGGAGTAGCTCTCACAGTCAACAAAAGAGTCGGAAATGCAGTACTTGGGTGCAACCTCAAAAATGACAGAATGATCTCTGTTCATTTCCAAGGCAAACCATTTAATATCACAATAATCTAAGTCTATGCCCCAATCACTAATGTCAAAGAAGCTGAAGTTGAATGGTTCTATGATGATCTACAAGACCTTCTAGAACTAACACCAGAAAAAGATTTCCTTTTCATCACAGGGGATTGGAATGCAAAAGTAGAAATTCAAGAGATATCTGGAGTAAAGTTTGGCCTTGGAGTACAAAATGAAGCAGGGCAAAGGCTAACAGAGTTTTGCCAAGAGAACACACTGGTCATAGAAAACACCCTCTTCCAACAACACAAGAGAAGGCTCTATACATGGACATCACCAGATTGTCAATACTGAAATCAGACTGACTATATTCTTTGCAGCAAAAGATGGAGAAGCTCTACACAGTCAGCAAAAACAAGACCGGGAGCTGACTATAGCTCAGATCATGAACTCCTTGTTGCAAACTTCAGACTTAAATTGAAGAAAGTAGGGAAAACCACTAGACCATTCAGGTATGACCTAAATCAAATCCCTTACAATTATACTGTGGAAGTAACAAATAGATTCAAGGGATTAGATCTGATAGACAGAGTGCCTGAAGAAGTACGGACAGAGGTTTGTGACACTGTACAGGAGGCAGTGGTCAAGAACATCCCCAAGAAAAAGAAATGCGAAAAGGCAAATGGTTGTCTCAGGAGGCCTTACAGATAGCTGAGAAAAGAAGAGAAGCGAAAGGCAAAGGAGAAAAGGAAAGATATACCCATTTGAATGCAGGGTTTCAAAGAATAGCAAGGAGAGATAAGAAAGCCTTCCTCAGCGGCAAAGGCTGACGGCGGACGAGGAGCCTCCGGGAGTCAGGCCGGTCCGGTGCAGGACCTCCGCTGCTCCCACCGTCCCTTTGGCCTCCCCAGACCACGCTGTGCAGGCCGGACCCTGACCCTCACGTCCAGGCCATGGCCCAGGGTTGCTGGGAATTCCAGCGCTGTGCTGACCGGGGACTTCTGTGTCACAGTCCTCCGCCCAGAGGGCCGGGGCTGGGCCCCACGCTTGCTCTGTGCTGTGTGGACCGAGTGGTGTCCCTGAGTGTCCAGCGCCGCCCTCTCCTGCCCGTGACATTGTGCTGTTTCCACTACGGGCCAGTGCGACTGCTGTTTGTGTCACTGCAGGATCAAGGCTCCTGTCAGATCACAGTCTTCCAGAACAGATGTTTGGCTTTGCTTCTGAATTTTAGCAAAGCCGGGCAGACAAGGGAAATATTAAAGAAAGCAGCGGTTCAGTAAGCAAGCCATGTTGTTTTCCATTCTCACCTCTGACGTGCCCCGGGGTCCTGGGAGGTCTTCCTGCCCTGCCCACACTGAGCTTCCGACACCAGCAGCGGCTCCCTCAGGGAGGGTAGGGTAGAGTAGGGGGCGGATTCCAGGCAGGAGACCCCCAGGGTCGAAGCCTGGAGGAGCGACGTAGCACGTGAGGCTGCTGGGAGCCTGGGAAGGGACCCGGGAAGGAGTGGGGACCCTGGGGCTCCATCTGCGTCCAGCGGCCCCCGGCGGGCTCTGATCTACGAAGAGCTGGCCAAGACTGGGGGGGTATGTCTTTGCACGCGGTATTGGGTCGGCAGCTGAGAGGCTGGCACAGGGTCCTTCTAAGGGGATGTCAGCATGGCGTGCCCGACGTCAGCGTGGTGTGCTGAGGGCACCAAACCCGCCTCGCCAGCGCTCCCAAGACCACGGCAAAAATGATCCTCACAGGGAACGAGGGCAGAGCAGGAAGAAGCCATGCCTGGGGGTGGGGGGGTGGCTGAGGAGTGTGCTCTGCAGGAGGTGAAGGCAGAGGGCTCCTCTGCCCCGAGGAGCAGGGGCGGGTGGGCACACTCAGTAAGGCCGTCACCCCCGACCCGACTTCACTTCCCGCCACATCCGGGCCCACCCCATGCCCCCTCCCCTCTGCCGGGCCCACTTTCGCAGAAGACCTCCCTCCACACGTCTCTCTCCATCACAAAACGCCCTCTGCAGCCCCAACAGCCGTCTCTCTCTGCGTCATCACACTCAACGCCCCCCGCGGCATTCCTGCTGCCGCGGCTGCGGCTTTGCCAAGGCAGACACGCTCAACTCCTCTTCAGCTTCCTCACAAGTCGACCTTCCAACCTCTTAATCATTTCTGTGGTTTGCTGTGAATTTCCTCCAATTCGCCAACATCCTTTTTGGCTTCTCAGGTTTTAAATGCTTGTATTTACTTGTTAGGACACAGCAGGTATCAGAAAGAAGTTGGATGAGATTCAAGCCACAGTAATCATAGGAAACCAAGTTCAAAAGCCTTGAATGAAACCAAGGAAAAGGGAGAGGAAGAAAAATCACAATAATGACCAACAGACGACAACTTTCCTAATTCAGAACAAGATGACAAGAGAATCCGTGATGTGGCCCAAGACAACTGCATGTTAAGAAAGAGAATACAGGAAGTCTTTACGGAAAACACAGGAAGACAAATACCGGTAACTGAACAGGGAACACGGATCCTGCCCGCAGTGGTACAGCGCTGGGTCTTTGGAGGTTTTACACCAATACGCTCAGCACGCATGTCTCAGGGGACAGACTTCTAACTCTGGTGAGCTGCCTCAGCTTCTGTGTTCAAACACCAGTCCCAGGCAGAGGTTACAAGTTTCACATCCTTTTCCCAGGTGGTGGCTAAGTTTTCATGTGAACTTTAAAAGGAATTGGGGTCAGCTTCAAGTAGAGTTTTGGAAGAAAAAAACAGTTTTGAACTGCAAGCTTAGGAAGAAGGCCCTGCATTTTTTTGAAACACTGACCCATGGGCTGTTCTCCCCTCAGACCTGTGCGTCCTGCCCCAGGGTCACCACCTTCGAGGGACGGGTGGGCAGCAGGGATCACGGACTAAACCAGCCCCTCAGGAAGGAATCACGATCCACGGAAGGGGAGCAGCACACAGCAGCATGGAGGGGGCCAGACCCCATTCCCGAGCAGGAGAAAGGACCCTGAAGCAGGTGAGGACCACACAAGGCCCACCTGGTCGAAGATCCATCAACCCTGGCAAACCAGCTGTCTAACACCCCATCAGAACATCCCGCTGTGGGCTCAGACCAGTCATCCACTGGGAGCAAAGTGCCCCAGCAACTGGGTGGAAAGGCCAAACTGCTCCAGACTGCCCACAGCCCTCCCTCCGCCTCTAGGAGGGCAAGTCCCTGGCCCCGTCCTGTCTGCTTGGTGCCTCCCTCAACAGAGAGGCGCTCCTGTGACCCTCCTCCCTCAGCACCGCCCCCGACCCCAGGGGGAAGCAGCCTTGCGTGCATCTCAGCACCAGCCCTCCTGAAGCCTGAAGCTGCCCGAGGGGAGGATATTGGTCCATGCCCCCGTTTCCAGACACAAGCTCCTAATACCCCCACATTTCCTGAGGGACAAGGACGACGGCACCTCTGCTCTAACGCGGTGGCTCTCGGGGTCCCTGGGGGCTTCAGGACAGGCTGGTCACCAGAGAGAGTAAACCTCGATTGGAAGCCTGAACTCTCAGCTGCAGCCTCCAGGTCTGGGGGTTGGGGCAGAGGGTGGACACTGAGCTCAGCACCAACAGCAGGGGTCCGGTCGTCACACAGCCAGTCAGTCACAGACCCAGCACAGGAGTCCAGGACACCCCCAACCGCAGGGCTGGCCGGGCTGGTGGGCGGTGCGGATGGGGGCTGGAGCCCCGTCCCTGCCCATCCCCGCCCCTCCATCTGCATTTCCCCGAGTTGTGTCCTTTAGAACGTGGAATATAATGGGGGCGAAGCTCAGTCGGCCCGAGAAGAGAAGGGGACCAAGCACACGGCCTGTGTGAGGCACCGACCCCCGCCTCCAGCACAGCCCGGCTGGCCATGAGCTCCGACCACACGTGCGGGGAGCGCTGGGTGCCTCAGCCCGCCGGGCACAACCCCCAGATCAGCAGTCAGATGCCTGGGAGGACGTGATGTGCGTAAACCACCCTTCAGGAACCAATTTCAAATATAACCACAGACACAGAGGCGGAAGGGCCAACGCAGCCACCCCACCCACACCCGGGGCCGCCTCCTGGCCCACAGCTGCTCCCTTCCAGGGTCTCGCCTTACGTTCCACCCTGTGGTGATCAGGGATTTCCCCGTGGCTCAGCTGGTAAGGAATCGGCCTGCAATGCAGAAGACCACCTGAAATGCAGGAGACCCAGGTTCAATCCCTGGGTAGACTCAGGAAGATCCCCTGGAGAAGGAAATGGTAACCCACTCCAGTGTTCTTGCCTGGAAAATTCCAAGCTGGAAGCAGAATTACATTAAATAATGCCATTGAGTATTTCACAATATATGCCCAAGATCTGAGGTAATGCATTTAATCAGCCAGCCGTGGGTGGAGAATGGAAAACAACATGGCTTGCTTACTGAACCGCTGCTTTCTTTAATATTTCCCTTGTCTGCCCGGCTTTGCTAAAATTCAGAAGCAAAGCCAAACATCTGTTCTGGAAGACTGTGATCTGACAGGAGCCTTGATCCTGCAGTGACACAAACAGCAACGCCAGCACAATAAATCTTCTATCACACCTTTCTGAGCTTTCATGATTTCTGCACTCAGAGGTTCCCATGTCTGACATCTGAGGTCTATTAATACTTTGTTTTCAAGGAAGGATGGGTCTTGCCAAGGGTACAACAGCAGACAGTAAAGCCACAGAAATGTCCTTAATTATAATAAGATATTCACCTATAAGCAGTGTGTTTGCATGAAATACCATTGCTCTGAGATAAAATGTTGTCCACAAATGAGAGTGTGTAAAAGCTGCTTTATTTTTTAAATGAAAAGTTACACTAGCAATGCACATTCAGGAATTGGTAAATTGATGTTTTTTCTGACTTCAGATAAAATAACTGAAGGGGAGGCAGAAGCTATTTGTAGGAACAGCGTCCTCACACCTTCAAAAGGTGCTTGAGTCCTCATAGTAATGGTTGAGTCACATAGAAATGCTTGTTACTATTCACATTTTTTTAAAAAGGGAAAGGAAGCAAGGTCAGGAGTCACTAAATAACACCACAGGAGCTACATATACCGTGTGGAGAAGGGGCTGGCACGTGTGGGCGGGCTGTCTCCACGCAGCAGGACACCGACCCTGTCAGGCACGTCCCGGTGAAACCACAGACGAGGAGGGCCCGAGGGCTGGGGGCGCCACCCACAGACACCCTTCAGGTTCCTCGGTTTCCTCCGCTTCGCGTTCTGGAGCATCTGAGCCGGCGGGTGTCTCTGTTTTCTGTAATCACTGCCTCTC
This sequence comes from Bison bison bison, assembly GCF_000754665.1. Taxonomy (NCBI): domain Eukaryota; kingdom Metazoa; phylum Chordata; class Mammalia; order Artiodactyla; family Bovidae; genus Bison; species Bison bison. Next base: position 1,098,005 of record NW_011495061.1, on the reverse strand, counting down.
CTGGGGCGTGAGATGCCCTTGGTTCGGGAGGGCAGAGGCCAGTGGTGGGGGCTCTGATATAGGTCCATGGCCCCTGAGAGAGTCCTGGCAGGAGTGTGGAGTGATGTCCGAGAGGACACGTCCTCCTGGGCTGAGAGGGACCCGGAGGAAGCCCAGGACATGTGTGCAGCCACCACCCTGCTCTCCGCCAGCTGCACTAGACATGCCCCAAACTCAGGCACAAGGTCCCAGCTTACCTACAATTAAATGACGAGGCCACAGAACAGGCGGCTAGCTCGGCCCCAGGAGGACACAGTGCCAGGCAGATGCTTGAGGTTACCATCCACTTAATGCACACAGAATACAGCTCTACGAATCAATCACCCCAAAGTGTGTTTAAATATTCACCAGAATAATCACACAGCAAGACACAAGGGTCTCGGACAAGCAGGGCCTGTCCTGCCCTTCACGATAGTGCCAAACTTGTGGCCCTGCTCCCGGAAGCATCAGAAATGCAGCCAAACACTGGAGCGACTTAGTCAGCACGAGGGGCTCCAGGCCCCGGACGGCGGGGCGCTGACAGGCAGGGGGTGCAGACGTGGGTCCTGACACCTACGCGAAGGTGGGCAATGGCCTCGGGGATGCCAGGCAAGGGAGGAACCACTGCCTCCACCCACAAGTGGGTCAGAAAGGCCTGCCCTCGCTGGGCTGGGGGCCCCTTGTCTTCAGGCTCTGGATGGAAGCAGGAATCTCTCTGGTGGGAAAGAGCCCCAGTATGTGCACCACACAGGCAATCACGTCCTCACACAGTAGGACTCTCGTGTACTTAACACTCTCCTTAAAACCACTTGGAGGAACGTTTCCAACAGTGAGGGGTTTGGGGTCTCCCAGATGATTCTCCCAAGAAGGGAAACACTGAAGGTAAGTTTACAGTGAAAATTATAAGCCACACGGAACATGAACCGTAAAGAGGAGATGTCAGCAAGATTCAAAAGAAAAGGCAAACAGGACAATTAACACCATAAAACTGAGACAGTGTCATCATCTGAAAGAGACTCAGACAGTAGAAATTAATGAAAATGTGAACAATAGAGGACGCTGACAGAAACCCAGGGCTGGTCGACAGAACAGTAAACTCAGAAGACATCCAATCAGGATTATCAGGAGAGAAGAGAAAGCAGAAATAAGCACCGTCAGGAACAAAGAAAGGACGTGGCAGCAGACACAGCAGAGATTCAAAATCATGAGAGGACATTGTAAATACTGCAAAATAAACATAATTGGAAAACATAAAGGAGATGAATCATTTTCAGGAAAAAATGCAAAGTTCCAAAGCTGAACTGAGGAGACTGGAACCTGACTGCTGTCACAACATCCAACGGCTCCTGGGGGGCCGGCACCCCAGTACCATCTGTTCCCTGTCTTACTCGGGTTTTCCCACAGTCGGGAGACACCTGGATAGTAAAACTGGACAACAAAAACATGAGAAAGAAAAATAAGTGAATCTCACTCCTCAAAAAATACTAGCAACTGAATTCAACAAAAGTTCATAACCAAAGCGTCTAACGCAGACTTGCAAAAATGCTCCTGCAGCAGGAAGTGTGTCGATGCCGTTTGTTTTACCAAGAGATAAAGAGGGGAAAGATCCAGTAACACTCCAGAGGTCAAGAATAAGCATTTCATCCATTCAGAATTTTAGAAATTTTAAGAAACTAGGAATACAACTTCCTTAATTCAATAAAGGTTTTTGGCTAAAAATCGTTCAGCAAACCTCATTCCTTTGGAAAATGAAACACTGAAAAAGTGATGGGTGAGTAGAGTCCTTTTATTTAACAGAGGATCCAACAAGACTTAAAGTAAGAAGAATTACAAGATCAAACCAGTCGATCCTAAAGGAAATCAATCTTGAATACTCTTTGGAAGGACTGATGTTGAAGTTGAAGCGCCAGTACTTTGGTCACCTGATGCGAAGAGCTGACTCATCTGAAAAGACCCTGATGCTGGGAAAGATTGAAAGCAAGAAGAGAAGGGGATGACAGAGGATGAGATGGTTGGATGGCATCACCGACTCGATGGACATGAGTTTGAGTGAACTCTGGGAGTTGGTGATGGACAGGGAGGCCTGGCGTGCTGCAGTCCATGGGGTCGAAGAGTCGGACACAACTGAGCGACTGAACAACAATAACAAGATATGTAGGATTAGAAAGGAAGAAAACCAATATTCTCAGCTGTAGATGATATGTTTGTCTGGAAAACAGTAAGAGAATCTGTAATCAGACAAGTATAACTACTAAGAGGCCTTTTTCAAGGATGAAAGACACAAGGTCAAAATACAAAACCACGCGCCTGCACACCAGCAACAACCAGACAGAAATAACTGCATCCTGCTCTCAGGTGAGCTACTGTGTATCATGCGGGATAGACTGGGGGCAGGAGGAGAAGGGGACGGAGAGGACGAGACGGCGGGATGGCATCACCGACGCGATGGGCGTGAGTCTCAGTGAAGTCCGGGAGTTGGTGATGGACAGGGAGGCCTGGCGTGCTGCGCTTCATGGGGTGGCAAAGAGTTGGACACGACTGAGCGACTGAACTGAACTGAATGTTTACTATTTTCCCAGCTTTATTAAGATATAATTGGCAAGCAACATTGTCTCAGTTTGAGGTGTACAACGTGGTGATGTGATGTACAATCACACTGTGAAATGGTGACCACAATAATATTAGTTAACACGCCACCACCTCACACTGTTACTGTGCGTGCGTGCGTGCGTGCATGACCACCTCACACTGTTACCGTGCGTGCGTGCGTGCGTGACCACCTCACACTGTTACCGTGCGTGC
>NW_011495061.1:1093807-1094969 GCF_000754665.1 Bison bison bison | reverse complement strand
AGCCATAGAAGTGGATCCGCAGACACGATGGAGCAACTATTCAGTCACCTGCAGAGCTTCGCCTGTGGGAGCACTGGCACCACGATTCGCACGTGGCTCAAGGGTGAGCTCGTGTGCTTATGTAAAACGTGTCTAGCACTGATAATGCATACGTCGTGTAATATACAGGACGCTGCAAATCCCATGTGTGCACCACAGATAAGACACCAAGTGTGCCCACGTGCTCCCGACTCCAGCCCCTGCAGCCTTCGTGCCTCCCTTCAGGGACAGAAACACGGAGCAGCTGAGTGGGGCGCACAGCCCAGGCTCACTGAAGACCGAGACTCACCCTCAGGCCAGGGCCTGGGCTGCCCACCCCCCACATCGCAGGGAATCGCAGGTAAGCCAGTGTGCATCTCAGACTCCCCTGAGAAGGAGGATCCCCGAGGGAGACCCAAAGGAAACAGAGCCAAAACAAAGACACTGGAAAACTATCAGCTCTGGCGGCCGCGGCTGCGTCGACAGCGCACCCCTCCTGACACCCACGCAGAGGGGCAAAGGCCTCACGCTGAAGGCTTATGCACCCTGGGCCATTTTGCCCCATCTCCAGCGGTGAAGAACCTGGTGGCCAATGCAGGAGATGTAAGAGACACAGGTTCGATCCCTGGGTCGGGAAGATCCCCTGGAGGAGGGCATGGCAACCCACTCCGGTGTTCTTGCCTGGAGAAGCCAGAGGGGCCTGGCGGGCTGCAGTCCACGGGGGCGCACAGAGTCAGTCACGCATGAAGGCCTGAGCATGCACGCACGCACGCACAGCTGGCTTCCAACAACAACAAATAAATTACAAAGCACATTACACGGCAAACAAAGCAAAACAGAAAGAAACATCACAGTTTGAAAAGACACAGTGAGATCAGAACGAGACTCAGGCAGAACAGACTGGGACGACCAGGCCACAGGTTTCAATCACTGTCATCAATTTGCTAAGGTCACTAATGGAAAAAGGGATAGCGTGTAACAACCGCTGGGCAAAGTAGAGAAATGCAGATGCTCAAGAAGAACCAAAAAGAAATGCTGGAAGCTGGAGCACTGCAGTGGAGATGTCGAACGCCTGGGCGGGACAGGGCTGAGGGGGACGCCTCGAAGCTGCTCTGCAGAGAGAGAGAGAGAGAGACAGGAGAGG
>NW_011495061.1:1092076-1093707 GCF_000754665.1 Bison bison bison | reverse complement strand
AAGGGAGAGGATGCCACTGCAGACGGGACAGCTGGAGAGGTTCCGAGTGAGCGCGCCACGGGACACACCCAGGGAGCTCAGGGAGCACCCAGCAGGGCGCGCGCCCTCAAAGTCACACGGCAGCGCAAACTGCACAACATCCAAGACAGAAAAGAGCAGCTTCCGGGGCACAAGGAGAGACCTGCCCCACGTGAGCAAGCAGAGAACGGAGCTAAGCATTTAGTGAGCCGGAGAGAAGGCACCCGCACCATTCGCGCAGCTCTGCGTCCTTCAGAAGTAAAGCAGAAATGAAGACTCAGACGTGAGAAAGCAGCGAACTTGCCAACAGCTGAGCCGCCTTGAAAGAAACGTTGAAAGAAGCTCCTTAGAGAGAAGGGAAGCGACGTGGGTGAGAAACTTAAAGTGAAGTCGCTTAGTCGCGTCCAAATCTGTGCGACCCTGCGGACTGTGGCCCACCAGGCTCCTCCGTCCATGGGATTCTCCAGGCAAGGATACTGCAGTGGTTTGCCATTTCCTTCTCCAGGGGATCTTCCCGACCCAGGGACTGAACCCAGGTCTTCGGCGTTGCAGGCACGGTACCATCTGAGCCACCAGGGAAGCCCATTGCTCTGTGAAGTCGGTGAGAAACTTGAATCCATGTAAAGAAATGCAAGTGTCAGGGAGGCGCCTGCAGGGCCCGAGGGAGCCTGCCAGGAGCGTCCGAGGAGGACCCGGAAGCTGAGATGCACCTGCTCGTTATTAAGGGCCGAGGAAAGCAAGGATAAAAGTACATTATCCCCTAAAATGTCTTGCCTGCTTTCCCCTGAAGTGGTTCTTAATACCATTAATATAAAGAAACAATTGAAAGCTACAAATAGTCAATATTTATTCTCTGGGAAAACCTCTGGCCAGAGAGACACCTGAGTACTTAGGTCCAGAAAAAGGAATCAAGTTTCTGTGGATTTGGCTCTTGTAAGGTCAGCTCTCAGCCCTTCCTAAGTCTTTGTCACGAGACTTTTCCCAGTGACACCCTTTCCTGCCAATGACTAAGCTCGTGTTTGAGGAGGTAGCTCAGACAGTAAAGAATATGCCCACAGTGCAGGAGACAGGTACTCGATACCTGGGTTGGGAAGATCCCCTGGAGAAGGAAATGGCAACCCATGCCAGTACTCTTGCCTGGAGAATTCCATGGACAGAGGAGCCTGGTGGGCTACAGTCCATGGGGTCGCACAGAGTCAGACACGACTGAGCGACTAACAGGCTACTACTAGCTCCTTTATTAATGCTTCCATTTTGCAAAGCTCTTACTCATCACACGGTTTGGGGGCTTCCTGTATACATAGCATTTGTTAGAAGCCTCCTGGAAAGCAAAGTCAACAGAAGCAAGTCTAAAGGAGATCAGTCCTGAATATTCATTGGAAGGACTGATGCTGAAACTGAACTCCAATACTTTGGCCACCTGATGGGAAGAGTTGACTCACTGGAAAAGACCCTGATGCTGTGAAAGATTGGAGGCAGGAGGAGAAGGGGACGACAGAGGATGAGATGGTTGGATGGCATCACCGACTTGATGGACATGAGTTTGAGCAGGCTCCGGGAGTTGGTGATGGACAGGGAGGCCTGGCGTGCTGCACTCCATGGGGTCGCAAAGA
>NW_011495061.1:1090906-1091976 GCF_000754665.1 Bison bison bison | reverse complement strand
TGTTACCGTGCGTGCATACGTGACCACCTCACATTGTTACCGTGCGTGCGTGCATACGTGACCACCTCACATTGTTACCGTGCGTGCGTGCGTGCGTGACCACCTCACACTGTTACCATGTGTGCGTGCGTGCGTGACCACCTCACACTGTTACCATGCGTGCGTGCGTGCGTGACCACCTCACACTGTTACCGTGCGTGCGTGTGTGCGTGACCACCTCACACTGTTACCGGGCGTGCGTGCGTGACCACCTCACACTGTTACCGTGCGTGCGTGCGTGCGTGCGTGACTACCTCACACTGTTACCGTGCGTGCGTGCGTGACCACCTCACACTGTTACCGTGCGTGCGTGTGTGGTGGAGCACGTGAGCCCTGCTGTCAGCACACGCGTCTGTAACACACGCTGCAACCGTGCTCACCAGGCTGACTCGAGGTCTCCAGCAGTTACTCATCTTCCAGCTGCAAACTTCAGCCTCTGCCTATCTCCCTGTTGCCCCCACCCACCCTGGTAAACGGCAGTCTACTGTTTCTCCAGGTTTGGTGTTCCGGAAACGACGAGGAGGAGCGATTGATCATACAGTCGCTGTATTTTGTGTTTTTCTGCCCGACTATTTCACTTCCCGTAATACCCTCAAACTTCATTATACTGTTGCCAGTGGCAGGGCTTCCTTATTTTTATGGCTGAATAATAATCCATGCATATACATAAAATGAAACGTCATAGAGAAAAATACTGATAGGCTTGATGAGATTAATTTTTAAATTCTATCCAGTAAGAAGATACCATATAAATAGGTAAAAATTAAGCTATATGTTTATCTTTGTAACATACAGAATGAACTGAAAAGAATTAGTAGTCATATGTGGTACTTTGTATGATTATCTAACAGTATTACACTATATACAATATGCAGTATATGTAAAAGTATATGACATTTGTACGTAAGTCAAACTTACGTATTTTAATAAAATACAGCTGACCCTTGAACAGCACAGGCTTGAACTGCAGGGTTTTCGGTGGTGAATACCAGAGGGTGGTGGCTGGCTCAGCCATAGAAGTGGATCCGCAG
>NW_011495061.1:1088809-1090806 GCF_000754665.1 Bison bison bison | reverse complement strand
GATGAGATGGTTGGATGGCATCACCGACTTGATGGACATGAGTTTGAGCAGGCTCCGGGAGTTGGTGATGGACAGGGAGGCCTGGCGTGCTGCACTCCATGGGGTCGCAAAGAGTTGAACACAACTAAGCGACTAGACTGAACTGAAAGGAACATGCAATTAAAGACGCCAAGAGATCCTGAAGCTGGACACGCGACCTGAGAAGACACTTGCCCCCACCAGGACCCATGGCAGGCCAGCGCAGTCTCCGTGGAACCTATGAGGTTAACTTGCTTCTTTCACAGAAGGGTTCGCTGCGCACCGGAGGGGGAGGGACAGGGGCAGGGGTGGGGGGAGGGGGAGGACTCTGGGAAGAGGACAGACCGGCCGCCAGCACCGCGCCTCACACGGCTGTCCTGCACCACCAGGCACACACTTTCCATACAGTTAACTAACCCCCAAATCACCCCATAGGATCCTTAAGATCAGAAAATCTTCAAAACACTTCATCTGAGTTACAAGGTTTGACAAACCAACAGCCCATGAAATGCCCAAAGCAGTCTTTGGTTAAATAAAAAGTGATCGAGTGGCACGGGAAACGAGAGGAGTCATGACGCCGACGCGTCAGGAGCACTTCGCAGGATGAAGCGTGCAGAACAGGAAGGGGGCGGGGCTGCGAGCGCCAGTGACCCTTCCATCCGCGTCTGCCCTCGCCCCGCCCCCAGGCACCGCCCCTCTGCAGGAACCGGAAAACGCAAAGCAAAGAGCGCCCCACCTGTAGGTCTCTCCGGCTCCCGGGTTTAAATCACTCGCAGCCCCAGGGGGAGAACAGACATCAGGGGCTGGGAGGAGGGCTCAGCCAGTGCCGAGGATGACCCTGCGTGAGGACTTGGGGCCAAGTGAGTGAGAGTCGCTCGGTCCTGTCCGACTCTGCGGCCCCACGGACTGTACAGTCCAGGGAATTCTCCAGCCCAGAATACTGGAGTGGGTAGCTGTTCCCTCCTCCAGGGGATCTTCCCAACCCAGGGATCGCACCCAGGGATTGAACCCAGGTCTCCCACATTGCAGACGGATTCTTTACCAGCTGAGCCACTAGGGAATCCTCAGAATACTGGAGTCGGTAGCCTATCCCTTCTCTAGGGGATCTTCCCAACCCAGGAATCGAACCGGGGTCTCCTGCATTGCAGGTGGATTCTTTACCAGCTGAGCTATCACTGCAAAGATGCCTATTAAATCAGACTCATCAGTGGAGTGCAAGGCACAGGGGAGAAGCTGAGATGACCCTAATCCTCACCCCAACCCAGACGAGGGGGCTGGCCTGGGCGCTGGAGGTGGGGTGTCGGATGCCCAGGGAAGGTTTCCGGTGCCGCACACAAGCCTCCAGACGTTCGGCTTAAGTAGAGGAAGCCCTGAGGAAGAGACCGGGGCCGCCCTTCCCTCTCAGTGGGGCGGTCAGGAGCCGAGAGGAGAAGCAGGACCACAGGAGATGAACCCTGTAGGGCGACTTCTGAGCACACCTCCCGCGTTCAGAACCAAAGGGGCCTCCTGTCGAATGCCCGGTGCCAGGCCCACACCCGAGCACCGACCCCAACATCCACCAGCGGCTCAATCTGAAACCACCCGAACGCACAGCTCGGGGTGTGGACCCGCCTTGCAAGAGCTGAGGCTTTTCAGAAACCTGGACTGCAGCACCAGCGTCTATTTCTGGCGAAGACGCGGAGAACAAGGGAAGCTGAGCCAGCCTCCGTGTCAGGCGGCTCCAAGTGGCTGCAGAAATAATTGCTTTTATTTTTAATAAAGAAAACTGGAAAGATGTTTGCATTCTTCGGATTTCCACTTTTCCACCTTCCAGCGGTAAAGACCGTGCACGCAAACGCTGGGGAGGCACCCCGAATCACCCGTGGGGCCGGCCCGGGTCAGCCGTGCGGACGCTCACGAGAAAGAGAGAGAGGTCCGAGGTGCGCGGGCAGCCCGGGAGGGGCTGGAGCATCCCGCCTGCCTGCGCCCAGCCCAGTGAT
>NW_011495061.1:1087897-1088380 GCF_000754665.1 Bison bison bison | reverse complement strand
GCTGCCCCGTCTGCGCCTGCTCACGGAGACCCTCAAACGGCCGCCCCAGCAGGCCTGGGGCTCAACCTGCGGCTGAGCCCTGAGCGCCCGGCTCAGGCTTACCCGCACAGCCGGGCGACTCCTCGCTTCCGGGCAGACTCTTGGTGCCCGGCCACCTCCCGGGCCCAGGAGTTAGTGCGCCGAGGACACGGAACCCCTGCGAACGCCCCAGCGGGTGCCCAGACCTGGAGCAAGCGCATCCCTGGGAAGACTGTCCCCGCAAACCACGGCTTAAATCGCCTGAGAGGAGTCGCGGTGAAAACCGCACAGAATCATTCTGAAGAGCAGAACCACCCAGAACGCAGGTTTTCATGAATCACGCGTGTTCTGCAGCAATCATGCTTCTATTCCTGTCCTCTCTGAATGGAAGTAAAAGCCCTGCCCCACACCCCACGGTCACTACCCGGGGCACCACGCCCACACGTGCCCTCTCGCTCAACCAGA
>NW_011495061.1:1084656-1087797 GCF_000754665.1 Bison bison bison | reverse complement strand
CCCACCTGCGGTTGTGTGCGGGGGGCTGGTAAGGACGGGAGGGTGGGACCCGGAGATGCTGCCCCCATGGGGCATCCGGGCCCAGGGGCCCTCATGCCTGAGAGCTCCAGCCTCCCTCTGCCTGTGCGAAAGGACACGAGGCAGACGTGATGGTAAGCAGGGTGCCCACGGTGGCACAGGAGGGCGTGCTGGGAGGGGCAAGGGCGGTCACTGTCACCCCCGAGCCAGATGCAGGCAGACCACCCGTGGCCCCCGTGCACCTCCCTGAGGGGGACCCCAGGCCCCTCTGAACACGCTACACGTATGTGGAGGGCAGGAGCCCCATCTGAGCCAGGGAGACGCTGGGACAGGCGGCGACACCCTCTCCTCTCCACTTCTGCGGGCCTGCACACTGGTGCTCGCACACTCGCACATGCACGCACTTGGGTTTGCACGCTCATGCCCATGCTCTGCGCGGTGTCTCCGGCTGTGCTCACACACACACTCCATCATGGACTCCTGGGTCTCCGGGGTGTCAGGCGCCCCAGGGCTCCTAAACTCAGCACCGCGGACAGCGTCACGGCCCCGCCATGCTGCGCCGTGAGGCAGGACACGCGGCCGAGGCCCCACATGTACCTGGCGCCTTGGCCTTCTCGCACTTTGATGATGCACAGCACTGGTTACAAACTGTCTCAGCTGGCAATGTGTTCTCTTCATTTTTCTTCAAATGTGTGTCTCGTTCAGTCCACAGATGAATCCAATTAGCGTATCACTGTGACTGATTAAATATGCCTCGTGTGAATTTACATGTCAAAACACACTGAACTTGGACACGGCTTCCAGGCCTCCCTAAACAGCTCGCGGGCACAGCCAGCTCCAAACACAAAGGCTGAAGTTTGCTTCTGCTATGAGTGCCTGGCGCGAGGGAGCAAGGGCCTGGAGCGGGCATCACTCGTGCAAAGGGCAGGCATGAAGACATGCGCAAGCCCCTCTCCATCTCTGGCAGAAGGGTCCCCACTTGCATCAGAAGCTGCCTTGGACGGGCCTGTTGGGGGTGGACGCTCGACCTCTGATCAGAGAGTCCCGGGCAGAGAAATCGAGGGGCTGGTTCAGAGGAAGGACGTTCTCGCAGACAGCGGCATGAACGCGGGAACGATGCCAAGGAGCAGGTTTCCCTGCCAAGCAGGTGCTAATGCTTATCACGGGCAGCATATTCTAACGTAAGTGATCTCTGACCTCCTGGTTGCTTGTCCCCTGGTTTCCAACTTTCTCTTCAGAAGGGAGCAAAAACGGAGTCTGGAAATTGGGCTTTGAAAGTTAAGGAAGAACGGACAGCCCTCGCTAGATTCCTCCAAAATCAGTGACTAAGGGGTCTGCGAGTGATTTGGGGGAGATTCTTAAACTGATGAAATGGTTCAGCCATTCCTTCACCACCAGACCTGGGGGAGAGCTGGTCCTGCCCACTGGGAGCGGGTGTCCTCACCCCCGGGGTCTCTGATCTCTGTTGGGGACCTGCCACAGAGGCACGGCCAGCTGGCGGCCCAGTCCTCCCGCTAAGTCCAGGGTCCTGGCTATTCCTGGACGGGGACAGACGTTGTGGGCGGCTGTTAACCCTGCTCTGTTCCTACCCACTCAGGACCTGACAGAGCGGTGCCCATGGGCTCAGGGCCAGCACTGTGGCAGCTCTGGGAGTCCCCACAGGAGAGGGCAGCAGGGGGCCTGTGACGCTGGGTGGCTCTGGGGGAGGGTCGCTAGCGAGTGGGACAGAGAAGAAGAGAGAATTCCAAAGGAAGAGAGAAAGACGCATCTTCTGCCCCAGTGGGCTTTCCGGACAGAGAAGCACCGCGCCCAGATACAGACATGCTGCCCGGTGAGCTGCGTTACAGACTGAAGCAGGGCCTCCCCGGGGGCTCAGTGGCCAAGAACCCGCCCGCAGTGCAGGGACCCAGGCCTGATCCCTGGGTCGGGAACAGCCCCTGGGGGAGGGCAGGCAACCCACTCCAGGATTCTTGCCTAGAGAATCCCATGGACAGAGGAGCCTGGCGGGCTACAGTCCACGGGATTTCGAGAGTTGAACACGACTTAGCAACTAAACCGCCACCAAAGGGGCTAAACGTGTTTAATGTGGTCAAAGAAAAACATTCATACAGAACAGAGGCGCATTCCGGAGGCCGCCGTAAGGAAGCTTTTCTTCATGGAAAGGGTGTGTGAGCCCAGCGGAGGATTTGAGGAACCCCCAGCGCGAGCATGCGGCCCTGTGAGGAGGATGCCAGCTGGAAGGGGGCTTGGATGGGGTCCTTGGACGGGGAGCACCTGGGGAGGAGCCCCTGCCCCATGGGACCCCTGCCCCACACGGCCTCCCGCCCCACAGGGAGCCCCCTGCCCCACGGGGCCCGCCTGCCCCACAGTGCCACCTGTTCCACTCAGGGCTGCTGCGGCCAGTCCGCACCCTGAGAACCAGGAGGAAACCCACCACTCAAGGAAGGACGACGGCGGTGGGTGCCCCGCTCCGGGGCGGCTCGGGGGAGTGGACCCTCCGTCGGGCTGTGCGGGGCTCACGTCCGCACCGCCCCCTGCGTCTAGTCTTAGATGTGGAATCACTCTGAGATGCAGTCTTGAGCTGACTGACGTTTCTGAACACCTCCCGTGGCTGGTGGGAGAGGCCTGTTGGGCAGCACAGCTCTCCAGCAGCCAGAGACCATGGGGGCCCCATGGCAGGCAGCACCCTAGACTGACACCCCCCCGGATGTGCCTGCTGACAAACCTGGGAGCCTGTGCGCCGTTCGCCCGGCGTTTCTGCCCCTCCGTCCAGCCTGCCAGCCCCCAGGCCTCACCAGCTGCCCGCGTCTGTGCTCCGAGTCTGGGTGCCGGTCCAGGCAGAGGCCTGAGGTCCACTCCTACGTCTGCTCAGCGGCCCCACGGTGGTCGGGGGGACGCTTGTAACCGACCCGAGGAGGGAGGCCCCGTCCAGCTCTGCCTGCCCGGCAGCCTCGTTTCGGGCACCCGGCTCTGCGGGCCCCTGTGGCCGGGGCCCTGTCTCTGCATGGGCCCGCTCCGCACTGCCCACCCTCTGTCTGGCTGCCCTGGGGAGGATGGGCTGCAGACATGGTCGAGTGGCTCCGGGGGGGCTGGGGGAAGAGCTGGCAGGGGCAGGGAGGGCTG
>NW_011495061.1:1081925-1084451 GCF_000754665.1 Bison bison bison | reverse complement strand
GTGGGTGCCTGGCTGGGCAGAGCCCAAGAGCAGGCCCCCCCCGACCCCAGCAGGGGCGCTGGGCCCCGCCCGACCCTCACTTTCACCCCGGGACATTCAGGGGAAGGCAACAAGGAGGCGGGGGAAAACTGGCTGTGCGTGTCAGCCCCGCGGTCTGCCCCCCCTGCCGAGGGCCCTAAGGTCACAGAGGGCGCACACCCGCGCCCTGCTCCAGGCTCGGCAGCCAGGAGAAGGAGCTGGCGCCCTGTGGGAAGGCTCGCAGACGGCGCCGCTGCCCACGCCCTGGCACAGGTCCGGGGGTCACCGCGCCGGGTGAGCCCCGCAGGATGAGGCTGCTGTCGCGGGCGGGGACGGCTGCGCTGGCTCACCACCGCCGGGTCTCCCCTGGCAAGCTCGAGCTGCCTCCCCGAGGACGTGGGGCTGCTTGCGACGCTGAGAGACTACCTGTGCTGCTTCATCCCGCGGGAGGGAAGCCTATCGCTGCTTTTGCTGAAGACTTTTCATTTTGAGTTGGCTTTTTCTGACTGTGCAATTGTAATAATGTGAGGTGTTGACCAAGAGCAAACCGTCTTCAGAGGAGAAAGGAACCGCCGTACAAGCACCTGGATCAGCCCCAGGGCTCCGACCCTGTGGGCCTGCTTCCCGGCTCTCCCGTGGGCGGCCGCCCTCACCCTGCGGACCACGGGCGACTCGTTTGCTGACTGATCCGTGTCTCACACATTCAGCGTCACCCCGAGAGTGTGGTCCCATAACACAGCCACGCACAGTGTCACCCTCATGCCCCGAGGCACACGCTGAGTTATCACAGAGTTGTGTCTCAGGGCCAGATGGCGGGGGTTCCAACGCCCCCTGTGAGTTAGATGGATTTGGGGGTGTCAACGTCCCCTGTGAGTTAGATGGACTGGGGTACCAGAATGCCCTGTGAGATACATGGACTTGGGGTGCAGCGTGTCTTGTGAACTGTGTGGACTTGGGGTGCAGCGTGACCTGTGAACCTGGGGTACGGCGTGCCTTGTGAATGAGAAGTTCACTTTCAGCAATGGCTGTCGGAGCATCAGGGCCGCTGTGCGGGAGGAAATGAGCGAGTGGCGGGAGCCAGCCCCGGGAGGCAGCCTTGGCCGCAGCAGCCTGACAGTGAGACCCGCCTGTGCCCACCATCCCCACCAGCTCCCCAGGGCCTCCTGCCGAGCGCCACAGACTCAGGCTGGCCCCCAAGGCCGGGGCGCCGGCCCCCTCCCCACAGGCCTTCAGCAGGCGGCGCTTCTCCCTGTCGCTCGTCCCAACATCTGCAGGCCCTGCCCCGGCCAGCCAGGTGACCAGGCGGGCTGAGCGCTGCGGATAAGGCCGGGAGAAAGCGGGTGGACTGCTGACGCCGACGCGCCCGTGGGAAGACTCCGTTAGATGTTACTAGCTGGGCGTCACAGGGCTTCTGAAGTTACCGCATCGGAACAATTTGAGAATCAAAGACCTGAGCATCACCTCGTGTCAGGAAGGAAGCCCCACTCCCACATGGGCCCAGGCTCCCCTGCCCGGCGCCAGTGGAGCCCGGCAGGGCTAGGCTGCGAGCCTCAACGCAGACCCCGCTGGGCACCTGCTCACCCACAGGGGCCGCCTCTCTCCAGCCACGTGGGCATGTCTCATCTCAGAGACTCGAGGCCCCAGAGAACATGGCCAGACTGCACGCGCCTGTCCACACGGCGCCTCCTGCCTCCCTGACAAGCTCCCCTCCAGCAGGCCCAGCCGGAGAAGGGGCCCTCGGCCTGGGCACTTCCCGCATGCCAGCACACGCCAGCCGTGTCTCCAGGGCCCACAGCCAGCTCCTCGGCACCGAGCTCATCCATGATGCCATCATGTCCCACCCGTGACGCGAGGCCCCATCACCCAAATGCCTCGAGAGTGTTTCCCATCTCCCCGCCAGGCCACCCCACCCACCGGATGTCCCTCACGCGGAAGCCGGGAGCTGTCCGAAGTCTCGGGTATCACAGTTAACACTGCAGGTCCCACCCCACCGTCGCCCGTGAAGCCCCAGTGCTCTCTCCTCAGGCTGCCTCCTCCAGGACGCCCTCCCTGCCTCTTCAGGATGTCTGGGCCCAAACGTCTCTTTCCAGGCCCAGTGAAGACAAGGGTGGTTCTGTCTGGTTCTCTGTGGCCCGTGGCACTCAGCACAGAGCCAGAAAGAGAAGGAAGGTGAGGGGCCAATGAAGGCGAGACTACAAAACCCGCCTGGACACCACAGATGGCTCCAGGATGGGCTGGGCGCCACGCTGCCGGCTCCCAGTCAGGCCTGGCCACCCACGCAGACACCGGCTGCTCGTCCCCGGGGGCCCAAGCCCAGCATGGCGAGTCCCCGGCCGCCCGACCCGGCCTCCCCACCGTCTCCCCGGCCGCCCCGACGCGGCCTCCCCGCCGTCTCCCCGAGCCTCCTGACCCGGCCTCCCCGCCGTCTCCCCGAGCCTCCTGACCCGGCCTCCCCACCGTCTCCCCGAGTCTCCCGACCTGGCCTCCCCGCCGTCTCCCCGGCCGCCC
>NW_011495061.1:1076225-1081825 GCF_000754665.1 Bison bison bison | reverse complement strand
GCGTCTGTCCAGGCCCACTGTGGCCTGGTGTCTTTTCAGAACCCTCTCCGTGTCCTGACACGATGCGATGGGCGCCACACGACAGCACAGGGCCCCGCGCTTCCCCCCCGCCCGCTGCCACTCGCCACGCCACGCCACGCCCCGTGCCACACTCTCCACGTGTTATACAGCACGTCGGGCAACGCTGTGCAGTCACGGAACAGCGTCACTACATTACGTGATGTTACGTGTGAGGCTCCCTCGCATAACTGATACCTCGCCGATCACACACAGCGCACGCTGCGTCCCCAGCCACATGGCGTCGCTTTATGCTCCACATTGCCCTCTCCTCGCCTCCCCCGCGGGGCTGCACCCTCACCAGGGCCGAGTCTCTGTTCGGTCAGACCGCAGCACACCCCGGCCCGCACAGGGCCTGGCACGACCGAACCACATTGGTACTGACCAACGATCCCTAAGGGGGGGACTGGCCTCGACTGAAGGCACCTCCAGGAGACGCCTGGGCCCTCAGAGACAGCAAGGCTCAGCATCCTTGGCGTGGACACCCTGAAGCTATGCCAGCCCCTCCCCATGCCCCAGCTCCGCACCCACATGTGACTGGGCCCGAGGCGTGCCAGCCAGGGTCCATGTGCCCAGCCCCGGCAGGGCTGCAGCGCCCAGGACCTGCACGGGCCTGACCTCCAGGAGCCCTGAGCTGGGCCCCACTGCCGTCCCCGACTCCACCTCCCCCTCCACAGGGTCACCTGTGTCAGCATTCGGTCCAGAGCGACGGGGCCCATGGACAGCCCTCGGCCCTGACGGCATCCAACACCTGACCAGGATTCCAGGAGGAAAGTGAGGCCCCAGCCCTGAAGGTCCCCCGTCCCCCTCCCATCTGCTCCGTGGGGGCTTCAGCAGTGGCCTCCGTCCCCCCATCCGCTCCGCGGGGGCTCCAGCAGTGGTGAAGACATGAACAAGGAGCCCCAATACCTGCCTGGGGCTGAGGATGAGAGAGGAGCCTCATTACAGAAGCGCCTTCAAGTCTTTCAAAACAGAAGCAATTTCATCATCATATAAGTATGAAGAGGGAGCAGCCCCACATGTCATCACAGGAACCTCCCGAGCGGGGCTCTAACCTCCCTCACAGCATGGGATCAATCCACTTATATCAGGAACCTCCTGAGCAGGGCTCTAACCTCCCTGATAGCATGGGATCAAGTCCACCCCCGTGTGGACTCTGTACCGGTGGGAGGCCTCGTCTGCCGGTGACCACAGACATGCCTGCAAGTCGGAGGGGGTCAAGCTGACTGTGCAGTTTGGTATTTCAGCACCAAATACTACGATCCTGTGGTCACAGGCTAATTCTCTGTAGTCCTTCCCTTATAGCATCAAGTACGTTCAGAACATCATGAAAGTACTTAAAATATAAAAAGGAGCCACGTTTTTAAAACTACGGGTGTCATTGCCCAGCCTGCAGGGCCTGCAGGACACACGGCGGCCGGCGCCCCACGCTGGCTCACGGGCACGCTGGTGTGATGTAGACATCTGAGTTTAGAGGCCGTGACAACGCTCAAGCGCAGGTGCCGTTCCCTCTCCACGCCTGACACGGACACATGAGACAAAACCAAGATGCCAGGTTTCAAACAGTCAACCTCACTTCCCCCAGAGAGCGACAAAATAATGAAAGGCCATTGTCACAAGTACATGGTCACAAATCTAAAAAGATAAAAAGATTTCATTTCATTTCGTTCCATTCACATTGTCGTTAGGTTCCAACAAATCCAGTTCTGAAAGTATCATTTCCCAGTACTGGGGTGAACTGCCACTCACGGAACGATTAGTGCATATCTGGGTAAAACAATGATGCTTGTTTTGGTCTCACGCATATGCAGTAACCTCTTGTACTGAGGAAGGAGGGGCATGAAGCCAGTCCACTCAAGCATATTCAGTAACCTCTTGTACTGAGGAAGGAGGGGCATGAAGCCAGTCCACTCAAGCATATTCAGTAACCTCTTGTACTGAGGAAGGAGGGGCATGAAGCCAGTCCACTCAAGCATATTCAGTAACCTCTTGTACTGAGGAAGGAGGGGCATGAAGCCAGTCCACTCAAGCATATTCAGTAACCTCTTGTACTGAGGAAGGAGGGGCATGAAGCCAGTCCACTCAAGCATATTCAGTAACCTCTTGTACTGAGGAAGGAGGGGCATGAAGCCAGTCCATGCAGCGAGGGGGTCTGTGGCCACTTGGGCGCAGAGACTTCAGACCAGAGTCTGCTGCCCGCTCCCCAGGGCCCGCTTGGCCGCTGTGCCGGACGGGGAGACTGCCCGGCCGGGTCGGTCCACCCTGAGCTCCACCCCCGCAGTGGAATGAAGCCTGGGAGCAGGCTCAGTCTCCACAGGCAGATCTGTCAGATTTATGGGAACTGGTACAACTGTGCAAGGAATTATTTAACCGACAATTCTTGTCCCCAGAATCATTGTGCTAAGTTGCTTCAGTCTTGTCCGACTCTTTGCAGCTCCATGGGCTGTAGCCTGCAAGGCTCCTCTGTCTGTGGGATTCTCCAGCAAGAATACTGGTGCGGGCTGCCATTTCCTCCTCCAGGGAGCATCCTCACCCAGGGATGGAACCCACATCTCTTGTGTCTCCTGCATTGGCAGGTGGGATGTGTGCCACCAACGCCACCTGGGAGGCCCCCAATCATCACTCTGAACAAACAAGCGCCACAAAGGGCCCCAGAATCCCTGCAAGTACAAGCCAGCAGCAACCGAGATCAAGACGGCCTGGGGTTTGTTCCTCTAAAGGGGGCATTACCACTGTTTTATGCCTGTTTACTGTCAGTGGACAAAGAAACTTTAAGTTAACAGACACAATATGACGAGACCTCAACTGCCAGGAACTGTCCCTCAGTCACCCAGGACCCGCGCTGCACTGCACCCTGGGAGGAAGTGTCAATTCCGTTAAAGTAGTTTATATGCTTAGCGACGCACAGGACTGGCTGAGGCTGGCTGAAACAGTCACTCTGTGCTACACCTGGGCATCCTGTGCCCAGCACAGCGCTCGCAGAAGCCTTACCTGCCGCCTTCGCTGCCGCCGCTGCGGTCACATTCTGGGCGTTGGCGCGTACCCTGAAGGTCACTGCTGGCCCCTCGACCCTGGAAGAGACCGTTGAGGAGGCGTCAGGACTGCTCAGGCACCCCACACATCCCAGGGCCACCCTGGGTCCTAGGGGCTCTGCCCACAGGCTCTGCTACTCTAGAAATACATGTGGCAGGGCTCTTACAAAAAAATTCAAATCAACCCCAATAAACCAACAGTAACCAGCAGACACTCCTGTGTGGAAAAAGAAAATTGTTATGGAAACAGGTTTTAGTAGTCAGTTCCCCAGGGAGCCACAGAAGCCAAGAACAGACAGGAAAGAGACAAGTATTTTTAAAATTCTCTTGAAAACTTATTGAAATCTTTAAGAACTACTCAGTATAAAAATAACTGGCAGGGGACTGCTTGCCAGGAGTTATCAAGACTGTTCAAAGCATTTTAAATACTTTGTTGAACATGACTTTGAAAAGTGAGTCCGTTTTTAAACAACTGATCTGTCTGGGGGGGCAGGAGGCTGTTTCCATCAGGACTCCCCAAGCTCCGCATCTCCTGGCCCGTCACCCCCTGGACACGCCCCAGGGGCTGGTGTGCCAGGAGCGGGAACCACGCCAGTGGCCCTTGCCACCAGGAGGGCCCTCAGGATAGCTGCTCTTCTGGTGACCAGTGAGGTGACATTTCTACTCTAACCTACATCTGGAGAGTCCCAGGTAATTAGGGCCCCCCAAACCTAACCTTCCCTTGGGTGCTGAGAGTGTTCTCTGAAGATCTAGTGAATGCTCCTAGTTCCCGAAAGACAGAGCATGCGGTTCATTCACCTGTCCTCACCTGCAGCACCACGGCCCGCCCTCCTTCCTTCCTT
The DNA here is from genome assembly GCF_000754665.1 of Bison bison bison. NCBI lineage: Eukaryota > Metazoa > Chordata > Mammalia > Artiodactyla > Bovidae > Bison > Bison bison. Next base: position 1,077,894 of record NW_011495061.1, on the reverse strand, counting down.
CCTTCCAGGACACCATGTGCAAGCCCCTGGGACGTGCACACACGTGACCCTGGGATGCTGCACACTTGGCCTTAGGACATGCACACAGTGACCCTGGGACCGCCCAGTGTGGAAAGCCCAGCATGCCGTGAAGGGAGGTTCCGCGTCTCTGACCGCCCAGCCCCACGTGGCCGAGCTCTGCCCTGGCGCCAGCAAAGGAAAGATGACCAGCCGTGCCAGGCAGATCCGACCTCCCGGCTGGCCTCGGCATGAGTTCAGGGCTCTCTCCCCGCACCTGCTCTTCTGGGTGGGCACATGGAGTCTCTGCACAGAAATATCTGCATGTCCGTGTCCCAGGTCACCACCTGTCACCCCGCTGAGCCTTTTAGGCTCCGAGGCCTCCGGAGGCTCAGCTGTAAAACGGGAGGTGGTTCAAGTCGCCAGGGAGACAATACGGGGCAAATAAGCACAGACCCCGCAGCGGGAAACTGAAACTCGACTTCGGGGACCCTCCCTCCCTCAGGGGTCCTCACGTGGAGGGAGGGGCGGGGTGGGGGCCGGGCCCCTGCAGGAGGGAGCCTTGGGCCTGCACACAGGAGACCTCCTGACGAGTCCGGTGGTGAATTCCCGCTCTGTCTTCAGGAACTGCCCTCCTACCACGCAGGACACCACACAGACAGTAGACCGCACCCTGCTGGCCTGCTGCAAACTCGGGGAGCGGTCAGGCTGAGGCAGCGCCGGCCGCCCGGGCTGGCCTCGGGCTCAGCTGAAGGCCCGGGCTGGGGATCCAGTAAGCAGACGGCCTCCTGTCCGCCCGCCCGGCGAGAGCCCAGAGCAGCGCATCCAACGGCACCACCGACAGCCGGGACTCGATTATAAAACCATAAGAGCGGTGGCCGGGCATCTGCCGGCGTAATTACAGCGGCATGCCGTTGGCGTCTTAATGGCCTCTAATGATGTAGTAAGATATAATGGAATTTACTTGACAGCTACAGAGCCATTAACAAAACATATTAAGCATAACTAGTCCTTCCACAGAAACACAGCCCTGAAAGAGCGCTCCAAGCGGCGCCCTCCACACCTCTCCAGGAGCCACGATCTGCCGCGCCAGCAACGCGACGCAGAGACCCCCTGCGGCCGTGCGGTCGTCCCCTCCAGGGCCCCGCCCGGTCACCCCTGCAGGTGCTGTGGACCCGCACGTGCTGTGTCCTGGGGGCGACATACAGGACTCGTTGGGATGCCACATGCACCCCACACGCGTGCAGCATTAAAGACCCAGAGGTGCCGGCCCCGCATCAACTGGGCAGGACCCGGGCTCCCGAGGCACAGATGTGCGGGCTGGCTCGGGGCTCCAGGGCAGGGCGAGGCCTCGGGGTAGGACCTTGAGCTGTGGCCAAGACTGACAGAGGCTGAAAGAGGGCAGTGGCGTCGCTGTGGCCCCCAGGGGACGCAGGAGGCCTGCGTTCACCAAGCAAGAAAGAGACCCCAGCAAGTGGTATTTACAAAAGAGCTGAGCTGATAACCAGCCCACCTCTGAAGGCGGGAAAACTCCCAATACCCCCAGACTTGGAGGTGGTGTGTCTGGGAGGGACTGAGCCAAGATGTGAGGAGCAGAGCAAGGTGAGGGGCCGGAGAGGAGGCACCAGGTCAAAACTGCACCTCCTGAAGTGCTGGGGCCCGCCTCTCCCCT
>NW_011495061.1:1075242-1075953 GCF_000754665.1 Bison bison bison | reverse complement strand
TTCCGACGGCCCCTCACGCTCTTCCCAGCCTCGGTTCCATCAGAAAACAGGGCTGGGCCCCAGACCCAGGCACCTGTCACGTGCCAGCCCTGGCCTCCGTGTCACCAGCTCTTTCTAAAACCCAGCCCACTGAGGGCGAGGCGGGCTGGGGCACTCGGGGACTTCAGGGCCCACTCCTTGGGGCGTGCACACTGCAGGTGCCAGCCCCAGGCCCTGGCTCACCTGCCGTGGGGCCACCCCTTCCATCCAGAGCCCCAGTGGTTCCCCAGGCCCTGGCACACCTGCGGTGGGCCCGCCCCACCATCCAGAGCCCCCGGGGGTTCCGGGTCAGCGGGGCCCTCTCGGGATCGCCCTCCTGCTGACACTCGGGTTTCTGCTGCGCTTACAGAGCTAACCGGACCCCCCAGATGCTCCCCTCTCTTCCTCCAGCACCAGCCTCTGTGGCACAGTGAACACACCCCACTGGTAACCTGCTGGAGGGACACTCAGAAGGAGGAGCCACCCGAGCCCCACCCGCACTCACTCAACGTCCGTGAAGACACCCGCTGGCACCTCCAGGAGCCGCGCCACGCCCTCCAGCGCCTGCGTGCCCTCGTCCAGGCTCAGGGAGCTGTGGGGAGACGGCAGGGTTACCCCGTGGGCTTCTCACTTCGAGGAACAGGGCTCCATGACCCCCACACCCCCTCACTGCGAGGAACGGGGACCCCGGAC
>NW_011495061.1:1066111-1075051 GCF_000754665.1 Bison bison bison | reverse complement strand
CCCGCCCCCTCACTCTGAGGAACCCGACCCCGCACCCCCTGGGACTCCGCGCCCCAACCCCGTGCTGATCCAAGAGCCGCCCTGCCTGTATTTCCATTATTCGGCCTGGGGTGGGGCAGGGGGCAGCTGGGAGCAAGTGTCTCTCCAGCCGGGATGAATCACCGCACTTTAAACCAGTAAGAGGAGCAACACAGTGCGAATGGGTGTGTTGGGGAGTGAGATGGGCCCAGGGAGCAGCAGGTTGGTCCCTCTGCAATGGGGGACTGCCCCCCCACCCCCACCATCCTGCTTCCTGAGACAGTGAGTAACCCTCAGGGCTGGGAACCCACGCAACAAGGATGGATGACACCCCCAAACCTCCCAGACACACTCTCCACAGGCTTTTATGTCACCAGGTTTTAAATAAGAATGTTTTAAAAGTGGTGCATCTGCATGTGTGGCTACCCTACAGTCCTCCCACCGGCTGCCCTGAACAGAACCACAGCTGCAGCCCTGGCTCTGTGGTGAGGCTGAGCCCAGAAGGCGGCAACTGAGGACAGCCACGGATGCACCAGGTGTGCACACGGATCCCTGCGGACACAGACACTCCCCGGGTGTGCACACACACCCCTGCGGACACAGACACTCCCTGGGTGTGCACACACACCCCTGCGGACACAGACACTCCCCGGGTGTGCACACACACCCCTGCGGACACAGACACTCCCCAGGTGTGCACACACATGCGTGAGGACACAGACACTCCCCGGGTGTGTGTCCCAAGGTGTGCACACACACCCCCCTGTAGACAAGGACACTCCCCAGGTGTGCACACACAGACACACCCCTGAAGTCACTCCCGAGGTGTGCACACATACCCCTGCGGACATGGCCACTCCCCAGGTGTGCACACACACACCTGTAGACACAGACACTTCCCAGGAGCTGCAGGGGGACACCTCAGCCCCTCCTGCTGCACTGTCAGGGCAAGCAGGGCAAATGGCTCGTGACAACGGTGGCCCCATTCTTGTTCAAGTCAGACAAATGAGAGGCTGTCGACTGTACTCAAACCCAGCGCGCAATTATTTCTCTTTTGTTTTTAAACTACGTGGCCATCATCTGTCACTTCATGGTCTGAACTTCCTTAGAAAGTAGTTGTAGTCAATCTCAAAAATCACTGGACGGACACTTGTAATTTCCAGGGTCCGACTGTGACACCTGACGCGGGGTCTCCTGGACGCCTGCCGCCTGGAACAGAGACGGCGCGCTTCTAGCACCCGGAGGTCAGACGTCGGAGCGGGAGTGGCGGCGGGTGCTCCGCCTGCCACACCGTCAGGGCAGGAAGGGTCACCGTCAAGAGCTGGCGGGGCCTCCCTTCTAAGGCCCCTCTTCCTTCCTGAGACAGCCTGCTCGTTAAGCGAGGCGTGTGCTGGGGAGCCTGTACATCAGCAAAACGGGGAAAGGGCCCCGTAATCCCGTACAGGAAGCATGCGAGAGGCTGCCACACCCCATTCTCATGGCAGCCGCCACACCCCATTCTCATGGCAGCCGCCCCACCCCTGCACAGCCTAGATCACTACTGGGTCAAAATGAGGAAATCCAAGTCTGTCAGGGGAGTGTTGAGGCCATTCTCAAAACAAAGACTAGGGACCATGACCTGAGGGTCAGAAACATTCAGTTCAGTCGCTTGGTAGTGTCCGACTCTGTGACCCCATGGACTGCAGCACGCCAGGCCTCCCTGTCCATCACCAACTCCCAGAGTTTACTCAAACTCATGCCCATCGAGTCAGTGATGCCATCCAACCATCTCATCCTCTGCCATCCCCTTCTCCTCCTGCCTTCAGTCTTTCCCAGCATCAGGGTCTTTTCAGAAACATTAAGACCAGTGAGAACTTAAAAGCAACTCTCCGCCCTCAACTACAAGGGATTCTATGGAAATTATCTCATTCATTGCTCACAACAAACCTGGAAGGAAGGGCCTGTATTAACCTCCCTTGAAAGAGGTGGAAACTGAGACTCCAGAAATTAAATTCAGTGCCGAAGATCACACTACCAGTAAATCCTCAAAGAAAGACACAAACTGAAAGGGTCAAGTGCACCCTGGTGTGTCAGCTTCGGGACTGTGGGGCAGACACGCATCTTGCCCGCACGCCCTCACCAGGCCACGCCCTCACCAGGCCACGCCCTCACCCGGACCATGCCCTCACCAGACCACGCCCTCTGACCACGCCCTCACCCGGCCACGCCCTCACTCTGACCATGCTCTCACCAGACCACGCCCTCTGACCGCACCCTCACCTTGACCACGCCCTCCACTGACCACGCCCTCACCAGACCACGCCCCCCACCCCAAGGCTCCCCACCCCAAGCAGACGGAACCGCGTCCGCTCCCGCAGTCCCTCACGTCTTCTTTTCCTAGTGTCACCGCCTCTTCTGAGACAGATGAGATCCACCTCCAAGCGGTCTGTCCCTCCCGCCCACAGACGTCCACCTCGGGGGGCGCTGCATCCCAGGGCTGGCGGAGCTTCGGCTGCTTCACTTCCCAACTGTGAACATGTCACGGTTTATTCAAAAATTCTCCAAAGGTCGGAAACTAACTGAGTGATGGATCACAAAACACGAAAACAAGTCGGCCTCGATACCAACGTTTTTGCTGAGATACTTGAAATCAGTCAATAAAATGAGACTTTCATGGGATTCACCGATTGTTCTATAAAAATTATGATGTTTATCTTTTAAAATCATCTTCCAAGGTAGCTAGCATTTTCGTTAACCCACAAGAATTCTCTCTAGTGCAGACGAGTGATGCTTCTGACAAGGACAGGGATGTAGGTGGAGGGCACGGTGATAATTCAGAATTCCAGCTCCAGGGTGCACCACCTTCCTTCCCTGCGGAAGTCTAACAAAGACCCACTTCTCAGAGCAGGGGTGAGTGAGCCCATGATAACCTGTGGGCCAAACTGAACTCCCATGAGGGCCGAACACAGGCAGACTCACCTGAGTCTCTAACAGTCCTGAACGACTCAGTAAATTAGCCTTAAAAGACTGCTGCTGCTGCTAAGTCACTTCAGTCGTGTCCGACTCTGTGCAACCCCATAGACGGCAGCCCACCAGGCTCCCATTCCTGGGATTCTCCAGGCAAGAATATGGAGTGGGTTGCCATTTCCTTCTCCAGTGCATGAAAGTGAAAAGTGAAAGTGAAGTCACTCAGTCATGACCGACTCTTTGAGACCCCACGGACTGTAGCCTACCAAGCTCCTCCATCCATGGGATTTCCCAGGCAAGAGTACTGGATTGGGCTGCCATTGCCTTCTCCTAAAAGACTCCTAACAACCATCAACTCTTCAGAGGTAAAAAAAAAAAAAAAAAAAATTGTAAGAAAAAAACTGCTATTTTCCAACATCATTTTTTAACATCAAGATGAGACTGTGCTTCTCAACATAAATATATTCAAAATTTTAGTAAATATCTTCTCCATAGGACATTTGAATAAACATATTCTCCACAAATATAGTCTCCATAACAATTTTACTCTCCAGGGGAAAAAAATCTGCCAAATGCTTAATACGAATCTAAGTACAAAATGTCTTAGAGTCATCTTTATAAAAAGTGCATGGAAATCAAAAACATAAAAGGGAGTAATGTAAAAATGTAAAGCTTTTGTATGCATTCAGAGTTAAGTTGCTATCAACCTACACAGACCTGTGAATGTAAGACGCTCTATGTAAGCCTCATGGTAACCGCAGAGCCAGTCAGCAGTAGTGCAATCTTAGAAAGCTTTCGGCCTTTCCCCGTTGAGTGTGGTGCTACTGGGGTTTGTGGCTGCAGCCCTTACTGTGCTGAGGATGCTCCCTCTACACCTGCTTTGTTAGGAGTTTGTACCGCTAAAGGAAATTGACCTTTTTCTTCTTGAGAGGATCACTCTCACCTGCTTCCACGACACGATGCGATCCAGACACACCATGTGTCCCAGACTGTGGAGCGCCTGTCAGGGAGCACCGCCCTCCCCAGCCTCCTCCTGCCCAGAGAGGGTCACGCGGGGCCTTTGTACACCTCTGCACCCGCCTGTGCCTCCCGACCCCAAGGGGGATCGTCCAGCATCGGAAGCCTGAAACCGACCCTGATGTGACCACGGGCCAGCACTTCCAATGGACACTTGCCATCTCAGGACAGAGTGTTTTCCGTTTTCCCTTTTCCCTCTGGCTTCATTATTCGTTTGCAGACTTACTACTATTTTGACAGCAAAGAAAATCTCATCTTTTCGTATTTTCTCCCTCTTTCCTACTCTTTTGTATGTAGAAGTGGAATTTAAACTTCTTAACTTTGCAGATTTAGTCTCAGCCCATTTATAACACAGACCACACTTTGCAAAAAATCAATTGCAGGGGTGAGAGGGTGAGGGCCTGTGGGGATTACCGTGGATGCTCAGGGCACCACTGAAGATGAAAAGCTAAACTTTCCCGATGATTATGGAAATCCAACAGCAGAGCCGATGGCTGGGTAGATACAGATGTGGATGTGGGTGTCGGTGACACAGGGGTAGGTGTGGATACACGCAGGCGTGGGTGCAGGTAGACAGAGAGGATACAGATGTGCGTGCAGACACACAGGGATGTGTGTAGACATAACGTGTGTGTAGACATACAAATGTGCATGCAGACAGACAGATGTGCGTGCAGACAGACAGGTGTGCATGTACACAGACTGAGGTGCAGGTGTATATACAGATAGAGATGATACAGATGTGTGTGTAGACATACAGGTGTGCGTGCAGACAGACAGATGTATGTGTAGACATACAGATGTGTATAAATATACAGGTGTGCGTGCAGACATACAAGTGCGGGTGTAGACGCAGGAACAGGTGTGAGTGGGGGTGCAGATGTAGACGCGGACGTGTCGGCACAGACAGACCCGTGCTGTAGACACACAGGTACAGGTGATCCAGATAAGCAGACGACAGATGCAGGTGAACAGACACAGGAGCCAGCGCGGCGTGCTGGGGACACACACACAGGCGCACGTGTCTTCTGCGACCTCCCTCCTGCCACCATGTCAGCTCAGCGAGAGGAGAACAGGGTTTCCACTTCGCCAGAACCCTCTAAGAGCCTGCTCCATCTCACGCTGCCAGTCTGAGCTGCAGAGCTGCCGGCAGGAGTCAGCGTGGGGACCACACACAGAGAGAGGGTGAGGCCAGGCTCAGGCCCGGTTGGCGGGCCGGGCCGGGCTTCCGTCCCCTGCCCACCCCACCCCAATGACAGACCTTTGCTGCAGCAGAAGGATCCAATGGGGGCAGGGGGCTCACGGTCAGAGACCACAAGAGCCCCTGACACTACCGTTCCTCCTGGCACCTTCTGGCAGCCAGATGTGGCCACGCTGACCTGGAAAGTTTGGGGCCCAAGGGACACTGTCATAACTGCACTTTAATGGCGTTTTCTCACTTTCCCGACCACCACGGTTAGAGCCCAGACAACGTGAAATATCCTCCAGTTCTTTCTAGAATTCCAGCCGACAGCAGCCTGCAAGGCCCAGCCCAGCTCTAGAACCCTCTGAACATGAGCCCATGGCTCCTGGGCCACCGCAGAGCAAAGAGCCACCGACAAGGGGCACCTCCTCTGCCTCCCAGGTCACCCAGCAGACACACAAGTTCTGGACACAGACATGGGAACGGGCTCCATGTGTGATGATAGTAAGGGATCTGGGCTCCTTTCCAGGTGTGACGTGGCATCACGGTATGCTGGAAAGAAAGAATCCTGCTATTTTAGAGGTACTTCACCGCACGCCTCTGAGACACCATAGCTGGGGTTTGTGTCAGAGCAGCAGGAGAGTGGGGAGTGGGTGGGTGACTGGCCAGGCCTCTGGGCCTGGGTCAGCATCCTGTTCGTGTGCGTTTCAACTCTGCACGAGGAAGAGGAACACAAACCTGCTCCCCCATCTAGCCAGTCAGACAGGGACCCGCGACTCTGTCCCGTTACCGGGGCTCCTGAGTCCTTGAGCCCAGGCTGTGGGGACGCCTCCCGGGCCCCTGGAGTGCAGCCACAGGAAGGCTGCTGGGCTCGCAGGGTCCATGCCTCGGTTGCCTCATCCACAAACCACTCGAGGTGGGCAGGACCTCTGCACATGCTCCTGGCCATGGGTTCACTTCCCCAAACTCAGGCTCTGCAGCTGGGATGACCCCTGTGCAGGATCGGGGGTCCCTGAAGGACTCGTGCCGGCCGGCGCTCCAGCACCTGCGTCGCCACCGTGCAGAATCGGGGGCCCCAGCGCCTGCTCAGCCGCCGTGCATGCGGGCTCTTCTCTGTCTTACACACACTGTCCACTGTGGTCTTCTGCCATCAGCATGACTTGAAATAACTCTCAAATCACCGTGGGAGGACCAGGGATGGCTACCCTGCCCCTCACACGTCTTGAATCCACCCAGTTTGTGACAAGTGTGAAAACGTAAACGGGGAGGATCAGACTCCTGCCCGCCCATCCGGAAACGTACGAGTGAGGGCAAGGCAGGCAGTGAGGTCAGTGGCATGGTCCCCGTGAGCCTCAGAGAGAATGCAAGCTCCCCGCCATGCTCCTCCTCTTGTGAACAACCAAACATACAAAGTCCTTTTCTATTAAAAAAAAAAAAAAGAATGGTGTCGGATTCTTGTCAGTTAATAGCTGATCCATTAAGGCTTAAGCTGAGACCTGGTGAAATCCCGCCCCAGAGAACCTCAAATCCCCAATAATCTGACAACAGAGGGGAGACTCCGTGTGTCTGTGAGCATCCCACTCGGGGCAGACCGAGTTAAGGACACAGAGCTCTCGTCTGCACCAAAGACCTTCCACCTGGCAGAAGAAGCCACGATAAAACAATGGTCTTTTACTTTGGCCGCTCAGAGCAGTAAGTGCTCAGGCCCAGAGGTGCAGCCAAGGAAATGGACTCGGGATGCAGAGAACAGACCCTCTGACAGCAGTTCCCTCTTACACAAAAGTCAGTGAGAGCAAGCGGCGAGCCCGATGTGAGGGTCCCCCTGGGTCCAGGTGCCAGCCGCTCACTCTGGACGTCCTGTGATGCAGAGGACGCTTGGCCTGGAGGGTCCCGCCCTGAAGCCCACCGTCCCGTCCTCTGTGGTTCATGGAGACTCAGAGTCTTCCCGAGGTCGGGAGCCCCTCCAGCACTTTCACGACTCACACTCACGCCCCAGAGAGCAGCAACCCTGCACCCACGCTGGGACCAGTCCTCCAGCATCAGGACATGCTGGCGGGAGGAAAAGCACGCAGAGCAGTGGGCGGTGGCTCCACCAGCGGCCGTGCACACGCACGACACATGGAGACACAGGGACACACACACACTACACACACGCACCCAGGTACACACACACACAGGTAACCACGTACACAGACACGTGTACTCACACACGTACACAGACACAGACACGGAAACACACACACGACACACAAACACGGGGACACACACATGTACCCATGGACACACACGTGTACCCACACACACACAGATACAGACACGGAAACATGCACACGACACACAAACACGGGGACACACACATGTACCCATGGACACACACGTGTACTCACACACACACAGATACAGACATGGAAACACGCACACGACACACAAACACGGGGACACACACATGTACCCATGGACACATACGTGTACTCACACACACAGAGATACAGACACGGAAACACGCACACGACACACAAACACGGGGACACACACATGTACCCATGGACACACACGTGTACTCACACACATACACAGATACAGACACGGAAACACGCACACGACACACAAACACGGGGACACACACATGTACTCGTGTACACACACGTGTACGCACACACATACACAGATACAGACACGGAAACATGCACACGACACACAAACACGGGGACACACACATGTACTCGTGTACACACACGTGTACGCACACACATAGACATGGAAACATACATACGGCACACACAGGGACACACACAGCACACACAACGTATGTGTCCACATACACGCGTAAACATGTACAACATACAGACATGGAAACACGCATACAACATACAGACACAGGGACACACACAGAGCACACACATGCACACGGCAGCAGGGTTTGCCACGAAACGGAAACCCCCAGCACAGGTCTGACCGGGCAGCCGGAAGGGTCTGACTCAACAACTGGAGCTGCGCCCTCGGCAGGACCACCATCCAGGCCCCGGGTGTCTGTGTCACACGTGATTCTCACACACGCAGCAGGAGCTAACAGTTCTGAGCAAAGAGAGTGGAGGCAGAGAGAGTGCAGTCTCTGTCTGGAGGTGACGAGGCCGGAGTGGGCAGGCGGGTCTTCAGAAAAGGCCTGGAGAGATGCCAGCCCGAGGACGATGCCCAACCCAGGCGAGAACGGCACCTTCAGCTCCGTTTGGCTCTGACCCGGGCTGGGTCTGCTGCATGCGGTGCAGCGAGAGCAAACACGCATGGAGGCAAGAGTGCAGAGGCCACGGCGGGGTCAGCAGAGAGGGTCCCGGCTCCAACACAGCCCCTTCCATGGGGGTCAGCCCGGAAGGATGCTCGACCCCTGACCCAATGCGAGGTGGGGCTGTGTGCACACCTGCACGCACATCTGTACACACACCTGCACACCCCTCAACACGCTCCTGTACACATGCCTGTGCACGCAGATAGACAGACACGCTTCCCTTTGGACACACTGCCCCCGTCCCTTGAAGAAAGCACACGGTTGCACAGCATGGCGTCCACATCAGACTCATCAGCGACAGGGCTGGGGACAGCCCGACCCCGCTGCTCGCTGTGCATGCGATGCTGCACCCTGCCCCACGTCAAGCTCCCGTCAGAACTAAGGCGAGGCCAGGACATCAATGCCGTGAGGCACGTCTTTCCCCTGAAGGGCGCCGCATACCCTGGGATGCGGTTGGTGTAAAGCTTCTGGAGCTTCCTGGGTGTGGAGCCAG
>NW_011495061.1:1063489-1065562 GCF_000754665.1 Bison bison bison | reverse complement strand
GGGTCCCCGCCCAGAACACGGACCCAGGGGACAGACTGACTGCCAACCGTCATCCCACACTGCAGGAGCGGGGCCGCCTCCAAGTGAGCACGGAAAAGCGAGGGCATGCCCCGGGCCCGCAGCGCCAGATCACGCCCACGAGAGATGGAACCGCCCACTCACTCATTTTCCATCACGATGTAGCCATACTCCTCCTCGGGGGGCTGGACTTGCAGCCGCAGGCCTGGGCCGGGGGGTACCTGTGCGCCGGCCCCGAGGTGCAGGGCCTCCTGCGGGGCCGTGCCCGGCCCGGGCCTCGCCTGCGGCGGCCTCTGCAGCAGCTCCTTGGAGTAGGTCTGGCTCCGCACGTTCTCCACGCCCGCGTCGCTCCTCCTCCGAAGACAGGGAGGCCTCGGCGTCATCCCCCTTCTTGCTCTCCGTCTTGAAGGGCTCTGTGAGATGGGGGGCTGCAGGCAGGAACGGAGACCCAGGGCCCTGCAGGAGGTCCCCCAGTTGGACACCCAGACGGTTCACCTGGTGGAAAGGAAACCAGCATGGGAACATGCCCTGAGCGGCAGAGAGACCGTCTGTCCTGGATGCTCAGGGGATGGGGTGCCGTGTATGTGGGCCTGAGGGCCACAGGGGGCAGAATTAGGGTCTGGCCGTGTGCATCTCGTCTGGAGACCCCGAGCTCTGCTGGCCTAGTCCCCTGTGACTGGAATTAGGAACCGTGTCCCCAGACCCCACACCTCCCTCCACGGTGTGTTTCTGATGGACATTTAGAACAATCGTGGGTGTTTTCTTCCCCACTCATGCTCAGGCACTGAGCTAGGATCCGCTAACACAACCTGTGGAGAAGCGCTACCCAGACGGTCTTCTTTCCAACCCACAGAACAGAGCGTCTAGAGCCACAGCACTGCCCTTGGCTATGAACAGATTTCCTGCGTCCGTAAGACGACGACAGGCCAGCAAAGGCTCTTCAGCAGGAGAACAGGCCCCATGGTGCATAGGTGTCATCCACGTCCAGCCTTTTCCAGACCGTCCTGACCAGCGCTGCTGTGGAAACCTGGACACGATGGAAGCCACCCCCAACCCCCCGTCTACCAGGAGCTGCCCTGCTGGGGAACTGAGTTTCTATTTACTTAATTTTAGTGGATTCGAGTCCACGCAGCCCCACGTGCCTGGTGGCTGCCATGTGGACAGCACAGGTCTGAAGGATCCAGAGGCTGCTAATGTCCATTAAAGGGACCCCGGTGACCGGCACACGCAGGGCGGCCTTGACGACAAGGCGGGCGTGGGGTGCTGTCGCATGACGTCACCCCCGTCTCCCTGGGTGGGAAGTTCTAAGGGAATTAACATGCTGCCTGTATTGACCCTTTCCCATACTCCTACAATGGATATATATTAGCATCTCATCTGAAAACAGACAACAGCATATATTAAAATACATACAAGTTCGTGTGTACTCTTCACGATTTCTCTCAATTTTGAGATTATGAGGGTTTTTCTATCTTTTTCCTAAAAGAGTTCTCATATTTCCCCCATGTTCCTGAACCGCAGGCGACGCAGCTCGAGCTGCACGGGGCCCGAGCTCCCGGGCGGGCCTCACCTCCCGGTAGAGTCCCTCGTCGCCGTCTCGCAGTCTGCTCTCTGTGGAAGACACAGCACAAGGTCACTGCACACCGGGGTGGACGCCAGGGTCCTGCTGCGGTGTGAGGACCACCGCCGATGCCCCCGACAGACCAGGGACGGCGCGCCCTCCGTAAGCGCCATGGCACAGGGGTGGCGGCTGAGGGGCCGGGACACAAGAGCCAGGGAGTCACGGTGCTCCTTCACATCTGCTCGGAGTGGGGAGAGCAGCCGGGTGGGGCAGAGAGCAGTCACAGGAGGGAGACAGAGTGCGGGCCCAGCCGCGTCAGCTGGAGGCGCCTTCAGCCGCGTTACTTCTCTGCGGTGGCCGTTTCTCCAAAGACACAGCAGCAGCTGGTGCGTGGCTCCTCCGGGCGGCCGCCCTCGAGACCCCCCAGCCCAGCACAGGGACCGTCGCCCGAGACCACCTCCTCCAGACAGCGACGGGCATCCTCTCCTGCACCA
>NW_011495061.1:1062389-1063389 GCF_000754665.1 Bison bison bison | reverse complement strand
CCCATCCTCTCCTGCACCAGCTGAGCCCGTCCCCCCACGAGAGGGGGCCTGCGCCCTCCCCAGCTCCTCCTGGGGCCCACTGTGTGCAGGGCACCGCCCAGGGGTCAGGGTCACTGCCTGACCCTGGGCACAGACCAGACGGGGACACGAGCCTGCCCGGGTCAGCCCTCCACCCCCAAGGGCCGGGCCGCTGTCTGTGAGTGTGTGTGAGTGGGCATGAGTGTGCATGTGCGTGAGCTGCCGGGTGTTTGTGTACATGTGTGTGTGCTGGGGGTGTGAGGGAGTGTCCCTGTGTGTGCGTGTGTGTGAGTGTGTGAGACTGTGTGAGTTTGTGCATCTATGTGTGTGTCTATATGTGTGTGAGTGTACCTGTGTATGAGTGTGTGATGTGGGTTGTGTGTGTGTGTGTGTGGTGGGTGAGTTTCTGTGAGTGTGCGACTGTATGTGGGTGAGTGTGTCTGTGCGTGTGGGTGATGTGGGTTGTGTGACTGTGTATATGGTGGGGGGTATCTGTAAGTGTGTGAGACTGTGTGGGTGAGTTTGTGTATGTGATATGGGTTGTGTGAGTGTGTGAGAAGGATGTGTGTGTGCTGTGGTGTGAGGGTCTCTGCGTTCTCGCTGGAGCCCCTCGGAGGAGGGTGTGAGCCTCGCACAGACCCTTTCACTTGACCATTGGAGTATCTGACTCTAACTTTAACTCACAAACCCCACACAAAGCGCTTCCATCCGCCCTGCCCCTGCACGGAGGCACCTCCCCTCCCTCACCAGAGCGCAGCCCACCCTCCAACACGCCTGCCCTGCAAGCTCAGCCCGTTAGGAGAGCGTCCAGAGGCAGAGTCACACGGACCAAAGTCGTCACTGCAGACCCACCTCCCAGCAGCAAGCAGGCAGCACCATGCGGCAAGCCTGCAGCCGCGTGCCCAGATGCACATGCGTGTGAGCTCACCTGGCACGCGGTCTCTGTGCAGCGCGGCCCCTGCACCGTTCACCTCCGCTCCGC
>NW_011495061.1:1059185-1062289 GCF_000754665.1 Bison bison bison | reverse complement strand
CGGCGCCCCGGCCACACCCCCACTCGGCACCGCGATCGCGAGGGCGCGGACCACCTCATCTACGTCCAGGGCACTCAGACCGTCCACGCCGGCCGGGCGCTTCTGCAGGTCCTTCAGCAGCATCTGAACACGAGCTTCTAAACAGACACGCAAAAGGGAGACACACAGAGGCAAGGGCAGCGTTAGGACAAGGAGGCGAGGCCGGCGGAGGAGCAGGCGGGTGGACGATGCACACAGCCATGGAGTGGGAGCAGGGACCCCCAAGCGGAAGTTCTGTGGGGGCGGAGCAGGGCGTCTGAAGCCTAGAGCTCCCTGGACAGGCCGCCAGCAGACTGATGGGGAACAAGGGCCAGTGAGTCTGTGGCAGACCGCAGGAAGGACCGGGATCAGCAGGACAGAGAGAACCCTGGCGCCTGGGCACGGCAGTGGGTAGCAGAGGTGAGACAGGACCTGAGAGGGAGGGGCAGAGGAAGGGAAACCCCACAAACCCCCAGGACCAGCGACCAGCACCAACCCCACACACCCTCAGGACCAGCACCAACCCCACACACCCCCAGGACCAACGACCAGCATCAAGTCCGAGGCTCAAGGCCCTCGGTCAGCTCCAGGAAGAGGAACAAAGAGCAGCACACGGCCAGGCTCCCCCCAGAAAACCAGGTGGACGAGACGTTACACCGCCCAGGGGCCAGGACATGTCCCTGCCCTGGAAGCAGGACACACGTGACCGGACACACACTTACACACGCGTAACTGTGACACATGTGACATGATGCACACTTACACACGTGTTAACTGACACACATGACATGATGCACACTTACACACGCATAACTGTGACACATGTGATGGGACACACACGTGCGTAACTGTGACACATGTGACGGGATGCACAATCACGCATAACTGTGACATGTGGCAGGGAACGCACACTTACACGCACGTAACTGTGACACATGTGACGGGATGCACAATCATGCGTAACTGTGACATGTGATAGGGAACGCACGCTTACACACGCATAAGTGTGACACATGTGACATGATGCACACTTACACACGTGTTAACTGACACATGTGACCAGATGCACACTTACACACGCGTAACTGTGACACACGTGATGGGACGCACACTTACACATGTGTAACTGTGACACGTGACATGATGCACACTTACACACGCATAACTGTGACACACGTGATGGGACACGCACGCGCGTAACTGTGACACATGTGATGGGATGCACAATCACGCGTAACTGTGACACGTGACATGATGCAGAATTACACGTAACTGTGACACGTGACAGGGAACGCACACTTACACACGTGTTAACTGACACACGTGACGTGATGCACACTTACACACTGGGCCATTTATACATGAGGGACGCATTTGAACCACTGAAAGGGAAGATGTCTAAATTCAGAAGTCTAGTTACCCAGCAAAAATATTCTTCAAACGCCAGAGTGGAAGAAAGACATTCATTTTCACATTATTGAAAAAGAGACTTAGGCCCCACCCCCCTGGGCCGCCGGCCCTTCTGACCGCCCCAGCCCAGGTCCCAGCAGCTGGGGCCGCCCTGTGCCCCAGAGCCCCGGGCTCACTCTCACCTGCCGGACCTGCGCCCCCGAACCCTGCCCGCCTCACCCACTTCCTGCAAAACCACTGCTAGGCCCCGCCGCGGCTCCCTGCCTCCACCCCGCCAGCACCTTCCATCAGAACCCTCTCCCGACCTGCTGGTCTCACCAGGCCGGGACAGTAATAAAGCCTGTGCTTCGAGACAGCTCCCCCTGGAAGGAAGTGAGCTGGACGCCTTCCCGGTGCTGCTGCCCCAGGGGCCACGCCCCAGACCCTGGGGAGGCCCTGCCCCCACAGCCCTACCTGCAGCCCCACAGATGCTCCCGAATGTTCAGGGACCAAACGCTTGCTCAGAAATAACCTCCAGGGGTGAACGGGGAGAACACGTCCCATTTCCCACAAACACTGTGAAACACAGAGAAGTGCGCCTGGCACAGAGCGGCATGGGGGCTCCAGGTGAGCACCACCCCGCCCAACGCGCACGGCAGGGTCAGGAGTCCCGCTCTTCTGGACTGACAAGGGCCCCTGCTGTTTTACAGACAAGAGAAAAACTAAGGCACAGTGAAAAGCGAGAGGAACAACGCTCAGCGGTTTCTTAAGCCTCCTACCTCACAAACACGTCACCTTTCAGTCTGGTCACGGCCAGGGTGAAGAGGGGAGGAGACACACGGCCTGGGGTCAGAGGACAGGACAGGCCCTTCAGGCGCCATCCCCCCAGGGGCCAGAGCGTGCCGGACCCACCACGGCATCCTGGACGCTGACCCCGGCGGGAAACGGATCAGTCCACAAACGAGAGGTCTTGACAAGTGTTGGATCCAACGTGCGTTTCTGCTGGATGCACACTTAACCCGGAAAGGCGGCCCAGGATGATGCTGTGCTGCTGAGGCCCCGGGCTCACCGGGGATCTACTCCGGGTTGGCACAGGGTGGCGCCCATCCCAGTGAGGGCACAAAAGGCGGAGCCCCGCCCCAACTGTGCCCCGCGAGGACGTCTCATGACCCAGTGACGCCCCCAAGCCGTGCTGATGGCCGGCCTCCCTTCTCAGATCTTCCTCTCCAGCCCCTCCCACCCGCAGCAGTCCCCAGCCAGTTTGGCACCTAGGGCCAGTTTCCTGCAGGTTTTCCATGGATGGGGCGGGGGCATGGCTCAAGCGGTGATGTGAGTGACAGGGAGCTAGGGGAGCTGCAGATGGAGCTGGGCCCGCTGCCCGCCACTCCCCTCCTGCTGTGGGCCTGGCTCCTGACAGACTGTGGGCCAGCACCCGTCCACGGCCCCACCTCCAGACCTGGAGCACGGCCGGGTGGGGTGACCATGTCAGAACCGTAATGAGAACGGAGCACAAGAGGGTCAGGGCAACAGCTCAGACCCTGGGCTGCAGCAAACTGGCCACGGACAAAGCTGAGAAGTTGAGGCATCGCAGTCTCGCGGGCACGTCCGGCTGGCGGGTGGCAGTGTCCACGTCCCCTGCCTCCCTGGTGCCCGCCCCCTGGAGGCGGCCGGGGTCTCAGCTCCCCGTGCAGCAGACT
>NW_011495061.1:1050557-1058888 GCF_000754665.1 Bison bison bison | reverse complement strand
CACAGAGTGCTCGCCCATCGTGGGAGAGACAAAGCAGACGAAGCAGGACACACACCTGGCGGTGATGTGCTGCACGTGCCCCGTCACTCAGCTGTGCCCAACTCTGCGACCCCGTGGACTGCAGCCCGCCAGGCTCCTCCGTCCATGGGATTCTCCAGGCAAGAATACTAGAGTGGGTTGCCATGCCCTCCTCCAGGGGATCTTCCCAACCCAGGGATCCAACCCAGGTCTCCCGCACTGCAGGTGGATTTCTTTACCGTCTGAGCCACCAGGGAAGGGCCTGGTGCTGATGGGGCTGTGGAAATGATAACCCAGAGTTGGAGGCCAGGGCAGTGGGAAGGGCAGATGCTCTGACAGGACTGTCAGAGAAAAGCTCACAGAGACCCAGAGAGGGGGTCCTGAGCCCAGGGACCGCCCAGAGGACACGCTCTGCGGGCAGAGGAGACGAGTGCAAAGCCCTGAGCAGCGGGGCTGGAAGGACGGAGGATGGCCAGAGGGTGACCCGGAGCAGTGGAGTGGCAGCGCAGGGGGCTCACAGGTTCTCAAACCACAGCAAGGCCCCGGGATTCTGCTGAGCGGGATGAGAAGCCCCTGCCGGGTCTGAGCAGTGAGCCGTCAACTGACTTACAACATACGAGGCTTGCAGGCTTGAGACAGGGTAGACAGGGTGGCCGCATGGGGCTCCTGCAGGAACCCAGCAGGATGGCGTGGGGCAGGCGGAGCTGCTGGGGTCCGAGTGGGCTTCTGTGGCAGGGCTGGGCGTGCTGGATGTGGGTGCAGGAGTTGGCGCCGAGCCCAGCAGACAGTGACTGATGGCGAGGCTGGAGCTTGTGAGGTCAGCTCCCGACATCTGGGAACCTGGGGCCCTTGACAGCCCCTCAAAGCATCCCACCGGGTGGTGGGATGTTTTATGCAATCCACGCAGGGCAAGTGAGGCCACAAAGCCTAGAAGACCCACCACAGACGAGGGCCATGATCGTGTAAGGATACAGAGTGCCCTGCAGAGACCCCTCCGGTCTCCGCCCTGCCTGTGTAGACGAGGCAGGGATTCCCACTGGAAGGGGTTACAGAGAAAACGGAATCAAATGTGCAGACTGTCGACCATATCCAACAAGCAGAGCGAAGGCGGAAGCTGTGCACTCCTCCAACGGCCTGTCCTGATGTGTAACAGCTAAGGAAAGCCTCCCTAAGGTCACCACACGTCTTCCCTTTGACGTCCCTCAGCTCTCGTCTCCTTATCTGGAGGGAAGCGCAGCATGAAAAAGCTCGTGTTCATTAAGTTAAAAGACTAATGAATGGGAGGGACTTTCCACGGGCCTCTGTGACTACAGTAAGAGACACCCACCTTCAAAGTGGAATAATAAAATAAATCGCTAACACTGTCTCTTTTCATGCAAAAGGGAGACTTTTCAGATGACAAGTGAAAAATAACCAGGAAACCCTTAGGTGTGCAGTGCGAGAAGCTGAGCGGCTGGCCATTTAGGAGGAGAGTGATCAACGGGAGTTAGGGATCACCCACCAAGGGAGTGCGCCACCCACGCTGAGTCAGCACAGAGGTGTCTGCTGTCAGCCTCTGAAGATGAGCAGGGCGAGGAGACCCTCTTTAAAGAGTCCAGCCGGCCCCGTGGCCTGAGGAGGAACCGCAGCACAGTCAAACGCCACACGCATCAAAGCGGAACACTGTGTTCCGTCAGCCGCACCAGGTAATTCCGAGATCCGGCTGGCTTATCATGACATTGTAAGTAACTTTCAGTGTGCCAAGTGGGCTCTAGCAGAGCAATTACATGAAATGTCAGGACATCAAATATGGGGGGCCTGGAGCAGGAGACCAGCTCCCTGCACAGCTCCCACGGGCCCGACCCACGGGAAGCACACGTCTGAATAGGGCCCCCGACACACGCCGCAGCTCCAGAGGAGACGCAGCGGCGAGCAGCTGGCCTTACCACAAAGCCACAAACAGAGGGTGCAACTCAGGCAGCCAGACCTACTCCTAAGTGCCTCTGTCAGCACGTGTTCACGAGAGTACACCGTTCAGGCAGGTCCACACACACACGTCATCACCACCACCGTCACCATGACCATCACCTTCATCACCATCACCACCATCACCACCATCATCACCATCACCATGACCATGACCATCACCTTCATCACCACCACCACCATCACCACCATCATCACCATCACCATGACCATCACCTTCATCACCACCACCACCATCACCACCATCATCACCACCACCATGACCATGACCATCACCATGACCCCCATCACCATGACCATCACCATGACCATCACATTCATCACCACCACCACCATCACCACCATCATCACCATCACCATGACCATCACCTTCATCACCACCACCATCACCATGACCCCCATCACCATGACCATCACCTTCATCACCATCACCACCATCACCACCATCATCACCACCACCGTCACCATGACCATCACCTTCATCACCATCACCACCATCATCACCACCACCATGACCATGACCATCACCATGACCCCCATCACCATGACCATCACCTTCATCACCTTCATCACCACCACCACCATGACCTTCATCCCCATCCCCATCACCACCATCACCACCACCATCATCACCATAAAGACCATCACCCTCATAATCACCATCACTACCACCACCATCATCAGGGGGAATTTCCTGCGTTCCTTTTGTTTAGAAAGTATACAATTCATTTAATTGCTAGAGTCCATCTCCAGTATTTTGCGATGGGTTTAGACAAATTCCACGAGAGATTATTATTTTATCCTGACCTCACCTGGGCCTCCACCCAGGAGATTTGGGCATAATCGTCACGCACTGGCTTCCTATTTTCACTGAAAGCAGCACAAGTAAATTGTGTTTTCCTCCCAACCTGGGGCCTGTGGTGTCCCAGCCAGGTGGCACGCATCACTCAGGCTGAATGAAAACCCCGGCCCGCAGCTGGGATAAAGCGCCCAGCACCCACACAGGCCACGGTGTCTTACTCGCAGACCGCAGGCACCAGCCTCTCTCTAAACACGTAATATTGAGTCACAGCACAAAAAATCAGATCAGCTTCGGCCTTACTCACGTGATTCACTTGGTAGTGGGGCTGGAGTCCAAGTGTTGCCAAGGGATGCCTCGTTTAGATCCACGTGAGGCTGAACCCTCAGGCGAGCATCCTAGACACGTGCTGGGGGGCAAATGCAGCCTGGAGCAGAAAATGCCACGGGAAGGGCTGCCCGGGACCAGCCCCGGTAACCTGTCTGTCAGCTCAGTGGGCTGAGCCCACAAGGGGCCTGGATCCCACTCACAGGATCCGCTCTGGGTGTGAGAGCTGTGAACCCTCTCCGAGCGAAGGCTGGATGGCAGGCGTCCAGGCGTGCAGCTCCACACTGCACTTCTGCAGCTGAGAGCTGCATCTGGACCAGAGCCAGTGTGCATACACCTCAGCTTTTACAGACAAAAAGTGGACGGGGCAGTTTTCATCACCTAAGGGTGCCCGGGGTTCATGAGCCTCGCCTGAATTTTCACCTAGAGCTGGAGGAAGAGCAAGGCCTGGCAGATGAGCTGGAGGGACTGGGGAAGCGGGGGGAGCAGTGGGCCGTGCCCCGGGTGGGCTGGGGGGCGGGTGAGGCCTCGCAAACACGCCCAGGCACCGGAGGACGCAGCAGCGTGCACGGCGCTGAGCCGGGGCTGTCTGCACGTGGAGAACTCTGGGTCTCCCCGTAACCTTCACTACTTTCACAACTGGTTAAAAGCACAGCAAACAGTCTTCACAGGCTCTGGTTCCTGTGGCGAGCCGAGGACAGAACCCGAGAGCAGCGCTCGGTGAGCTGCGTTCCCGGCTGCCGACCAGGGCTCCATCCTGACAGCAGATGCAAGCCCGGTGGCTGCAGCCCACCCCACGCCCCAGCACGCGCCCTTCCCCAGGGTCCTGCACGCGGGGCTTTTAATGTTATGTGAATTCAAGCTTTTTCACAGGGACAAGGTGTAAATAGTGAATAAACAAAGGAAGAGGGTCTCTTGTCTAAGTTTTTACCAAATGCCCATTCCCCACACACATGAAATCTGTGGTCAGACTGCTGTATTTGGAGCAGGGATGAGTTCTCCTGAGCCATGACAGACACGAATCGGACTCGGCCGTCCTGCAGGAGGGTGTCTTCTCTGAGTCACCCACATCTCTCGTCTGCGCTTCAGCCCTCTGGGTGCGCAGCACAGCCACAGAGGAAGGGCACCCACTCACTGACCTTGAAGCACCTGCTGGAGGGACAAGACCACTTGGGCTGCTCCCCAGGGACTGAGACACTGCGGGCGCCAGCGTGGAAATCTGCCACCTAAACCCTTAGCACCGTGCCGAGAGTAGGGTCACCCTAGCACCTCCGGGGGTCTCAGCCAGTCGGGTGATAATGCTGCCCACCAGTGTCCCATCATAACCCTGACCCCAATGTAACACCCCTTGAGCCCTGGCTCTGGTGGCCAGTAGGGCTGTATGTGTGAGCCCCCAAGACGCCTCTGACAAACAGCCGCTCCTTCAAGACTGGGGAGGTGGTTGATACAGGCCAAAAAATGAAGAGACGGAGGACTACATTCCAATGAAAAGAACAAGACGAAACCTCTGAAAAAGAACTCAAGGAAACAGAGAGAAGCAACTCGCCTGGAAGGGTGTGAAACAATAAAGACGCTCACTGAAGTCAGGAGAACGGAGGAATACAACCAGGGATTGACAAAGGAGTAGGAACTGCAAGAAAGTGCCAAACAGAAGCTATAATGGAACAGAAAGATCTGCTGGAAGGCTCCAACTGCAGACTGGATGAGGCAGAACAGGAGTCAGCCGCTGGAGACAAGCAGCGGAGCTCGCCTGGACAGAGCAGCAAAACGAAAGGGGTCCTAGCATGTGAAGACACCCCAGAGGGCCTCTGGGACAACATCCAGTGAAATGACGTCTGCTTTATGGGGACTCCAGAAGGATACGAGACAGAGAGAAAGGGCCAGAAAGATTACTAGAAGAAATAGTGATAAAAACTTCCCCAATCTGGGGAAGGAAACAGATATCCAGGCTGCCTGCCAATGCAGGAGGCTCAGGAGATGTCAGTTCAATGCCTTGGTTGGGAGGACGCCCTGGAGTAGGAAATGGCAACCTACTCCAGGATTCTTGCCTGGAGAGTTCCATGGACAGATGAGCCTGGAGGGCCCCAGTCCACAGGATGGCAAAGAACTGGACATGATATGCAGGTCCTGGAAGCGCACAGAATTCTGGAGAAGATGAACCCAAAGAGACACACCAGCACATCAGTTTAGTTGCTAAGTCCTGTCTGACTCTTTGTGACTCCATGGACTGCAGCACACCAGGCTTCCCTGTCCATCACCAAGTCCCAGAGCTTACTCAAACTCATGTCCATTGAGTCGGTGATGCCATCCAACCATCTCATCCTCTGTTGTCCCCTTCTCTTCCTGCCTTCAATCTTTCCCAGCATCAGAGTCTTTTCTAAGAAGTCAGTTCTTCGCGTGAGGTGGCCAAAATATTGGAGCTTCAGCTTTAGCATCAGTCTTTCCAATGAACACCCAGGCCTGATCTCCTTTAGGATGGACTGGTTGGATCTCCTCGCAGTCCAAGGGACTTGCAAGAGTCTTCTCCAACACCACAGCTCAAAAGCATCAATTCTTTGGCGTTCAGCTTTCTTCATAGTTCAACTCTCACATCCATACATGACTACTGGAAAAACCATAGCCTTGACTAGATGGATCTTTGTTGGCAAAATAATGTCTCTGCTTTTTAATATGCTGTCTAGGTTGGTCATAGCTTTTCTTCCAAGGAGCAAGCGTCTTTTTAATTTCATGGCTGCGGTCACCATCTGCAGTGATTTTGGAGTCCAAGAAAATAAAGTGTCTCACTGTTTCCATTGTTTCCCTATCTATTTGCCATGAAGTGATGGGACCAGATGCCACGATCCTAGTTTTCTGAACGTTGAGCTTTAAGCCAACTTTTTCACTCTCCTCTTTCACTTTCATCAAGAGGCTCTCTAGTTCTTCTTCACTTTCTGCCATAACGGTGGTGTCATCTGCATATCTGAGGTTACTGAAATTTCTGCCGGCAGTCTTGATTCCAGCTTGTGCTTCATCCAGCTGGGCATTTCTCATGATGTACTCTGCGTATAAGTTAAATAAGCAGGGTGACAATATACAGCCTTGACGTACTCCTTTCCCAATTTGGAACCAGTCCGTTGTTCCATCACCTCCACTAACACCAACACATATTATAACGAAAACAGTAAAAGTTAAGGATAATGAGAGAATCCTAAAAGCAGCAAGAGAAAAACAACTTGTTATTCGCAAGGGAACCCCCACGAGGCTGTCAGCAGGTTTTTTGGCAGAAACTTTGCAGGCCATAACGGAGTGGCATGACATGTTCAAACTGCTGAACGGAAACCACTTCCGACCAAGAATTCTCTAGTGGGCAAGGTTATCATTCCTTGTGCATGGGTCAGAAGAATTAACATTGCTAACTGTTCATACTACCCCAAGGGGTTTCCAAGGTGGCTTAGTGGTTAAAGAAGCTGCCTGCCAATGCAGGAGGCTCAGGAGATGTCAATTCGATCCCTGGGATGGGAAGATCCCCTGGAGGAGGAAATGGCAACCCACTCCAGGATTCTTGCCTAGAGAATTCCATGGACAGAGGAGCCTTGGGCCCCACTCCACAGGGTTGCAAAGAATTGGACACCACTGACCACTCATGCAGGCACAGTTATAAAACAGCGTGGTATTTCTCCTGGCACAAAAACAGACACACAGATTAATGGGACAAAACCGAGAGCTTGTACGGTCAATTAATCCACAATAAAGGAGCTAAAAATATATAATGGAGAAAAGACAGCCTCTTCAGTAAATGGTGTCAGGAAAACGGAACAGCCACATGTAAAGGAGTGAAACTATGCTGCAACCTTACGCCACACACAGAAATGAACTTCAAATGTACTGAAGACTTGAAGGTACGACCCGAAAGCCTGAAAGTCCGAGAAGAAAACATACACAGTAACTTCATGACATCCTAGAGATATTTTCGTGGATCTGACACCAAAGGCAAGGGAAACAAATGCAGAAAACTAAACAAATGGAACAATGTCAAACTGAAAAGCTTCTACACAACGAAGAGTCAGTCAGTTGAGTTGCTTAGTCGTGTCCAACTCTTTGTGACCCCATGAATCGCAGCACACCAGGCCTCCCTGTCCATCACCAACTCCCGGAGTTCACTCAGACTCACGTCCATCGAGTCAGTGATGCCATCCAGCCATCTCATCCTCTGTCGTCCCCTTCTCCTCCTGCCCCCAATCCCTCCCAGCATCAGAGTGTCTTCCAATGAGTCAACTCTTCGCATGAGGTGGCCAAAGCACTGGAGTTTCAGCTTCAGCATCATTCCCTCCAAAGAAATCCCAGGGCTGATCTCCTTCAGAATGGACTGGTTGGCTCTCCTTGCAGTCCAAGGGACTCTCAAGAGTCTTCTCCAACACCACAGTTCAAAAGCATCAATTCTTCGGCGCTCAGCCTTCTTCACAGTCCAACTCTCACATCCATACATGACCACAGGAAAAACCATAGCCTTGACTAGACAGACATTTCTTGGCAAAGTAATGTCTCTGCTTTTTAATATGCTGTCTAGATTGGTCATAGCTTTTCTTCCAAGGAGTAAGTGTCTTTTAATTTCATGGCTGCAATCACCATCTGCAGTGATTTTGGAGCCTCAAAAAATAAAGTCTGACACTGTTTCCCCATCTATTTCCCATGCGGTGATGGGGCCAGATGCCATGATCTTCGTTGTCTGAATGTTGAGCTTTAAGACAACTTTTTCACTCTCCTCTTTCACTTTCATCAAGAGGCTTTTTAGTTCCTCTTCACTTTCTGCCATAAGGGTGGTATCATCTGCATATCTGAGGTTACTGATATTTCTCCTGGCAATCTTAATTCCAGCTTGTACTTCTTCCAGCCCAGCCTTTCTCTGATGTACTCTGCATATAATTTAAATAAGCAGGGTGACAATATACAGCCTTGACATACTCCTTTTCCTATTTGGAACCAGGCTGTTGTTCCATGTCCAGTTCTAACTGTTGCTTCCTTACCTGCATATAGGTTTCTCAAGAGGCAGGTCAGGTGGTCTGGTATTCCCATCTCTTTCAGAATTTTCCACAGTTTATTGTGATCCACACAGTCAAAGGCTTTGGCATAGTCAATAAAGCAGAAATAGATGTATTTCTGGAACTCTCTTGCTTTTTCCATGATCCAGCGGATGTTGGCCATTTGATCTCTGGTTCCTCTGCCTTTTCTAAAACCAGCTTGAA
>NW_011495061.1:1049752-1050378 GCF_000754665.1 Bison bison bison | reverse complement strand
CTTTTCTAAAACCAGCTTGAACATCTGGAAGTTCACGGTTCACATATTGCTGAAGCCTGGCTTGGAGAATTTTGAGCATTACTTTACTAGCATGTGAGATGAGTGCAATTGTGCGGTAGTTTGAGCATTCTTTGGCATTGCCTTTCTTTGGGATTGGAATGAAAACTGACCTTTTCCAGTCCTGTGACCACTGCTGAGTTTTCCAAATTTGCTGGCATATTGAGTGCAGCACTTTCACAGCATCATCTTTCAGGATTTGAAATAGCTCAACTGGAATTCCATCACCTCCACTAGCTTTGTTTGTAGTGATGCTTTCTAAGGCACACTTGACTTCACAGTCCAGGATGTCTGGCTCCAGGTCAGTGATCACACCATTGTGATTATCTGGGTCGTGAAGATCTTTTTTGTACAGTTCTTCTGTGTATTCTTGCCATGTCTTCTTAATATCTTCTGCTTCTGTTGGGTCCATACCATTTCTGTCCTTTATCGAGCCCATCTTTGCATGAAATGTTCCCTTTGTATCTCTAATTTTCTTGAAGAGATCTCTAGTCTTTCCTATTCTGTTGTTTTCCTCTATTTCTTTGCATTGATTGCTGAGGAAGGTTTTCTTATCTCTTCTTGCTATT
>NW_011495061.1:1045833-1049652 GCF_000754665.1 Bison bison bison | reverse complement strand
AACCTCATTCCATAGTTCATCAGGCACTCTATCAGATCTAGGCCCTTAAATCTATTTCTCACTTCCACTGTATAATCATAAGGGATTTGATTTAGGTCATTCCCGAATGATCTAGTGGTTTTCCCTACTTTCTCCTTTAAGTCTGAATTTGGCAATAAGGAGATCATGATCTGAGCCACAGTCAGCTCCCGGTCTTGTTTTTGCTGACTGTATAGAGCTTCTCCATCTTTGGTTGCAAAGAATATAATCAATCTGAATTCAGTGTTGACCATCTGGTGATGTCCATGTGTAGAGTCTTCTCTTGTGTTGTTGAAAGAGGGTGTCTGCTATGACCAGTGCATTCTCTTGGCAAAACTCTATTAGTCTTTGCCCTGCTTCATTCCATACTCCAAGGCCAAATTTTCCTGTTACTCTAGGTGTTTCTTGACTTCCTACTTTTGCATTCCAGTCCCCTATAATGAAAAGGACATCTTTTTTGGGTGTTAGTTCTAAAAAGTCTTACAGGTCTTCATAGAACCGTTCAACTTCAGCTTCTTCAGCATTACTGGTTGGGGCATAGGCTTGGATTACCGTGATATTGAATGGTTTGCCTTGGAAATGAACAGAGATCATTCTGTCGTTTTTGAGATTGCATCCAAGTACTGCATTTCGAACTCTTTTGTTGACCATCATGGCTACTCCATTTCTTCTAAGGGATTCCTGCCCGCAGTAGTAGATATAATGGTCATCTGAGTTAAATTCATCCATTCCAGTCCATTTTAGTTCGCTGATTCCTAGATAAAAAGAAAGCTTCTACAGAACAAAGAATACCATTATGAAAATCCGAATGCACCCTCCTGAAAGGGAAAAGAGATCTTAAAAGCATATAACAATAAGGGTTTAATCCCCCAAATACAAAGAGAACTAATACACTCAACAACGACAAGAAACGCCAAACATCCTGAATTTTAAAAATGGGTTGAGGATCTGAAGAGTCATTTTTCCACAGAAGATGTACAGAGTCGCTCGGCATCACTAATCATCGGAGAAAAGAAAATCAAAAGCACGCTGCGCTATCACCTCCCGCCTGTCAGAGCAGCTGTTGTTGAAAAGAAAGAAACATAAACTCTGCACAGAATGTGGAGAACAGGAAACGCTCGTGGCCACTGGTGGAAACGCAGCCAGGGCCGCCGCATGGAGGCGCCTCGAGAAACTAAGGAAAAAGAGCACCATATAATCCAGCAATCCCACGCCTGGGTACTCATCCCAAAGCAAGCAAAAACACTAATTCAAAAAATATGTATAACATGCAGCCCATGTTCAGCATTGTTTACTACAGCCGAGATACGGAAGCAACCAAAGTGTCTATCAACAGATGAATGGATAAAGATCAGGTGGGGTGTGTGTCACGCCACATCTTTATCCATTATCTATATAGTGGAATACTACGCAGTCACGAAAAAGAATGGAATCATGCCATTTGCCCCAACATGGATGGACCTAGAGGGTATTAAGGTAGTAAAACAAGTCAGGCGGAAAGAGACAAAAACCACAGGATTTCACTCATATGTGGAATCCAAAACAAACAAAATCAAACAGAAACTCATAGATACAAAGAACAGATCAGTGGCTACCAGAGAAGAAGCGGTGGGGGGCCCGAGATGAGTGCAGAGGTGAGCTGCATGGGGGGGGTGCAATCGGGCCTCTGGTGGCAATCACTCTGCAGTGCACACAGGTTTCCTACTAAAATGTTGTGCACTTGAAACTTTCAGATATTAAAAAAAAAAAAATGATGGAAGGGGAGAAAGGAGGGAGGAGGAAGCTTCTGTAGTTTAAAAGGGGCTTAACAGGTACATCCACCTATTCAGTGAGCCTTCTTCAGATCTGACTTCAAAGAACCAACTGTAAAGAAAATTTTCAACTGAAAAATTTAAGCACGGATTAGCTGTTTGGTGATATGAAGACATCAGCATCAACTCTAGCACGTGATAAAGCTACTCGGTGAGGTCTATTCGAGAGCCGCATCTTTGGGCAATGCAGTGCCATGCGTGACAGATGAAATCTGATGGGGGCGTGCAGGGGAGGGGAGGGTCACAGAAGCAACGAGAGGAGCCAGGAGCTGCTTGTCGGAGCCCAGCGAGGCGTGTGTGAGAATCCGTCCTACAAGGCTCTCTGCTTGTTCCATGACTGACATCTTACATGACTCCCTTTAAAGCACACGGTGCGGCCGGGAAGACAACATATATAAAAAGATAACCGACACTGCAGCTTAGCACAGGAAAAACCACAACCCAAAGACGCCGGTAGTGAGTCACGGGAGAGAGGAGAAGCATCTTCGGCGGGTGTTCCGGAAGCCCCGAACCTCAGGGTGTGCGGAGCGAGGAGGGGCCAGTGATGGGGGGTGGAGCTGACCCCAGGGCTGGGGGCACAACAGACACACGGAGCCGACCACCTGCTGCCTGAGATGGTATTTCTCTCTTCCCGGTTCCAACATCCGGGGCAGAGGCAGTCGACAAACGGGGCTTGTGTTAAGCTGGGGGCGATGAGGAAGGAGCCAGAGAAGGGGCGCTCAGACTTTATACGCTCGGCTGGGTGGGCACACGCAGCAGGGGCGTTGGCGTCAGCACCATGGAGAGGGGCAGGGGTCCACACACAGGCCTCTGCCTGCCCATCGAGGGCAGGGCTGGCCGTCGGCAGCGTGTGGACAGTGGTGATGGGTGCTGAGCGGGGCCAGATCAGGAAGCACAGCGCTGGGGAACGCCGGGCTGCGGGAGGCGGCAAGGCCAGTGAGAGGGGTTCCCGGGGAGCCTGCGGTTTAGAGCGGGCACAGCCCAGGGAGGGGAACGTGGGGAGCAAAGGAGCCGCTGCCCGCAGGCCGCCCGCCAGGGCCACCTGAGCCCAGTGTGCCTTCTTCCCCGAGACAGGAGTGGCCGATGACCACCTACCCTTGCCCGCAGTCACAGCTCTGCACCCCCTCCAGCTGCAGCACCACAGCGGCTGTCTGGACAAAGGGGGGCTGAGGAGAGAGCCACCAGCTGAAGGGCACAATGTGGGCAACAGGGGACTCACGGTGGCTTCAGTGACGCCTCTGCTCACAGGGGGAGCGCTAACCGGAACAGGTTCGCAGTCCCTGTTTTTTTTTTAATCTGCTACCTGCTTGATGTTATGATTTGCATATCTTCAAAGGAGAAGTCAGACTTGATCGCAATCTCACTTTACATTTTACGGTCTCAGGGAAAGGCTGCTAGAAGAGATGAGGGCCCCGGGCGTCGTAGAGACCAGGCCAGGCCAGCGGTCATCCGTCCCCCAGCGATGACCACTGCGGGGCTGACTCACATCAGGGTGCTGGGGTGTGGCTTGGGGGTCGGTCACTTCACAGGCCCAAGTTCCCTCCAGCAACTGGGACAGCACTCATTTTAGGCTGGGGTCTCCTGGGGACCCGTGATACCCACAGAGTAAGCAGCTGAGCGTGAGCTTGCCCACGGGAGTGGGGAGGCGTGAGAAACAGTGAGGCCCCTTCATAGTCAACCCTGCAGACACCACGTGGGCCCGATGGGCCTGTGACCCTCCCCCCAGCATCTTCATCAACAAGGCCAGGGAACAGCGAGGCTGCCGGGGCAGGAGACCTACACTGAGCCGCCTGAGTCTGACACCCCTTCCCCACAGGACCAGCCTGGCCACCTCCCCACACCCCGCCCCTCTCTGAGGGGGAGCCTCGGGAAGGGGAAGAGACCCTCGAAGGTCCAGCCTAGGCAGGCGCCAGAGAAAGACTGGAGCCCCCGAAAAGGCGCAGGGTGCTTACCATCGTCTGTGATCGGGGCATCCCTGCGGTCCGTAGGC
>NW_011495061.1:1035162-1044980 GCF_000754665.1 Bison bison bison | reverse complement strand
AGCGGGCTTCCCTTGTGGCTCAGCTGGTAAAGAATCCGCCTGCAACGCGGGAGACCTGGGTTCCACCCCTGGGTTGGGAAGATCCCCTGGAGAAGGCAAAGGCTACCCACTCCAGTGTTCTGGCCTGGAGAATCCCGTGGGCTGTGTAGTCCATGGGGTCGCAAAGAGTCCCACACGACTGGGCGACTGTCACTTTTTGCCGCCCTTCTCGCCCCGAGCATGCCCACCCCAGGCGCGCCAGCAGGCAGCGGTAGGTGCCGCGCTCCCTGGTACCCCTGAAGTCTGCTCTAAGGACAGAGAACGCGCTTGCGTTTTCATTCATCAGCTGGGGAACCTTCGGGTTCTTTCCGCTTTGGGGCCGATGTGAGGAACGCTGCTGTGAACAGCCGTGTACAAGCCTGCGTGTGAACATGGGTTCTTCCTCCTGGCTGACCGGTGGGTGGCCCTGCGCTAACTGTGCAGGAGCCGCGGACCGTGTCCCCGCCGGCCGGCTTGGTGTCCGCGCTCACCGTCTTCTACCGCAATGAGCGCTGTCTGCCTTCGGCCGCCCTGCACCGTGAGGAGGTTCCTGCCGGTCGGGTCTGCGTTTCCTGCCGCGGAGCTACGCCGACCCCTTCTCCCGGGCTGTATGTTCGGTGGGGAAGGTCCGCCTAGGCCTCTCCCTGCCCCGGGGGTTTGCTGTGGCTCCGCAGAGGGGCTCCCCAGGGCTGCACCCCGTGTCTGACGTCAGTTTCCCTGCAGCTCCCTTCTTCGCTGGTCACTGAAACCCCTTTTGAATCTGATCCTTTTGACGGTGCTGTCCAACCGGCGACGCTGCCGGGGCGCCTGGTTTCACACACAGCGTGGATCCAGGCCTTTCCCTGGCCTCCCCTGCCTTCCCGCCTCACTCAGGACTCTCCCAGGAGCATGTGGTCCCGTCACATTCTGATTTGCCCACAGAACAAGGCCCAGTTTCCTCACCTCGAGGGCAGCTGTACAAACGTTAGAAGTCTCAGTGTCCTGCCTCTGACACGTCATCAAAATTTCACGGACAAACAGTAATTTCCCACTAGGGTCTGACTCGACGCGGCTTTCACTGTGCGCTCCGGGTGGGGTGCGGGGCCACAAGCTCTCAGAATCTTGGGCTTCCCGTTCTCCACGTGCCCCTCCCCAGCTAAGACGTGCAGCCACCACTGAACCTACGATGGTGGTTCAGACTCCCAAGGCTGCTGTCTGTTTCTACCAATGATGCTGGGGCTCAGCCTACAGCACAGATCTGGGGGCAGCGAGCCTGGATCCGGAACCTGCTGCTCTGCGTGCTGCTCTCCTTTCTCACGTAGGAAGCTCGGCCAATCACTTGACGTTTTGACAGTTGGTTTTCCTCTGTTACAGGAGATTGACCACTATCTGTCACATTGCGTTTATTTCTAAAATGATGTAACTGTGCTGTGCTTAGTCACTCAGTCGTGTGCGACTCTTTGCGAGTCCATGGACTGCAGCCCACCAGGCTCCTCTGTCCATGGGGATTCACCAGGTAATACTGGAGTGGGCTGCCCTTCTCCAGGGGCTCTTCCCGACTCAGGGATCGAGCCCAGGTCTCCCGCGTTGCAGGCAGATTCTTTACCAGCTGAGCCACCAGGGATGTAACTGTAGTTGTCATCAAAATGTTTAATTCCATCCAGCTGGCTGAAATCAACTGCTTCTCCTTTAGAGGAAGAAAAGATTCACAAGGGAGAGAAGGAGGGGAGGAGACAAGACGCCTCCACAGCAAACGGCCCTCTAGCACTTCTGCACAAACTGGGCGCGAGGCTCAATCTCAAGTTCAGCTGAACTCCTGCTGAGCAGGCTGCCTCGGAACGCCTGGGGTCCCAGCGCGGGGCTGGACAGCCTCTGAGAGGCTCATCAACCTGCCAGAAGCACCGGCTCCCTATGTTCGAAGGCAGCTTCTGCTCGAAGGGCCTTCTGTTACGGTCGGTGCAGAGGCGGGTGGAGGCCCCGCGGGCCCTCCGGGTGAGTTACCGTCAAGCCAGTGAGCTCTGGGACTGACTGCGATGAACAGCCTGTGGGGTCCTGTGTGCTCTCAGCCAAGTTAAGGTGAAGAGGGAGAGAGGGTTTTAGCAGGCAGACTGAAATAATAGAAACGCCAGCTCTCCCAAGTCACACCGGGTCCCGTGAGGGACAGCGGGGGCCCTGGTGTCGGGTACCGTGCACCCTGCCGCCGGGTGCCCAGGCCAGCACGGGCTGGGGACAGGGAGCGTCCTCACGGTCACCCCCCGCCTGCGGCTTCACATCCTGACTGAGCGAGCGAGCAGAGGGCGCTGGCCCCTGGCTCGGATCCCGCTTCTGCTCTCAGTGGCCTTTGCCCTAATGGGTCGTCTAACTCCAAGTGCAGTGGGGGGTGGCCGTGGCACCCAGCACAGACGTGGAGGGGCTCCCGCTTCCTCACGGCTAGCCCCTGGCCCGCTCACACCAGTGATGTCGCTCTCTTTACCATCTCACACCTGCGCCTCCTGTAAGACTCGGGGACCCGGGCACAAGCCCTGGGGCAGCGATCTGGTGGGCTCTGTGCACTCGCACCTCTGAGTCAATAAGATTCTGGGACAGTTCTCAAAGCCCTGTTTTGAAGGTGTTTTAAACTTCAATTCAACAGACCTATGACCTCAGGTTTCCTAAGATAACACTGAGTAATCGTTAAGACAGCAGTTGCCCAAATCAGGAGATTAGCAACTGAAAAGCAGGAGAACTGGCCAGGCTCCAGCCACCATCAGCAGCATCACCAGCATCACCACCATCACAGCCATCACCGCTGCTGTGTGCTGAGCTCTGGACCACGTTCTACATTCTGGGGTGGGGGGCGGTGGGGGGTGGAACGCCTCAAACATGGGCCTGTCTTCAAACAGCTTGCCGACTGAAATGGGGTCAAGTCACAGACTTGGTAGTGGAAAGAGTATCAAAGAGGTTTGGTGACAGGCAGTTTGGAAGGCAGTAGTCATCCTGAGCTGGGGAAACCACGGCCGCTTCCTGGAGCCACAGTCCGTGTTGCTTCCCTGCCTGGACGTCTCCCCTTGCCCCGAGCCGTGCTGGGGCCGGGGTCCTGGAGCCCAACGTCGGGCTACTTCCTCCCGCGGAAGTCCGCCGGCCCCAGTCCCAGATCACTCAATTACGAGTTCAGCCTGCCAGAGCCTGCAGGCTCTCGGGTGCCACATGCCAGCTGACGCTGAGTGAAGGAGATTTTCATGTATACACTGGTCACTCACGCTCGTCAGATATTCTCTTGTGCCAAGCATCCAAAACAAATTAGGAAGCCCAAATTGGGCCATCTTTTGACCGCATAACAAACATTTCCTCCAGTTTGTCTCACAGCCTGAAGGCAGCATTGACAAGCACGCTGATCAAGACACATTTGCTGCAGGCGTGACGAAGCAAGGAGCGGTGGCGGTGTCCACAGGCTGCCTAACGAGGGCCCCACAGTGCCACCGGCGGCGGCAAGTCTGGGGGCTGAGCAGGAACGGGGTGCCTGCCCTGCCTGCTTGCGCTTAGGCCACAGAGGGCAGTGCTGGCCAGGCGCTCCTGGTCTCTCAGCACAGGGGAGGGGCTGCAGCGCCCCACACTGCAGGCTCCAGTTGCCCTGCCCACTCCCCACGCTGGCAGCCGGAAGATGTTATTCCTACTGACAGCGCTGTCACCAGGGCAGGCGTCCCCCCGTCCAGAGCCTCACGCTGGCCCCTCTCTGACCACGGCAGTGCTGTCACCAGGGCAGGCGTCCTCCGTCTGGAGCCTTCACACTGGCCCCTCTCTGACCATGGCAGCGCTGTGACCAGGGCAGGCATCCCTCCGTCCAGAGCCTCACGCTGGCCCCTGTCTGACCATGGTGCCTGTGCTGTCTCTGCTATCAGCTTCTAGAGCTCACGAAATCTGAGGTTGAAGGGGTGTTAAGTTCCAAACCACAGGGGTGACGATTTCCGCAGGAGGCTTACAGCAATGCGAAGCCTGGGTGTTCAGTTCCGAACATCTGGCCATGATGTCACATTAAGTAGCTTGGAACTGGTCTCGAAGACCACTTATGACAGGAAGCGTGTGTGGTGTCCCCCCGACCCCAGCCCTCCCTCACCTCTGCTCCAGCACACTCTCCTCCCGCTCTGTCCTCCGCAGCCGCACCCACGGCCTCACGCCTGCGGTCAGAAGGCCCAGGGGATGCTCCAAAGCAGGCAGCCGCCGCCTCCTGTGCACCCGGGTCAGCCCGAGGTGGGTGGCATGCATGCTCCGCCCAGAGGACTACGACGGTCGCAGCATGGGTGGCATTTTCCAACTGCCAGGGCCAGGCCGGGCTTTGACTTGACGTGTTTCCCTTCTTTCTGACCTTCTCAGCCACCCTTGTGTAGAGACACAGTTCAGTTCAGTCGCTCAGTCGTGTCCAATTCTCTGTGACCCCATGAATCGCAGCACGCCAGGCCTCCTTGTCCATCACCAACTCCCGGAGTTCACTCAGACTCACGTCCATCGAGTCACTGATGCCATCCAGCCATCTCATCCTCTGTCGTCCCCTTCTCCTCCTGCCCCCAATCCCTCCCAGCATCAGAGTCTTTTCCAAGGAGTCAACTCTTCCCATGAGATGCCAAAGTACAGGAGTTTCAGCTTTAGCATCATTCCTTCCAAAGAACACCCAGGACTGATCTCCTTCAGAATGGACTGGTTGGATCTCCTTGCAGTCCAAGGGACTCTTAAGAGTCTTCTCCAACACCACAGTTCAAAAGCATCCATTTTTTGGCGCTCAGCCTTCTTCACAGTCCAACTCTCACATCCACACACGACCACAGGAAAAACCATAGCCTTGACTAGACGGACCTTAGAGACACCACTAGCCTCATTTCCTGGATTAGGAGACAAGCTCTCCGGGGAGGAGGGGCCCAGCTGGGATCTGGCCCCAGGCCTGGCTTCAGGCGGGGCCCCAGGGAAGTGGCCCCACCGGCAGGCTGCCTGCTGGAAAATGCAGAGCTGTGCTCAGCTGGGTCTGGAGGAGGCAACTTGGGGACCTCGCTTTGGCTTAAAAAATTAACATGTGAAAGCTGGACAACAGCTCCAGGCCCGAGTTCCTATGCTTCCCACCTAATTGCAGTTTTCCTCTGAGGTTTGTGCTCTGGCCATCATGTATTTTCCTTCCACGTAAGCTAAAAACCTCACAGTCCGTGTTAATTATTTTGCCTTAAACATCCAATTGTTTTTGTCCAGAAATTTACAAATATTATGTGGGTTTCTCATTCCTGGCTACTTGCCAATTTACTATTTCTGGTTCTTTTCTTCCCCTTAGCAGATACTGGCGTCTCTGCGTCAACTTTCTTTAAGCTGAGGAATGTCTTTCAGCGCATCCGAGGCACGAGTGTTCCAGACTCGAGTGCTTCCCGCTCCCCTACAGTTGTGAACAGTGCAGAATCCAAGGCGACGGGGTTTTGTGCCCTTTCTGTTGGTTCCACTGTTGTCTGGTCTGCTAACGAGACGCGAGACATCGTCCTTATCAACAGCCCCCGGATGTAAGGCATCTGTTTACCTGAGGATACTGCTAAGATTTTCTCTTTATCTTTGGTTTTCCCCCAATTGCTTATGATATGCCTAGATTTTGTTTTCTCTGTATTTATCCTGCCTGAGGCTCAGCCAGTCTCCTGCATCTATGTTTTGATTAGCTTTATCAGTTTTTGGAAAAACACCAGCCACTACTACTTCTTTAACCATTTCTTCTGCTTCCTCTCTCCCATGTAGGATTCCAACCGTGCAGGTTAGAGTACTTGGCGTTGTGCCCCGTGTCTGGGTGCTTTGTTCCATTTCACACTCTTTTTCTGTATTTTTTCTTTTATTTTTGACTATGTCTACTGACCTGACTTGAAATTCACTGATTCTTCTCTCCACGTGGCTAGTCTATCATTAAGCTTCTCAAATGAGTCCTTCACCTCTGAGCTTCCTTTAATTTCTAGCATTTCCATTTGGTTCTTTTTTACTGTTCCCATCTCTCTGCTGCAATTTCCCATTTGTTCATTTATGTTTTTTCACCTTTCCCACTCAATCCTTTAACATATTTATCTTACTTATTAAGATGTCCTTTTCTAATAATTCCAGCACCTGAGTCATATCTGGGTCTCCTCCTATCCACTCTTTACTCTCTCGACCAGAGTGGCGTTTTGCTGTCCTTCATGGGTCTCCCGACTTTTGATTGCATGTTGGATCAGTCATACATAATTGGGATTGTACGTTTGATTATTGCATGAATGAGCAATGGAGACCAAAGCAAATCATATTTAACCCGTCTTCTCTCCGTCCGAGTCCGTGGAATCTGTCACTGAAATGGTGTGGACTTTGTAGCCGAGTCGGTCAGATTCGGTCACTCCTGCCCACAGTAATGCTGAGGGTAGGCTCAGGCTCAGGTCCAAGCTGGAGTCAGCCTCGAGCGCTGCCTCGCGCTTTGCAGTCAGCCGCCAGCTTTCTGAACCTGGAGCTCTCTCTGATTCACAGCCCCACACGACATGTGCAAGACACTTCTTTTCCTGGCTTTCTGCACTCTACACATCAATCTTTCTCCACCACGTTGCCTCGTCCAAAACTTTCAAGGGGTGAGGTGTGCTCAGCAGGGCTTGGCGCCCCTTGGAAGGACGTCTCCCAGCTCCCGTCTCGGGCACTCGGCGCTCTGTGCAGCCTGACTCTGGGCTCTACCCTCACACTAGTCTCCACTGAAAACGGCTCCTTAAAAACCTCAGCTGCATTCTCCCCCGCTTCCCCCCATGGTTCCTGCCTCCAGGGAAGTCTCTGTGGTCTCTTCTTCCCTAGAAGGATCTCCTCCCTTTCTGAATTTAGTTCATTCAGGGCTCTTTGTATTAGCTCCGTGGGCTTTTTCCTTTAAGGCTATGGTTTAGCAGCTCACCTGGCCTGTTCCTATTGTCAGAGTGGACTGGGGTGGCTTCTGGGTGTTTGTCCAACACCCATCCTCTGGGAAGCCCCTGACCCCATGTGCCCTTCCGGCTCAAGTTCAGCCAGTCATTAGTACTAAACAACACAGTTCGGCACCATAAATTCAGAGCTCTTCTCTGACGATCATGACAGCTACATGCTTGATGACATACACGGAAAAGGTGATTCCTAAAGTAATCCACCGGAAACTGGTTGCATCACCAGTGTCGAAAGCTTACGCTTCCAACTGAGACATGTCATCAGCTGACGGGTGGGGAGATCGGCCAGCGCCGGGTCTGCACAAACGCTTCTCACACCCGAGTCCATGTCAGCTCATCGGAGAGATGACCAGGGCTTTCTCCTCAGTTAAACCCTGGACACAGAAGATAATTTCTAGACTTTTGCACCTTTTTTAACATAATGAGAAGCATCTATCTCACACAGAATAAAAACGCCTGAGCCAGAAGCCAATGTTGAGAAGCCGCTATCTCAACACAGCATAAAAATACCTGAGCCCTAAGCTGCCGAGTGCTCCTTTTCTGAACCATCCTTGTGACCATCATGCTCAAACAGCCGCACGGTGAGACGAGCACAGAATCCGTTCTTCAAACTGGGCGCTTCTGAGAGGCGAAGGGCTCGCTGGATTGCAAGGAGCAGCAGCACACCCAGCCCGGCCCAGGCAGGACCCCAGGGCCTCATTTTCGGCTGGGACTCTCAAAGCCCGGCCCCGGCAGGGCCCCAGGGCCTCATTCCCGGCTGGGACTCTCAAAGACCGCAGAAGCCAGACCTGCTGGCAGGTGGCAGCTGCTGAAGGCGGCTGGACAGGACCGCGGTGTGTCGGCAGCCGTGTGTCCTGAGACAGAGAGAGGCCTGGGGCACAGGCGTCGTCTCGTGGGCAGCCCAGGGCAGCAGGGCGCAGCCTTTGGAGGAATGACTGGTGCCAGCAGAGAGCAGTGGCTCCCCCTCGATGGGGCAGGTGCCAGACAGCCCGCCCAGCTCTGGGCCCTCTGAGCTGGGGTGAGCACTGAGGCTCTGCGGGCATCCCAGGGTCAGAGCCTGGGCCCCAAGAGGTGGGCAGAGCTGAGCCCGCACTCCTGGGCATCGCCAGGGCCCCTCCCAGAGGACCAAGGCCCCACCTCCCATGCCCCACCGGGTCGCCATCACCCCTAACCCCAGTCTCCTGGGCGCTGACAGCCACCCGGGGCCCAGGGGGCAAGGCTGCCCCACGTGTGTTTCCAAGTCTGGTGCCAGACAGAGCTCACGCCATAGAGTGCCCAAACCTGAATGAGAAACGGGCCGGCGGGCTTAGGACTGACCACCACGGGCGGCCATCGCCGCCCAGCTGAGCAGCCGCCGGCCCGCCTGGGACCTGGGCTCAAGGCTTCATTCGGCGCCACCAACGCCTCATCAGGAAGGCCTGTCCAACTGCTTCACGGGGAGACTTCACCGGAACGCCTTCCGCTCAGACTTCTCCCTTGCCTGTCGCTGACCGAGCGCCTCGTCCCCGCCTTCTCGCCGCGTGCACTCCACGCGGGTCGCTCGTTACCGACTGCTCATGCCCGCTGCCCAGGCACCCGCCCCGGGGTCCCCACGACGGAGTCGGGATGCCCACGGCCGGAGCCGAGGCCGGGCTGGTAAAGACTTGCCGGGCCACTGGAGGGAGCCCCAGACGATTTCTGTTTTACATTCTCAAATCCCCAGCATCAAGAGAGCGAGGAGCGAGGCTGGCTTTCTGCTGTGAGAGGAGACGGAGTCCGTCCTGCCGGCGGTGTGCCGGGCAGCAGCCTCGTCCCTGGGTGCTGGGCGGGTGGGGGCACAGATCAGATTTTCTTCGTGAGCAGGCCGCGCCCCTGTGAGTCTCTCATGGAGCCAAGCACACCTTTGAGCATCCAGCAGATGGCTTTCAGACTTGACCTGGTTTCCGTTTTGCCTCTAAAACAGGGATGACTACTTCTAGAAACTACAATGAACTGAGCCCTGGGCTGAGAGCTTCATCCTCCCACTGATGTCCAGACCATCACTGCCCAACGGCAGGACACGGGAGGACAGAGAAAGGGAGCGGCCTCCCAAGGCAGCACAGCACCAGCGGAGGAGCCGCAGCGTCGGAACCCCGGGCATCTCTTGCGCTGCCCTCTGCCGGCCGCCAGGACAGGGTCCTGGCGTCGATGCAGCCCCATGGTACCCAGCTCGGTGTCTGCTTCACAGAAAGTGCAAGGTGGAAAACCCGAGTTTAACATTAAAATACACAGTGTGGTGCTCGCCTCAGCAGCGCCGCATGCGTGCTACATCCCTTCAGTCGTGTCTGGCTCTGTGCGACCCTATGGACAGCAGCCCTTCAGGCTCCGCTGTCCACGGGATTCTCCAGGCAAGAATGCTGGAGTGGGCTGCCACATCCACCAAATAAACAGCGTCAGTGCAGCCGGGTCAGCAGGGGTACGGCCTGCGCTGAGGAGCTTGCAGAAGGCTCACAGGAGAGCTTTCAAACCCCCCACCCTGCCCCGCTCAGGCGGCTCCCTGGAGCAGGGGGCCAAGGGCTGGAGTGGGGATGCAGACCCTCCCTCTTTGTGCGATTCCCCTCCGGGGCCTGCGCTCGGCCGCCCCGTGCCCCACACGGCCGCCCTGCACGGGCCCCAGAGCCCAAAGCCCGGAGGGGTCTGAGAACCGGGCTGAGAACTGGGCTGACGCGGGCCGCTCGGGCTGCAGAACCTGGGGAACCGAGTCAGCGCCCCTTCTCCAGGAGCTATGAGCAGGCTGCGGAAAGGGGCGTGTTTGCCACCAACACCCAGGGCACAGCGTGGCAGAGGGACACAGCCTGGCGGAGCAACCCAACCCGCCCCGGGGTTCCGGCGCATGGCCTGGGGCAGGGCTGGGGTGGGGCTGGGGAGTGACCTGACCAAAGCTGGGGG
>NW_011495061.1:1034534-1035062 GCF_000754665.1 Bison bison bison | reverse complement strand
GCGGCTGTCACATACCCCGCCCTCCCGAGCACGCGGACCTGGGTGCTGCCCCCAGAGCCCCTCCTCGGCATGCGTGAGGGCCCCGGACGCCACCTCTAGGCCCTGCTCCCCCAGGCAAGTGAACAGCTGGCAGTGCCGCTTTAACCGGCTGTCATGAAAGCACACCTCCTTTCCCATCCAGAAGGTTACGAGACTGCTCAATGCGTTTGTAAACTGTTCTTTTCCATGGGCTTCGAGTCCCAGAGGTCTCCAGAGCAGACTGGCCCCGCTGCAGAAGGAACTCCCACCCGAGGGCCTGACAGCTGGCACACAGGACGCCCCGAAGGAGCGGTGCCCACGGACAGCTGTCAGGGGGCGCAGGAAGACAGGGGTGCACACAGGCCCTCCAGGGGGCGGGGAGGCCCCCCGTCCTTCCACCCCGCCCACCACTCGCCCGGGACATGGTGGGGAGAGCCCAGAGGGGCCGCAGGCACGGGAAACATCCCCTGTGTGCGCCTGGACAACGAAACACCCCGAGCACAGGGCCGC
>NW_011495061.1:1028737-1034385 GCF_000754665.1 Bison bison bison | reverse complement strand
GGCAGGTGGCCTGTCCAGCTCCGGCCCTGGGAGGGCGTCGGCGGCGGCGGCTGCCTGGGACAGGGCCTCCAGGTAGGGCAGGTAGCGCTGCAGGGCCTCGGCCAGCACGCCACCCTCCAGGCTGAGGCTCCGCTCGTCTGGGACGCTCTGCTTCGAGCTCCTGGGAAGGAGAGGGAGGTGTCAGGCGGTCCTCAGGCACAGTGCTGGCTCTGCCCTCAGGGCCCACAGCGGGCAGGGGGGCAGCAGGGCTGTGCAGGCACTCAGGCACCAGGCCAGGCGGCGAGGGCTGGCAGCAAGGGCCCGACCCGCCGCTCACACCGCCCACGGTGGTGCCCTGTCTGCACCCAAGCCTGGTGCTGGGACACAGGTGAACCTGGTGAGCGAACCCTGACTTACTTTCTCAACAGCCGCCCCACCACTGGGGGCAGAGACAAGCCGGAATGGGGAGTCGGCCAGGACTTACTAAGTGCAGGGAGAACCTCAGCGGCAGAGAGGCTTCCCGGGCAGGGAGGGGAGACTGGCGAGCGCTGGGCCCGCCGCCCCTTGCTCTGGGCCTGTCTCCGTCAGCGGCCTCCCCTCCACTCCCTGCCGGGTGCCAAGGAGCAGGCACAGAGGGTGAGAAGGTCGTGCTCACCCACCTCCCGGAAGAGGGGAACACAGGGGTCCGCAGGGCATTGGCTTGCTAGTCAGCTGACGGGGAGATGACCCCGGGCCCTCCTGGCGCCCCAGTGTGACCACAAAAGGCAGGCAGCAATCCTGGGAAGCTGCCTGGAGGAAGGGACCTTGTTCTCGTGGGTTTTCTTGCTCTTTGCTCTCCTGAGAATCTGCATGGGGCCTCGGCCACAGTCAGCACTGGCAACAGTGTCCGCTGAACAAATGAGCTTGGAAACACGTGGTAGGCTCAGGTGACGCCGAGTTAGCGCAGAACCTGTGTCCCCACCGCTGACCTCGCAGAGGGCGCCTCTCCAGCACCAGGAAGGGCAGCCCTGTGACCAGACTCTGCTGTCACTGGGGGTGAGTTCAGGACAACCAGTGGCTGCCTGCGGTGAATGGCAGTGACGCAGGTCATGAACTTGGGAAAAAAAATGTCCTGTTTCCTTTTTCTTTAATGACAATGCATTTTAAAATCATGTAAAACACAGTACTCAGCCCCCGTTGGACTCGGACAACTGCAGACGCCGTCTGTGGGCACAGGAGTGGGCAGGCTCCGAGGCAGCCGCACACGGCTCACAGTGTGCTCTGGGGGGGCTCGGCAGCCGGGCGGCAACCGAGAGCCACAGACTGCGGCCGGAGGCCCCGGCGTCCTCGCAGCTGCCACGTGCGCTTGCCGCTCACACAAGTAAACGCTGGGTTTCACCTGTGTTTGTTTCGCATTAACTGCCGGAAGTGCCCCAGAGATTGGAGGAGGCTAGCCCGGCCCCCAGCAGAGGCAGCACTCCTAGCCCGGGCCGAGGGTGAGTGCCTGTCTGCTGACTGCCTCATTTCTCCCGTCCTTCCCCTGGTGTTTGTGTTTGCAGAGACGTGGGTTTTCAGGAACAGCTGGATTTTCATGTTTACTTACAAATGCATCAAGTACGGTAAAAGTCGTGATACCTGCAGGAAAGGGTGGGCAGAAATGGGCCTGCGGCGCTCCCAGCCAGGCGCGGTGGGCGGCCGTCATGCGGGAAGGCCGTGGACACGGCGAGGGACAGAGAACGGGCTGCCTCTGTGCGCCCGGAGCTGAGAGCAGGGCTGGCCTCGCTCTGCAGCCAGAAGGCGGCCTGCAGCCTGTGTGCAGAAGAGACTGCCCGCTGCCTGGGTCTCCTGTGGGAGACCTGCGCCAGCCCCGGAGCCCCGAGCGTCAGGGCTCTGGAGCCTGTCATCACCACCGCCTCTTCTCCGAACTCCCCGGGACCAGAGCCTGCACAGCTCAGGCCCGACCGAGGGGAGCTCCCTGGGCACCCGGGCAGGATCTCGCTGGGCTCGAGGGCCCAGCCCCCTGCCCCCCGGCCTGGTGTCTTCTCAGACAGCAACCTGAAGAGGAGGGATCTGGCCGTCATCCAGGTGAGAGGGCGAGGCCTGGCACGTCGCTGGGTCTCACGACGACGCCAGCTCTGGTTGTGCCTG
The DNA here is from genome assembly GCF_000754665.1 of Bison bison bison. Taxonomy (NCBI): domain Eukaryota; kingdom Metazoa; phylum Chordata; class Mammalia; order Artiodactyla; family Bovidae; genus Bison; species Bison bison. Next base: position 1,032,279 of record NW_011495061.1, on the reverse strand, counting down.
GAAGCGGCGGGCAGAGCCGAGCTGCTTCTATGAGCGCGTCTCGTGTGGGTGTCTAGGTGTGTGTATATCTGTGTGTCTGTGTTCCTAAGTGTGTGTATGTATCTAAGTGTGTGTGCCTGTGTGTCTATGTGTCTGTGTGTGTGTGTGTGTCTGTGTGTGTGTATCTGTGTTCCCAAATGTGTACCTAAGTGTGTGTGCCTTTGTGTCTATGTGTCTGTGTGTGTGTCTGTGTGTGTGTATCTGTGTTCCCAAATGTGTATCTAAGTGTGTGTATCTGTGTAACTCTGTGTGTGTGTATCTGCGTGTGTGTCTGTGTTCATAAGTGTGTACATGTATGTAGCCATGTGTGTGTGTCTGTGTGTTTTGCAGGTGTTGGGTAAGGCTGTGTTACTAACAACCATATCCACTTTCAGTGACCAGGGAACAATGTTTTAAGTACTTTACTCCAAGCGTGACTGTTACCTACACATGGTAACAAACATCTGTTACCTACATGTGGGTCTTTACTGTGGTTTAGACACAGTCGAGGAATGTTCCCTGGTGTCTGAGATGACACAGAATCTGCCTGAAGTGCAAGAGACCTGGGTTCCATCCCTGGGTCAGGAAGATCCCCTGGAGAAAGGGATGGCTCCCCACTGCAGTCTTCTTGCCTTGGAAGTCCCATGGACAGAGGGGCCTGGTGGGCTATAGTCCATGGGCTCGCAAGAGTCACACACAGACTGAGCGACTGACACTCTAGCAGTGCACAGGGTGCAGATGGGTGTGACTTCCCACTTGGGGTCACGGAGAACAGGCTCCTGGCCACTGTTTTCACAGGGAAAGTCTGGTTCTTAAGAACAGGCCACTGATGTGAGGGGCTCGATACCCATGTGTATTTCATACGAACTAGGACCTACAGAAAATCTCCACATTTGAGCTTAATTATCACAATTAACAAAACTGTCCTGTTATTATTTCTGAAGCCTTTTCAAGTTACATTGGCTCAGACTTAATAGGATGTAAACGATCAGGAGCCACACGGTTCTTTGCGTCTCAAATCATGGCTATCGCTGACCACGTTTTAATGGATGAGATTTCATGCTCCGTGTTGTCAGCGTGATTTAACTGACGTCAGTTTACGTTTCTGGTCCTTTGTCTATTTCTCTCACTAATTGCTGATCAATGCAAATAGAACCGCCTCATAAATGTGCCTTTAAATGGTCTTATTCATCTTCCCGGGGGTCTGTGCTGGAGGACTGTTTGCGACACTCTAACACGTAACAGCGACGGGCACAGCCGTCACCACGCTGAGACGTCGCAGGAATTAGCTTGCAGCCTGACTTCTGCCCTGTCATTCTCTTGAAGCAGATCAAAGCTTTGTAAGCGTCCATTCTCTACCTCGGAAGACCAAGCGTGTCGTCTCCACTGGTCACTTTCCCACCCCCTGCACTGACCTTCAGGCTCCAATAACACAGGCTGCTTTACGGTGTCCCCCAGTTTGCTACAGGAAAGACTCCAAATTATAAGTAGAATCGTTGCAAAGAGCACGCCACAGCCTGGCTCTCACTCCCTTTGTCCACAAGCCTAACCCATCTAACCATCATTTACTTTTGGAAATGGTTATTTCTAACCATTTTATTTTTCACGGAAGCAGAGCTCACAGCTCAGTCACGTCCTCTGAGGAACGAAGGGCCGGCAGGATTCTGGTCACTGCGATGACTCCTGTAGTCACCAAGTGCCATGAGGTCTTTCACCTGCTCCTTCCTTCTTTAGTCAACAGCTCTGGGCTGGACGCCCCCCGGACACGGTCCATGCCAGCTGCCAGGGCCGTGCCGGGATGGAGGTGGGGCTCAGACCTGTCACTTCAAAACCTCCCTGGAGAGCCAAGAGGCGACGGCCGCAGACTGAGTGTAAAGTGAGAGGCTCGGCTACAAACGCCAGAGGTGGTGGAAGCAGAGTCACGGTCACGGGGGGAAGAAGGGCAGAGAAGTCAGGGGTCTCACGGAGATGCCCAGGGGCTCCAAAAATGCCACGTGGCACTGTTTATAAAAGCTACCTGCCAATCAGAGCATCCAAAGGGCAGGCTTTCAGAGGGTGAGTGAGGCAGCAGAACCCGGACGACACAGGCACGGCAATACCAATCGTAGAAAAGTGGGGTCAAGACAAAGAGCAATAAAGACGACAAGGCTCCATCTAACCACAGCAGGTGTGACGCCCACAGTGAGGAGATGCCGGGAGCTGGGCTGGGTGTCAGACCCCCACGTGTGTGAAGCAAAATACAAATGGAAATAAGGCTTTTGCCTGAGACATTTCAATAAATCAAAATATAAATAAAGAATCTGACTCTGAGTAATTTATACATAGTTATAAATTTTATGTCTAACCATCTATAAAAATGTGCTCTTTAATAGTGGATACAAGGTTTTTAAGTATCCACTGAAAATTAATAAACATGTGGTATAAACTAGGCCACAAAGAAATCCCAAATTTCTAAAAAGAAAAAGCTGAACATGTCACATTCTCTGATGAAAATGCAGTAAAAGTAGACAGTAATTTAAAGTCTAAAGAAGACATGAGTAGGACGAAATGCAAGCCTGCACTTACTGCTCCCACAGGGTGCACAGCTACAGTGGCAGATAATCGAGAACACAGGCAAACGGGCCTGTCGACATCGCAGGACGTCGCCAGAACCACGCTCGCAGGCGAACGCACAGCCGCAAGTGATGAAAAGATAAGGACAAAACTTTCAGCTCAAGAGCTTCATTAAAAAAAACAAAACAGTAAATACGTCTAATGATAGTAGAAAGAGGAAAATCCAGGAGATAACTCTTTTTATAAACTGTGTTAAAGGGTAAAGATAGACGTGGATGGCAAAGTGTAATAACCACGCGTGCAATGAGCAAGTTTTAAGTGATAACACAGCACTGTGATCACACAAAGTCAACACAACTGGGAATCCCTGTGGAAAGGATGAGAGTGCTCTGCAGAAATGTGAAGGCTCCAAATTCACACAGTGAGACCTGTGAGCATATTTCACCAATGATCTGAGAAGACAGTGGGAGTGGTACGGGATTTAACCACACAGAAAGATCGTTTAAAATATATACTGGGCAGCAGACAATTCAACACTGAAGAAAATTTAGCAGGAGATTTTCGAAAAGAAGGAACATTATTCCATGCATATCCATGTGCATCATTCCGCGTGTATGTTTCCTGACAAACACCGAGGGATAGCCTGGGCGGCCAGGATTCCCGTGCTGGCTGCTGAGTCACCAGCAGATGCCTGACGGGACGCGCAGCATCTCCAGTAAGGGAGCCGCTTGCAGAGACACCGCAGGACCAGGAGAACCGCAAGCTCACGGCGGAGAATGGCTGGGTCTAGGGAGGGAGGGCTTGAAGAGGCAGAGTGGGGGTCCGAGTGGCTGTGGCCTTGGCAGAAAGGTGGCTGTGCTGCCAGCCCTGCCTGCCAGCTGGGGGTGAGTCTACCCCAACCCGCCGAGCCTGAGGCCAACGCCTGCTGGTTGCCTGCTGGAGGCCAACGTCTCCTGGGGGGGAGTATGGGC
>NW_011495061.1:1022175-1028432 GCF_000754665.1 Bison bison bison | reverse complement strand
AACAGACCACAAATCTGCTTCTCCAGAACGGGGCACATGAAGAGCTACCAGCCTCACACAGAAGACTCCATATGGAGAGAAACAGCCCAGGAACATACAGAAACACTTCTATACAGACACAGATCGTGCACAGGAAGTTCATATAGAAAACTCCAACCTCTTCACATGTGTATTTTTAAACTTTTAATCTCACTTGTAATCTAAAAAGCCATGTTATTTTTCACAGCAAACGGGCAACTGTTTTAAACGACAGCATCACCAGTGGTAAGAACGTGGCTACCTGGGTGTGGCCCTCGTCTGACTTCTCGGGCGTTCTCTCTGGAAACCCTCTTTCTGTGAGGCGACCTGGCCTTCCCCACGCTCGGCACCTGTCCAGCCGGGCAGCTGTTCTGCTCTGCCTCCTGGCGCTCCCGACCCCCCGCGCCGTGGCCTCCTCCGTGGCGTCCGAGGTTGCCTGGGACAGTGCAGCCCGCTCAGGAGCCTCGGCGCCAGCAGGAAGGCGCCGTGGGCTGTGTGAAGCGCCCACGTGTCGCTCAAAGACCAGCGCGAAGAGTGTGAACCCGCCCAGATGAAAATGGACAGCCTGACTGCTTTTTGAGTGTTATTTTTGCAGAACAGACTGCCGAGGCAGGTTCTCATTGATGAAGCTCAACAGACCAGTGAGGATGACAAGGCAGAGCTCCCACCTCCCCTCAAGACGCGCACAGCCTGGCCGGGGAGGGCCGCCGGTGCACGTGCTCTCACGTCTGGCGCGTTGACTCTGCGGGACCCGGCGGCCTGGCTGCCCCTCTGCTGGACGGACTGAGCAGGAAGGAGGAGGCCGATGCTTCTGCACTGGGATTTCTCTACCCGAGGCTGCGGGCAGACGGTGGGCTTCCCCGCTAAGCCGAAGGGGCGGTCCCTTCCCTGCTGTCTGACCTTGAGGAGCAGCCGCCCGTCAGCTTGGGGACGGCAGCCAGCTCCCGCACGCTGCCCATGGGCCGCCCCTCCCCTCCCCAGGCCGGTGTCCTCCTGCACAAGTGGGCAAAGCTTCCACACCCTCCGCACGTGTGCGGAGACGACGAGGTGGAACAATCCGGCTCTCACAGGCTGCTGTGCTGGGGGCCCGAACGCGGCTTCCATGGCTTAATTTGCTTTTTGTACTAAACTGAGCATAAATTCTTACTGGGAAATGAGAATTCTTGACCCTCCTGCTTTTAACCAAGGCTCTGGAGACGCAGACTCTCCAAGGGTCCCGGGAAGGGAGATAGACCCTTGGGCACGTCCGTTGTTGAGACCAATCCCTTGTGGGAGGGTCCCCCTCACACCCTCCCCGGGGGCCAGGACCCTGTGGTGGGGGGAGTCCCATCTTCCCCTTCCCCACATCCCAACTTCCGGAGCATCTACACCAGAGAGACGGGGCTCTTCGCTCCATGAAACAAGGAGAGGGCTGGTGGACACGGGCCAGGGAAGAGACACGAACAGGTCCGCTTTACCTGGCGGGGCTGGACGCCTCGGGGTGGCGCGGGTGGGTCTGGGGAAGGCTGGCGAGCTCCCGGGCCATCACACGCTGGGTGGAGTCATCCTGCCACGTGAGACCTGGGGAGAGAGTGGCAGGCACCGTGTTAGTGTGGAGGCTGAGCTGGAGGCCCTGTTGCGGTCCCCGAGCCACTGCTGGGGTGCTCTCCCGCAATCTCACCAATCAGCCAAGGCCCCTCTCTGCGGTTTCTTATGAGCTCTTCTCCTTATCAAACCCCAGCCCTCCGCCTAGACCAGAAACATGGTGGGTGCTTTGCTATATGAACAACACAGGCGGGGCGGGGCCGGGCTGGACAGGAGGTGAGCGCCACGGTCAGCAGACAGACTCTGTTCACGGGGAAGACGCGACCCTTCTGCCTGGGGAGGCCTGGCCACAGGAGGTGCCCCTCACCCAACAGTGAGCCAGTGGCCAGTGCTCCGCGCCGCTCCACCTGCTCGCGGCTGCCATGTCCTGGCTGTTTGCTCCTCACAACCCTGACCTGTTTAAGAGCCACATGTTGGAAATGAAATAAGGGTTATTGTTACTATGAAAGCAATTATCATGGGGCTTAATGTACTGTATCTGGGAGCCAATTACGTTATATTTAATACTCAAATGTTATGACAAAGAGCTTTATAACAAGGGCGAAGTAGTTATGAAGGCAAAATCCATGTGCCTATGCATTAATTACATGCACTGCAGATCACATGATAATTATGCTCAGAATTACCAAATAACTCCCAAGAATAATTATTATGCAATTTGTACATTTTAGATCTTATGGTAACACTTTAGCACTTAGAACTACCCCGTGCAATTATCCATAATTATCTAATCACTAAATATCATGTAATTACAGAGATATATTTTTATGCCCTGTACAAAAACACATTACCAAAAACCTTCGCAACAGGACGGCTGTGCTTGTTTGCGTGTGTGTGTGAGCGGGGAGCAAGCAGGTCCACAGCTCGCTGAGAACACTTATTCTGGGCAGAATTAGAAGAACGTCTCGCACATAAGCTGCCTTCATGAACACACTTCAGTAATTTTCAAATGCAAACCTAACATTTTTTAAAATTTACGAACGGCAAGATTCAAACAGCTGGATCACTTCTAAGTCTCAGAAGCCCGTGGCCTTATCCTGAGCGAGAGCTGCAGGAAGTGCAGCCGTGGGCAGCTCAGCTTCTGCCTGACAACTCGGGGGAGGTCGCTGCAGGGAGACCAGCCCCAGAGGCACAGCCGCCCTTGCTTCAGGATTACATACGCTTACTGTCAGCAAGCATGCTCCACGCGACAGGCACGGCGAGAAAGCACCCCACATGGAACGTGCTCGTGTGGCTGTCACTGGCCCGTTCCCCGAAGACCCACAAGCGAGAGCACATTTGCAACACAAGCGTAGTATCTAGCACCTCGGACCCGGAAAACAGGCCTGGTCTTATTCCCCAAAGTCTGGTCTCCGCATTGACGTCCACCAGGAACAGAAAGAGTCAAGAGCACAGAAAGAACTTTCGGTGGAAAAAAGTTGAAGTTAAAATTTAAATAACAGAGCTTTGATAATATTTTTATCTGAAGAGCGCAGCAGCCTGAGTCATGCCAACTTTGGGGTCTGTATGGGCCAGAGAAGAGCGCTGAACCCCTAGCCCAGACCGCTCAGCTGTCCTGGCGCGGGCAGAAACGGGGCACTTGGGTAGAGAGTCAGAGGAAGGCGCAGCTCCGGGGGCTGGGCGTCCCCGGGAGAGACCGTCCCCGTCTGGAAGACAATGAGACACGTGGGCCGCGCTCGCCCCTGCAGCACAGCCGGTCCCTGGAAAGCACACACGGGCAGCTGAGAGCACGGAAAGCAGATGGCCAGGGGCCAAGAAGCAGGTGCTGGGCCCCCGGGGCCTCCCTGGCTTGTGATCTCAGGCTTAGAGCTGAGTCACCAGCAGCCCGGGTGCCGGCCAGGCCCCAGTGAAGCCACCTTGCTCCCATGAGAGGGTCAGGAGAGGAGCCACTGAGCAGCTGCAGACAGAACAGCTCCACTCCCACCAAGCACCGCAGAGGCCCACAGGGGGCCTGGGCGTCCTCCTCCTGCGGCCAGGGCCCCTGCCAGTGTCGGCAGAGCAGCTGACGGGGAGGGGTCTTTCCTCCCCACTGGGGGGTCACAGCTCCGCGGGCCCCAGTGGAGACCAAGCGGGGGCTCAGACTCCCGCCGACCCCACTGCCCAGCAGTGAGGACAGGAGCTGGCCCTCAGGGGTCCGCAGAGCTCCGGGGGCACCTGGGCTCCCACCTCCACCCGGGGCAGCACCAGAGGCCCCACCCCACCTCAGCAGAGCAGAGCCAGGAAAGGCAGCTACTGCACAAGTTTCCGTGAAGTGCGGAGTCTCATAATACAATCCCAAACGCCCAGGCTTCCACAGAAAACCACTCTCGCCAAAACCAAGGAAACCTCAAACTGAAAAAAAGACAGTCCGCAGACACCAACACTGAGATGTTGGCCTTATCTGACAAAGATGTAACACAGCCACGATACAAATGCTTCAGGGAACAATCACGAACACTCTGGAAAACAAGTGAGAAGTGGGAATTCTCAGTAAAGAAATGAATATAAAAAGGACCAAGTGAAAATGTTGTAACTAAGAATACAACAACCAAAATACACAGCTCAGTGGACGCACTTCATTGAAGGATGGAGGGGACAGAGAGACGAATCAGGGACCTGGAAGAGAGGACAATAAAAACCACCCAATGCCAGCAACAGAGAGAAGACAGTCTGAAAAACAAGGACAGAGCCTCTGGTTGTGGGGCTATAACAAAAGAACTAAGGTAATATAGGAGTCCTAGGAGAAGAGGAGAAAGAAGGCAGGGCTGAAAATCTACTCAAAACATAATAATAATGGCTGAAAATTTCTCGGTTTTGGCAAGAGATAAACTTGAAGCTCCAATATCTTGGCCACCTGATGGAAAGGGCCAGTCATTTGAAAAGGCCCTGATGCTGGGAAAGATTGAAGGCAGAAGGAAAAGGGGACGACGGAGGGTGAGATGGTTGGATGGCATCACCAACTCAGTGGACATGAGTTTGAGCAAGTTCTGGGAGACACTGAAGGACAAGGAAGCCTGGCGTGCTGCAGTCCATGGGGTCGCAGAGAGTTGGACCCGACTCAGTGACCGAACAGCAACATAAACCAAAAGAGCCCAGAAGCTGAGCACCCCAGGCAGGATGAGCCCCGATCGCCTCCAAGACACTGATAATTAAACTTCTGAGACCTGAATGCAAAGAAAAAAATATTGAACATAGTCAGAGAAATGATGCCTTAGCTACAAGGGGAACATAATTCAAATGACAGAGGATTTCTCATTAGAAACCAGGCTGCTGCTGCTGCTGCTGCTGCTGCTAAGTTGCTTCAGTCGTGTCCAACTCTGTGTGACCCCATAGATGGCAGCCCACCAGGCTCACCCCGAAACCAGGCAGGCCACGTCAAATCACATGACATTTTTCAAGAGCTAAAAGAAGAAGCTGTCAGTCCAGAATCCTGACAGACAGCCAATCCAGATGCCTGGCAAAAGTGCGGTTCAGGAATGACAGGGCAAAGAAGACATTCTCAGATAAGTGAAAATGAGAGCCGACTTTACCAGCAGACCTGCCCCAAAAGTACTGCTGAAGGAACTTCCCTAAATAAGGTGATGGCAGAAGGAACCTTGGAACATCCAGGGGGAAAAGGCATGAAAAGCAAAGACACGAGTAACTGTGATGAGCGTCCCTCTTCTGAGCTTTCTAAGGTATGTTGGACAGTTGAAGCAACACTATGATGTGCTCTCAGTATATGCAGAGGAAATATTTAAAATAATTATAAAAAACAAGGGAACGAATCATAAAGGGAGGTAAGGGTTCTATACCCCACTCAAAATGGTAAAATTATGACACCAGTAAACGGTGAGACTTTTGTATATATAATGTACTATCTGTACCAGCCACTAAAAAGGTTAACAAGAGGCAGATCTACAGATACATTAAAATGGATTTGTAAAGACTATTAGCCTGAAGTAATGTAGGAAAAGAATACAGATAAAAGAGAACACATAGAAAACGAAAAATAGGACTTTAAGTCTTAATAAATCAATAATTACATTAAATATAAATAAATAGGTTAAGCAAACCAATGAAGATAGACACTGAGTGGATTAAAAACGCATGACCCAACTATATTCTGTTTATAAGAAACTCACTCCAATATTTGAGTGGAAGTAAAAGGATAAAAAAACATATATCATTAATCAAAGAAAAATAGCAGCAGTTATTGTAATAGCACATGAATTAGTCTTCAAAACAAACAAACTTACCAGGGACCCAGACATAATATAATGATGAAAGGGTACATTTGCCAAGAAGATACATCGATTCTAAGTGTATACACACTGAACACCAGAGCTGCAAATAGGAGAAGCAGAAACTCTCATCATCTCAATTACCCTCCTAAACATGTGCGTCTTCATCCAACTAAGGCGGACCATGTCCTGGAACACAAATAAAACTCAGCAAGACGAAAAGAACCAGAATCATTCAGAGTATGTTCTCCAGTCACAATGGAGTCAAACTGGAAATCAAAAACATAAACATAACAAGAAAAGTCTCCAAACACTTGCAACTTAAACAACACTTCTAACTAAGCCACAGGTCAAAAAGAATCCGAGGGGAAAATACACTGAACTGAGTGAACACGGAAACACAGCATACCAAAATCTGTGCTTGAAGCTGCACTGAGGGAAAGTTTAAGCACT
>NW_011495061.1:1020349-1022075 GCF_000754665.1 Bison bison bison | reverse complement strand
GGGGAGCCTGGTGTGCTGCTGTCTATGGGGTTGCACAGAGTCGGACACGACTGAAGCGACTTAGCAGCAGCAGCAGCAATAGCTAATATTAACCTGAACCAAAAGCAGACAAACACTGTACCACACAAAAAAAGAAACCTGCAGACTAATATCCTTCGTGAATATTGATATAAAGATCCATAAGATAAGATTAACATGCAAGATCCAGCAATATTAACATGCAACTCCATTACACAGCATGGAGTTTATTAAAGGGGTGCAAGGCTGGTTTAATACGAAGTAAATCAGTTACTTTAGCACCTTTTTATGATGAATATTCATCCACTTGATACTGAACATCCATCCACTCAGGCCCTCAGCTGCCATTGTACCTAATGGTGAGAAACTAGACCCCTTCCCACTCGGATCAGGAACGAGGCGAGGACGTCCTCTCTCAGCACTGATCACAGCAGAGCTAAAGGTTCTCTGCAGGGCAATGGGGCAAGTCAAGGAAATACAAGGCACACACATGAAAAAGAAACAAAACTGTGCCTATTTCCAGATAACATAATTTTCCACATGGAAAATTCCAATGAATCTACCAAAAACTCTAGAAGAATTGATGCTTTCAAACTGTGGTGCTGGAGAAGACTCTTGAGAGTCCCTTGGACAGCAAGGAGATCCAACCAGTCCATCCTAAAGGAAATCAGTCCTGAATATTCATTGGAAAGAATGACTGATGGTGAAGCTGAAACTCCAATACTTAGGTCACCTGATGTGAAGAGCCGACTTGTTGGAAAAGAACCTGATGCTGGGAAAGACTGAAGGCGGGAGGAGAGGGGGTGACAGAGGGTGAGGTGGTTGGAGGGCATCACTGACAACAGACACGAGTGTGAGCTCCGGGAGCTGGCGATGGACGGGGGAGCTAGGCATGCTGTGGTCCACGGGGTCGCAGAGAGCTGGACACTACTGAGCGACTGAACAACAAACTGGAAATAGCTCAGATGCTGCCCAACGAGTGAGGGGGAACCAAGCAGGTCTGTCCATCCTGTGGATTAGTTAGTTCTCAGCAATAACAACAACCCAGTGAGCAAAAGGGAGGAACCACAGACCAGCCACAACATTGTGCCGAGTGAAAAAAGCCAAAACGGCTGCACGCTGCGCGGCTTCACTCACACAACATACGTGGCCTGCTCTGCTCCACCGCAGGCAGGCACTCCAGAGGCCAGCCAGACGCCTGACCCGAGCCCTTACAGTCAGCTAGGATCCAAGCTGAACTGTGATGACTGTATAATAAAGTTATCAGCAAACATCTGTGGAAAATAGAGAGGAGAGACTCACTGGGATGGGGAACTGGGAGAAACTGCACAGAGAAAAGCGGTATTCGAGCCACGTTGGAAGGATACGTAGAATTCTGAGGGACGGAGAGGGGCTGAGCAGAAATGCAAGAGCGCAGCCAGGGCGGGATGCAGTCAGCAGGGATGTAACTCCAGCCGGGGCAGAGGAGGGACCGGAGGGTCAGTGTGAGGCCACACAGGCCTGGACGCCACACCAGGATGGCTGGCAGTCTCTGTATGCAGCACAGAGCCGTAACAGTATTCTGAGCAGGACAGTTCTGTGTGCAGGGGAGGAGTGAGACCAGGAGTGGGGGGCGGCAGGGAGGAGTGAGATCAGGAGGGGAGCGAGGGGAGGGGGGAGGGGAGGGGTGAGGACCGAGGGAGGGGAGGAGGGGAGGAGGTGGAGGAGT
>NW_011495061.1:1018885-1020249 GCF_000754665.1 Bison bison bison | reverse complement strand
AAGTGGTGCAAACTTCTTGTCTTGAAGTTTTATTGGTCTCCCGCGTAAACCAAGCTACTCAGCCTCTTTTCTCCACTGAATTTTCCTACTGAGCTATCCTCATTCTATTACTCTTTATATCCTTAATTAACATTTAATTAAGCAATTGTTTCCTGATCTTCGCCTACGCCGTCTCTCCTTCGAATACCCTGGATCAGCCGGGGCAGGACCCCGGCACACACCGAACACCAGAGCTGCAAATAGGAGAAGCAGAAACTCTCATCATCTCAATTACCCTCCTAAACATGTGCGTCTTCATCCAACTAAGGTGGACCATGTCCTGGAACACAAATAAAACTCAGCAAGACGAAAAGAACCAGAATCATTCAGAGTATGTTCTCCAGTCACAATGGAGTCAAACTGGAAATCAAAAACATAAACATAACAAGAAAAGTCTCCAAACACTTGCAACTTAAACAACACTTCTAACTAAGCCACAGGTCAAAAAGAATCCAAGGGGAAAATACACTGAACTGAGTGAACACGGAAACACAGCATACCAAAATCTGTGCTTGAAGCTGCACTGAGGGAAAGTTTAAGCACTAAATACCTAGATTAAAAAGACTCAAATCAATCATATAAATCCCCACATGAAGAAGCTAGAAAAAGGAGAGCAAAATAAACCCAAAGAAGGAAAGAGAAGGTATCAATAAAACTGCAATATAAAAATAGAGAAGTCCGTGAAAACAAAAGCTGCTTCCCTGAAAAGATCAGTGAAATTGGCAAACCTGTAGCAAGACTGACAACGAAAAAGGGAGAGCAGTCACGATGAACATCAGCAGTGAAACAGGGACAGCAGTACAGACCCTGCTGACCTCCAAGGCAACAGACAAGCCCCCCCCACACACAGAGCAACTGAGATCAAACGGACCCCCCACACACACACACACAGCAACTGAGATCAAACGGACCCATCCCTTGGAAACACAAACCACCACAACTCACCCAGTATGAAACAGATCATTTGATAGCCCTATAATTATTAGAAAAATTGAATTCTTAATTTAAGACCTTCCCAAAAGAAATCTCCTAACCCAGATGATTTCCCTGGATAATTCTACCAAACATCTAAGGAAGAATCAGTATGAATTCTACAGAATCCCTTCTGGAAAATAGAAAAGGAGGAAAAAGTTTCCATTTAACTTTATGTAGCTAATATTAGGAGAAGGTGATGGCATCCCACTCCAGTCCTCTTGCCTGGCAAATCCCATGGATGGAGGAGCCTGGTGGGCTGCAGTCCATGGGGTCTCTAGGAGTCGGACACGACTGAGCGACTTCCCTTTCACTTTTCACTTTCATGCATTGGAGAAGGAAATGGCAACCCA
>NW_011495061.1:1017140-1018103 GCF_000754665.1 Bison bison bison | reverse complement strand
ACACAATCCATGGAATTCTCCAGGCAAGAATACTGGAGTGGGTAGCCGTTCCCTTCTCCAGGGGAACTTCCCAACCCAGGGTTCGAACCCAGGGCTCGCGCACTGGTACATGGAGCACAATACAGATGGCCACAGAAGTTAAAGTCTGCGCCTACGGGAAGGGGTTAGGCACCAGCGTGCGGAGACTAGAGTGTGACTGGGCTCTGCCGATGACCGTGTGTGGAGGCCCAGTGCGGTGGGGGGCTCCTGTGACCTGGAGGCAGCTTCCTTGGGGTGAGCAATGAAGAGAAACAGGAGGTGTCGTGGGCTGCGGGCTTGCGTCCCCCAAATCCACGTGCTAAAGCCTAGCCCCGTGGGGCGTCCCCGGGGGCGGGGCCTGGGGGCGGGAATGAGGGCCCTGCGGGAGGCCGCCTGGTGGGACCAGAGCCCTTAGCAGAGGAGGACCACGCCCCCTGCCGGCTTATCAGGACGGAGGGAAGGCGCCGTCTGCAAAACAAAACGCGCGTCAGCGAAGCGGGGCGCCCCGACTTTGGACCTCTGGCCCCCAGACTGTGCGCAGCTTCCGCCCCATCTGGGGCTCCACTCAGAGAGGAAGGAGGCGGAATATGTTCAGTGAGCACGGTGAGCGTGTGGGTCCTGGGCCTGATCACACACCCGAGGATGGTGTGAGCTGGGGACGCTGGTCCGGGGCAGGGGCCCCGAGGGTCACAGCCACGCCAGGGCCACGACTCCAAGGTCTGGGCTCCCGGGCACCTCGCAGGACACCCGCGCTCCACATGAGAGGAGGCCTGAGTCCAAGATCCTGTCACCAGGATCTCCGTTGCCATGGCAACCCCAGCACCTTAGCCCCTGGGGCGGGTGGAGGGTGGGGTCTGCAGCCTGGACTCCACAGCTCGCCAGCTCCAGCACATCCGCCTCACGGCCACGTCCACCGCAGAGTCTGGGCCGGGGCAGGGGCCGAGC
>NW_011495061.1:1015095-1017040 GCF_000754665.1 Bison bison bison | reverse complement strand
TGAACAACGCTCGAGTTCCCCAACCATCTCGAGGGCCGCAAGCCCCGCGCCCAGCCCCAGCCATGGGCCCTGGGCAGGCTACAGAGGACAGGAGGGGTCAGTGCGTGGTCACAGCTGAGTGTGGAAATAGAGGGATGCTGGGCAGTTGATCCAGAGAAGTGTTGGCTGGGAAACAGCACAAGCTCCGTAAACAAGGTGGGTGATGTGATGTGCAGACCCAAGGTGGGCCTCTGCCTGCCCCAACCCTGCCCTCCCACCATGCTGCCCAGAGAGGAGACAGACAAACCCGCTGCCGGATGGACCCCGCCCACTCAGGGAGGCCTGCCTTTCTTCCCGCAACTGAGGCTCGCTGGGGAGGGGTCCATTTGACCCGGGGTCCCTCACCTCCCCCTCACGACCCAAGAACCAGAGAGGAGGTGAGGGCACGGCTCCCCCGCACCATGTGAACTGTGCAGAAGTGTCCTACCCCTTATTCCAAGCCCTTCAGATATGCATCGGCGCTAATGCTGGGAGAATTTAACATAAACTCACCATCTTTGCTCCCATTAACTGACCTCCTCGGTCAGGCCGTGTCACGTCTAGTCACCTGAACCTGGGCATACACAGGCGCCCAGGCTGAGCCAGTAACCAGAGGGGCTCGGTCACCGGTCACCAGTGAGCTAGCTAGCTGGTCAGTTGTTAGGCTGTCCCTTCACAGGACTCTTGGAAAGGAGGGAGGGAAGAGCCGCAAACAGCGCCCACCCCACTCCCTGGCGGGTCCCATGATTCCAGGCACATGTGTTGCTTCTACAAAGAAGCCTGCACAGACCAGGATGTCCCGAGACTGCCCCCCGGGTGGGCTGCCCCCCGCACATGGCGCCGGCCCGGTCAGCACAGCACAGCTTGCCTGCTGACCCTGCTCCTGCCCACAGCGGCTGGCAGGTCCAAGGCTAGGATCTGGGACCTCCCCGGGCCAGTGCTGAAGGTGCTTCGGAAGGAGGCAGACACCGAGAAAACAGCTCAGAGAGGGCTGGGCCAGCTCCAAACACGCCACCGCAGGGGTTCACACCCCACCCGCCTGCCAGGGAGGACTCGGCACAACGCCGAGCACCGCAGGGGGCTTCAGAGGAGCGAAGACTCGCCGCTGCCCGAGGGCACGGATGGCCCTGACCCCACGTTAGGGGAGGAGAGGGCGTGGGTTTAGCTCCCCAAAGGGCAGAGGGGGCGACCTCAGTCACCTTTGCTCCTGGAAAACCAAGTACTTCAACTTCATTGAGCCCCAACATTTATTTCACAGACAAACATACTTTGTCTAGCAAAACAGACCCCAAAACAAGAAACAGGAATTGCTGAGTGACAGGGAAACCCCTGAGATGTGCACTCGTGCCAGGAAAACCTGTGGAGGATGTAAACCCAACGCTCAGGCTGTTACCTGCGTGCCCCTCCTCACTGCCCTCCAGCCCCTCCTTCCATGGGGCCCTGTCCATTCCTGACGCCCAGTGTCAGAGCGCCCCGCGCCTCACACGGGAGCCCAGGCATGCCTGACGTGACACACGTGTCACACACGTATGTGCACACACATGTGAAACACGCATGCACACGAACCACACACACACGTGTGCAAAGCATGCACACGTGCATATACACAGCACGAGTGACCGCATGACACACGCAACATATGTGCGGGCACAGCGTGCACACACAGCACACATGAACACACGTACATGCACACACGCACACAGAGGGCGCCCAAGGCTGTGATCTCCCCACAGAAGAACGCCAAGAACGGGGTTCCAGCGGAGCACGTTTGGAGGAACACCGGGGCCTGTCTGACCCTCCCCACCAGCGTCCTGCAGGTCACAGCACAGAAGAAACACAGACGCACGGACCTGCCCTGACTGATAGCGCTCAGCGCCCGGGGGGGCCAAGCTCCTGGAGAAAAAGAGGGTCCACACTCAGGGAAGCC
>NW_011495061.1:1014167-1014722 GCF_000754665.1 Bison bison bison | reverse complement strand
GCCCCCGTCACCAGGCTGTCCCCCCCACAAGGTCACCAGGCTGCACCCCCTCCAACTGCAGGGTCCCCAGGCTGCCCCGCTGGACCCACGGCCGAGCTGCCCCCTGGGTGCAGGAGCCTCTGGCTGGGTGGCTACAGCGCTGCTGACCCTTCAGAACAAGCCCCACCAAGCCCACCCTCCTGCTCAGGGTGCGCAGAGAACCGCCTGCTGGGAGAAACGCCAGACCCACGCCTCCTCCAGTAACGCCTGGCACAGCTGTCTGGGATCTGAACCATGACCGTCCGTTGTGGCTCCACCAGCCCTGAACCCGGGAGTTTGTGGTGGAGACCAGGGTGGAACAGAGGCACGTGTCACAGCTGAGGGTGGGCCCTGCTTCCAGCAGAGAGTGGTGCGTGAGCACGCTGACACACACACGGCTGCCCCCACTGCCTAGCCCGGACTCAGGGTCAGAAGTACTTTGGATGAGCCTAAAGGAAACGCGTGGGTTAGGCTGTCAGAGGCCGAGTGAGGGGAGACAGGCCGAGTGAGGGGAGACGGGCCCAGCGTGGCTGCCTG
>NW_011495061.1:1013758-1014067 GCF_000754665.1 Bison bison bison | reverse complement strand
GCCTCGAGAGGAGCCCGGCCTCAGGTTTCCTCCTCAGGCAGTCCTCAGAGTCACCGCCTCACGTCACCCCCTGGACTCAGACGCACTGGACCAGCTGCGGCAGGGCTGTCCTGAGTGGCCCAACGGCTGTGTCTCCTCTCACCCGGGGGCCTGGCCCCTGAGCCACTCTGGGGGGGTGGGGTGAGGGCAGGGTGACGGGGCAGGGGCTGCTGGGGAGGGTTATGGGGCAGGGGCTGCTGGGGAGCCCCGCAGAGGAGGGGGCGGGCTGTGCCCCTGGAGCCCCCTGCCTTAGGCCCTGCAACTGGCCCC
>NW_011495061.1:1007955-1013473 GCF_000754665.1 Bison bison bison | reverse complement strand
ACCCTTGGCTCGTCTCGGCTCCGGCCAGAAGTGCATCCGGAACCGCACGCCCGCGGGCCCACTGCAGGGACACAGAGGTCGATCCCCGCGGCAGGGACGCTGGTCCAAAGGCACGTGAGCTTGTAAAGAAGAGACGACAGGCTCTCCTCCCAGAAGCCGTGTGGTTTAAGTCCCCATTGGTCGTGTGTGAGGGCGCCTCGTCCCACCTCTCCGGGCATCGGGCACCAGCAAGAGCCTCACTGAGTGGGGGCTCCAGGCGTCGTGTCGTCCACTCCTCTACGGCGGTGAGGCTGGGGCTCACGTCTGCCGCCGACTCGCACGCCTGTGTCTGCGAGCCTCCTGCTCGTGGCCCGGGCCGTTCTTGGTCAGCTGGTCTGTGCTCTCCGCACCCATGTGTGCGACATGTGACCGACACAGAAGTCTAGCTTCTGCCGCTCACATGTGTCTTGAGACTTTTTTTATGATATTTTTTCCACCCAAATTTTTTAAAGTTTCATGTAGTCAAATTTATTACTCTTTCCATTTACGGCTTCTTAAAATTTGCATCACAATTTAAAAGGGGCTTTATGATACAAATGAAGTTCACCATGCTTTCTTCTATGGCATTTTTTTATCACTTTCATTTAAGTTATTGATCCTTTGCAAATTTGTTTTTATTGAAAGAAATAAGAATTCAAATACTTTTTCCCAAAAAATTAGAACACATTTTATTGAACAATTTGTCTTCTTGTTGATTTAAAAATCTATCTTTGTCCAATCTATCTGTTGACTTTAAAGCCTATCTTTATCCAATACTTTGTCCACCTGATGCAAAGAACTGACTCATTGGAAAAGACCCTGATGCTGGGTAAGACTGAAGGCAGGAGGAGAAGGGGACGACAGAGGATGAGATGGTTGGATGGCATCACCGACTCCATGGACATGAGTTTGGGTAAACTGTGGGAGTTGGTGATGGACAGGGAGGCCTGGTGTGCTGCAGTCCATGGGGTCACAGAGAGTTGGACACGACTGAGAGACTGAAATGAACTGAACTGACTGTTGTTTTAAAACCCTATCTTCATCAGACTCAAACTCCATACATATTTTAGTGTATTTCTGGACTCTCCTCTGTTTCTCTAAGAAGGTACTCTGGACTAGTTCACATAGCACTGAAACTGTCCATTTCTTGAAGACCTGAAGTAGTTTACCTGTGAATCCAGCTAGTCTGGCCCTTGGTGGCGGTGGGCGGGGCTGTGTGTAACTGGTTGGTCTCCCACTACCGGGGACCTGCTTAGGTAGCCCCCATCTTCTGTGATCAGGTTTAATACCGTTTTATTTTGCTCCGATGTTAAATGCACTTGTATGCTTCTACAAAGCACTCGCTTTTTGTTCTAATCATCTGTCTTTTTGCATCTAATTCTGTATGTCTGTGTTCTCTCTCTTTTTTCCTGATTAGCCAGCCTTTATTTTCTTGTTCTTTTTCCCCAAAGAACTGGCTCTTAACGTTATTCGTCAACTTTTCCTGGCTTTCCGTACTTAACCCACTAATTTCTGCTTTGTCGTCTTCATTTCTGTTTACTTTGTATCTTCCCGAGTGTGTCTCCTTTTTCTAACTTCTCCACAAATGCCTCGCTCATCTTCCCGGCCTTTCTGCTGCCGGCATCGTGAGGACTCTCGTGCTCAGCCAGCCCGGGTCATCACTGCTCCCACCAAGGCCAGAAGAACTGACCAGGCGCCTCTGGGTCACACAGGACCAGCTCTGACCACTGGAAAAGACGGGAGTCCACCCAGGGAGGGGGTGCTGGGCTGGGGTGGAAATTAGTTCCTTGGCTGTGAAAGGAAGGAGCCACTCAAGGAAACTCCTTTTGTCTCTTTCCTCCCTCTTTCATCGCAGATGTCATGGCTGGACTGCGGGAGGCACTTGGGGCCATTAGGCAACAAGGATAGGGCGAGAAGGGGGAGAGAGGAGAGCTGGCATGCTGAGGACCCTGGAGGAGTTCTGAATGAGGAGTCTGGGTCGGAACCAATGTCGTGGCCCAGTAAACAGACGTTTACTCCCAGCCTCCTTGTGAGGGGAGACCAGAACTTCCTGCACTGCAGCCCACCACTCGATTTCCTTCCACTTACCTACAAGTGCTCCTGCCTGCAAAAGCAATGTGGGCGGTGAGGGCTACGACTCTTCCTCTGAGTGCTGCCTTAGCCACACTCCAGCAGTCTGAGCATCATGCATTTCTGTTATGGCTGCTTTCCAGTCATTCTTTCCCATCCAGGTCATTTCTGTGGAAGCTTTTACTTTCGAGGTGGAGCAGTAACCCCACTTCAAGAAACCAGCCACTTGTTGAGAGACCCCACATATAACTCGCCTTCAAGTAGGTTCATCAAGAACTGGCCCTGATTCTTTCTCAATTGATGTTCCTTGTGTGACTCTGCCAGATGTCCCACCCAGCGTCTTCTCCACTCTCTCTGCCTTAGTGCCCAGTTCCAAACCCACCGGAGCCCAGACTTCCAGAAATGCCACCCAGCATCCCCTCCCCCAGGGTGGCACCCCCCACCCCACGGCCCCTTCTCTGCACGCAGACGGTGGGGGATCCTCGCTGGGGGGAGCGGGATGCACCCCTGCAACTTCTGCCAGGGAGCAGACACAGCTGTGCAGGAGTGTCTGCACGTGTGTGTTTGCACGTGTGTGTATTTGTGTGCGTGTGTATATGTGTGTGTGCTTTCATGTGTGTGTATGCACATCTGAGCATGTGTGCACACTTGTGCTTGTGTATGTGTGTGTGTGTGCATGAGCACACATGTGCTGGGGATTAGAGTCTGCAGGTGGAAACAGAACACCTATACGCCTGATGGACAAGAGGCCTGTCTGTCCATCCATGAGGCTTGGAGGCGCACACGTGTGCATCCACCAGACATTCTAAACCCAGCAAACTCGAGCAAATACCAAAGGGGCCAGGATGCTGCCTTCCGCTGTCCACCATATCACCACCTGCAAGACTGCCTCCTCAGCGCTGCTCAGGTTTCATTAAATAATTCCACAGGGAAATAAGATTTTATACACAAAACTTTGTTTTATAAATATTTTGTCAGTGATGCATGGTGATGTGAGCGCTTGTACACTGTGGTAGAGAAACCGTGCGCCCAGCCGGGTGTGGCTTCTCCTGAGGACCAGAGAGACCAGCATCTGGATGGACAGAGCCCAGAAGGGCGGTAACTCCAGAGGGTGTGCTCCCACAGGCTCTGAGACACCACACCGCGACTGGCGTCCTATGGCCCAGAAGCGCTCTCACCCACGGGCACAAAGCAGCTGCTGCTGTGCTGCCGGAGGGCCTGTCGACAGCAAGGCCTCCGACTGGCCATGCCTGCGCTCCTCCGCAGAGGAGAAGGAGCAGTCTGGGAAGTCCACAGGCCAGGACGCTCAGGCAGGGGACAGGGAGCCACGAACACAGCTCCGCCCGTTTGAGCCACGACCGCAGCTCCTCCAGGTCAGCTCCGAGGTCCAGCGCCCTTGGGGTGAACGGGAGTGAGTCCACTGAGCCGCTTCTTTCCAGCGGGAATCTGGGCATCTGAGCAGGGAGCCACCAGTCAAGCTAGACAGCTCATGCTTCTGTAAGCCACGGAGAGGGTGGCCGAGAGGGACGGGTGGGCCCTGCCTGGAGGACGCAGTGCAAGGGGCCAAGTGGCCCCGAGGACAGGAGGCGAGACCAGGGCTGGTGAGCAAGCTGCGGACGAAGGCTGGCTGCAGGGGTCCCCACACAGGGCCCGAGGGAGCCCCTGCAACTAGGAAGAGGTCACCCAGCAAAGAGGAGCAGTGTGTAGAACTGAGAGACACCTCCCACCCCGCAGTGAGTTCCTGCGGAGGCCTGGGCACACTCGAGCAGTGCTGGGCCAAGCCCAGGGACGAGGGGTGGAGTGCGGAGAGGCTGGGGCCCTGCAGCCTGGCCCGGCAGAGCCCGAGATGGGGATAGACAGAGTGGCAGAACGGGCCGGACTCAGGCTGTTCCCCGGGAGCCCAGCGCCAGTGCTCCCTCGGACAAGGACACAGGAAACGTTTCAGATCTGGCCTCTAGGCTGTGTCCTCTGCCTTTTGAATATTCTGTGGGTTTTCCACTATTTCGGGGAAATCCAGTTCCACACACAGCACTCAGGACTTTCGGAGCACACACTACCTCAAACCCAAAACCACCGCAGTTCACCCCCGACCCCCAGGAGTCCTGGGCTCCCTGCTCTCAGGCACGCGGCACTGAGGGCCCAGCATCTCAGAGCCCGAGACCTGCAGGCTGATGGGGCAGGCGCTGTCTCCTCAGGCCTGACAGCTGAAGTGACCACCCCAGGGCCTCGGGGCTCTCACCCCCCGACCCTGACTACAGACACATTCATATGTGTGCACACACCCCTGTGCACACACAAACAGGTTACACACACCTGTGCACACACGGGTACACACACCTGTGCACACACGGGTACACACACCTGTGCACACACGGGTACACACACCTGTGCACACACGGGTACACACACCTGTGCACACGCACAGGTGCACACCCAAACACACAGGTGCACACGGCACAGCACACGTGCCTCCCCTGTCCCGGCTGGGAGCCTCTCCTGCACCAGGTGCAGTCACACTGATTCCACAAATGCTCAGAAACGTGTGAGTACAGCTGACCCGATGCCAAGGCTCCCCAGCACGTCCTAGAGCTGTCCACTCAGCTAACGGGGACTGGCAACCCACTGACCAGCTGACTGATGCTAGCTTCCCTCCCTGAAGTCAGACCAGGTCTGGCCTCCCCACACTTGCCCTCCGACCCCAATGTTTTACATCCTGGGGAGGGCGAAGCGGAAGGAGGCTGGACGCTGAAGAGGTGACTCTGTCCCAAGTTCTGAGCCCCTGCCGTCGCTGCCCCCATCGATAACGTGTGACCACTACATGCACAGTCATCTCAGAGGGCACCAGCTCCCACGCGGGGAATAAAACCACCCAGCGCAGCAGAGACGTGAACACGCACGTCGCATTTTATGTGCACTCTGATGGAGATGAACGCACACGGTGCAGAAGCCAGATGCGCAGGCACTGCGCGAGCTGCCAACACTCGCGTGTGAAGTCGTGTCACACTCCAGGTGTGATGCTTGTTGGGCTCTTACTGCACACGGCGCACGCAGAGTCCACTCCTGGCGCTGGACGCTCATGATCCCCAGGACGCCACGGCCTCCCCGGGCACGCTCAGGGCAGGAAGGCTGCCCAGCATGTCCTGTGCAGGCTCCGGCAGGTGAGGGCGGCAGGAGGTGACTTCAGGGGCGACAGTCCAGACTAGAGGCTGCCTCTGGATGGAGCCTTGACACAGTTCCAAATCCCACAGGGACAGGCGGGGGCTGGCAGGAAAGGCCTCTCCCCAGGACCCCTGCCCGCACCAGAGCTCCAAACCCTTCTTCAGCTGCAGACTGCCAATTTCTGAAGGTGGCCTGTGCCACATGCCTTCCTGGTAGGAAGCCCTCGAATGGTGCCCAGCTCCCTCTGTACAGCCTGACCTCCGCCTGACCA
>NW_011495061.1:1007338-1007508 GCF_000754665.1 Bison bison bison | reverse complement strand
TGCTGCAGCCCCCCTGACAAACCTCGGGCTCTCTGCCCGGGGCGCCCCTGGCCCAAGGCCACTCCTCCCAGCGGAGCACCCCCCCCCAGAGCGCTGCCTCTGACCACAGGGGCCCTGGCTCCAGGCCCCACGGGCTGTTCTGCAGGGGACCCCTGAGCAGCCCCGGGCCG
>NW_011495061.1:1004546-1006655 GCF_000754665.1 Bison bison bison | reverse complement strand
GGCCTCCCAGCCACAGAGCTCCAGGTGTCAGGAGCGCCCCGCCCTCTGACGCAGAGACGCTGAGAGGAGGTGGGGGTCCGTCGGGACCGCTCAGGCTAAATGCGAGAGGCCGGAACCCGAAGGAGGCCTGTCTCGGAGAGCGGATGACGGCGCACTGGGGGCAGCTCGAGGCAGAGCGCGGCCCTAACTGCCCTCTCTGGACGCAGACACCCAGTCCCACGGTCCTTTCCCCCTTCCCTTGCATCTGTCTGTCCTCCTTCCAAAAGTTAAGGTCGCACTCACGTCACTGCTTGAACGACTTCATCACACGCACTTCTCGGTGCTCAGCACTGCACACGACCCAGGGCAGCAAGGGAAGCCCGGCGAGGCGCCTGACTTCTTCGCAGCAAGCCTTGGGCTCTGGTTCACGCTGCTGGAGGGGCCCCTGCTGCCGGAACTACTTCCTTCTCCTGGCCGCTGCCTCCTCTGCCGAAAAGTCACAGGAAAGCTGGAACAAGGGACTCTGGTCCCTGGTCGGGGCAGGACACTGGTCCCTGGTCCTGCTGCCTCCTCTGCTGCAAAGTCACAGGGAAGCTGGTACAACAGACTCCACCATCCAGACCCTTAAACATCTAGGGGCAGGACACCAATGCATCCACTTTTGACTTTGGAAGTGTCACTTGGCAGAAGCGGGGAGGGACCCCGAGTCACAGGTCCTGCTCACGGGCCTGGTCACCAAGACACTCAACAGGTTTGCTGGAAGACAGAGCCCCGCTCCCCAGGTCAGGCCGTCCTCCCCACCCTCACCCTGCCCCCCGACTCCAGTACGTGGTCCCACCTCCAGGGCACAATCCAGGGCACAGGACACACGGCACACGAGGCTTGCACAGCAACACCAGGGGTGGAACCCAAGCTCTGAGTGCCGGGAGCTGGGAATCTGAAGCAGCTGCTGCGGGCCAGGGAGCCCTTTGCAATGAGACCTGCCTTCATGAGCTGCAATGTGATGCTCACAAGTGCCCAGGGAGGCTGTCCTGGGCGCCTGTGGGCGTGATGGCGAGCGCTAACTGGAAAGGGGTGGAGCAGAGTCAGGACGACCGACAGAGGACCTGAGGCATCGCCGCTGGTCACTCCACCGGCCTCCCCGCTGGTCACCCCTGAGGGTCACCCTCTGTCACCTGCAGCCCTCCCCTCCCCCCTCTAGGGGCGTCTGCAGGGATCCCACCGCTCTTGTTTCCTTCACGCCAGCCGCTCTGCCTGAGGCGATGCCGGCAGGTGTCCTCTGGGAAAGACTGGCTGACATGAGCGGAAAAGGCCAGGCCCAGCTCCCCACCCAGCCACCCAGGGAACAGGTGGCCGCCAGGCCTCTCCGCGTCCTGGAGGCCCTCGTGCTGGTGAACCCGGCCCCTGCCAGCCTTCGGGGAGCAGCTCATGCTGCCAGGCTCTGCGTCTCCAGCGTTGGGTCCGAGGGCAGACGGCCGGTGGGAGAAGACCTGGTGTCCGGCCTCCATCACACGGGGAGCTCGGCCTCCCCGAGGCCCTCCCAAGACACCCCCGCCTCAGCTCTCAGGCTTCCCTGAGCCGCCGGGACGGAGGACCCGAGAGGACCCACTCCCCTGCTCCTCGGGGTCCCAGTCACCCTCTGCAGATTCGGGCAGGACGCAGCGTCAATCTCTGCGCGTCACTTTGGGGCCCTGTCACAACTCAGACTCGGGGCTGCACCCCCAGCGCCCAGAGGAGCACGCTGGCCCAGAGACTTGCACTGGCGCCCTCTCCCACCCCGGGCCCGCCGGGCGCAGGTGTGCACAGATCCAGACCTGTGACGCTTCATCGTCACTCGTTTCCCCTGCCTGTCCTCTATATCACCGTGTTTCACTGTTGTAACTTCTTGTGTGATGCGGTGCTATTATTATTTCAGGGTAGTAAAAGGGGCTTACAAAATACTTGTTATAAAGAGGGCCGGGATCTGGGTGAAGCTTGAACCTCACCGTTTGAGCCACACGAGACCCACCGTGACTTCCTGCAGCGGCTGTGGAATTGGACTTGAGGGGCTCCAGGGAGGGGGGCTTGTGGGTTCTGCAAAGGACACGCTGGGATGGCGGGGACGCCGGCATCTGTGGGGGGGTGGGCAGC
>NW_011495061.1:1003575-1004446 GCF_000754665.1 Bison bison bison | reverse complement strand
CGGCTAACGGAACGCAAGGCCTGGACACTGCCTCCCAGCCACCGCCTCCCAGGCTCCGTGGCCTGGTGGAAATGCTCAGCCGTCCAGGGTGAGCGGATGCTGCCTTCTGTGAGCGGGCCCCGGCCTCGGCCTCATGGGGGCCCCAGAGCCTGCCCTGAAAGGTTTTCATGCGGTCAAGTTGCTCCTGTTGACAGAGAGCCTGTGGTTCACAATCCGGCTGCCCCCGCATGCCTTTCTGCTGTTTCTGCACAGACTCCTACCAGCGTGAGCTGCAGATAATCCTAGAAACGACGCCTGAGTCACCTGCCTCTTTCTGTTGTCTGGGGAAGTGACTGATCACCAGCAGAGGGGAAAGCGCACTTTGCTTCTGAAGCCTGAGGTGAGGCAGATGGCCCCGGAACAGAGTGTGCCTCTTCAGGGCGAGCAGGACGCAGCAACCACCCAGCACAAGCGCTGCAGAGCCCGGCTGGGGAGGGGTCTCCACTGCCCCCACAGGGCCACCCCTGCCCCGTGATGTTCCTAGGGCACGCACCCACTCCCACCCGTGGGTCCTCACAACTCTCTGCTGTGGGTCCGGCCATGTTACTCTGTACTGTTGACCACGTCTGACCATCCGAACACTTCTGAGGGTTCTAGACAGAGTTGTGGGACAGAACTGGACATGTTTGTGGGTCTGGGAGACAATGGAGCCTTCGTTCACGTAAGTGCTTACTTTCATTCTGTTTCATTTTGTTTTTCAGTCTGAGGGCTGCTGCTGCTGCTGCTGCTGCCAAGTCGCTTCAGTCATGTCCGACTCTGTGCAACCCCAGAGACGGCAGCCCACCAGGCTCCCCCATCCCTGGGATTCCCCAGGCAAGAACACTGGAGTGGG
>NW_011495061.1:990909-1003475 GCF_000754665.1 Bison bison bison | reverse complement strand
CCCCGAGCCCAGGGCACCGCTGGTCCTGTGAACAGGGTGGCCGTCCAGGAGAGGAGGGGTCACCCTGGCCCTGGGTTTGCTTGGGAGAAAGAAACATGTGTAACCGTGGGTGCCCTTCATTTCTGGTCTCTGGAGGCTGCTCCCACCTATCTTAACAGAAAATAAACCCGGGCGGGCAGGAACCACACTCACGTTTCAACCTCCACCCACGCGCAGGCGTCGTCTCAGTTAAAATGATCAGTTTGCAAGGTTTCCAGAGGAACCCAAGTCATTTCATTTCTGAAGATTTTACTCGGAATGTTTACCTGCCAGACAAAGGAGGGCAGAGTTCCCTGGGGACAGGGTCCCCTCTCGGTCCACAAAGGTGGTCTCCTGCCTGCCCTCCATGTGCAGACCACCTCAAGGAGGCTGACTTAGTGAGACAGGAGCCTCCTGCCCTCACTGGCCCAGCTCTCCCCACACCACTGAGCAGGGGTAGTTCTGGAAGTCAAGGCAGAAGATGGCAAGGAGACCTGGCCCCTTGGGCCGCCCGGCTCCAGTCTGCCATCCAGAGGGCCAGCGGCCGCCCTGGCCTGCATCCTGGGACCTGGCGAGCAGGTGCTCCAAGGGCCAGCTTGGCTCTGGGGCTTCTCAGTAGACCAAGCTCCGTAGGTGACTCTGCACACACCAAGAGGGGGTGCTCCATGGGGGACCCTGTGTTCAGTTCAGTTCAGTCGCTCAGTCGTGTCTGACTCTGCGACCCCATGGACTGCAGCATGCCAGACGTGATGTCCATCAGCAAATCCCGGAGTTTACCCAAACTCATGTCCATTGAGTCAGTGATGCCATCCAACCATCACATCCTCTGTCTTCTCCTTCTCCTCCCACCTTTAATCTTTCCCAGCTCAGGGTCTTTTCAAATGAGTCAGCTCTTCGTATCAGGTGACCAAAGTATTGGAGTTTCAGCTTCAACATCAGTCCTTCCAATGAGTATTCAAGATTGATTTCCCTTAGGATGGACTTCTTGGATCTCCTTGCAGCCCAAGGGACTCTCAAGAGTCTTCTCCAACACCACAGGTCAAAAGCATCAATTATTCGATGTTCAGCTTTCTTTATAGTCCAACTCTCACATCCATACATGACTATTGGCAAAACCATAGCCATTTCATTTCTGAAGACTACTCGGAATGTTTACCTGCCACAGACAAAGGAGGGCAGAGTTCCCTGGGGACAGGGTCCCCTCTCGGTCGACAGAGGTGGTCTCCTGCCTGCCGTCCATGTGCAGACCACCTCAAGGAGGCTGACTTAGTGAGACAGGAGCCTCCTGCCCTCACTGGCCCAGCTCTCCCCACACCACTGAGCAGGGGGTTCGGTTCCTCGACTAGACGGACCTTTGTTGCCCTGTGTTAGCCAGGGTCAACCCTTTGTTCCTTCTTCCTCTCCCAGACCACGGTTACTGGGCTCCCCCAAATACCCAAGCTGGCAAATTTACCGAACAAAGTGCCTAGAGAAAAGCCCCAGCAATGCAACTCAGAGGCACCCCTGGAAAAAAGCATCACCCGAAAATGCACTAAATTAGGACTTAATTGCTAGAAATCACTTTCAATTACTAAAAATTATCACAAATTACTTGTTGAATAGACACATTCTTTCACCACCATTAATAATTTAAAATAGCTAATTGCATGTAATTGGGAGTAATTTTTGATCTTCGGTGAGAGGCAAGGTGCTGTGTTCTGCTGCCTGGCCAGGCTGGGCCTCCCTCGAGGCACCTCCGTGGGCGGTGCCCCCGGGCCGGGTCTCCCAGGAGAGAAGGCAGCCGGCAGGGCCAGGTGGCCACCGCCTTCCCTCGATGAGGGTGCTGTCTGTCCAGAAAAACGTGTGGGATTCAGAGCTCCTGGGGCAGTCAGCCTGCTCCTCCAGCCTCACCATGGATGCTCCCAGCAGGACGGCACTCCTTCCCAGATGCAACTGCTCATGGGTGAAGCAGCAGGAACCGGCTGCCTCCCACAGGTTGCCTCCCCCAAGAAGAAAGGAATTCAAGGTCAAGGGTCACCACTGAATCAGTCGCTGTGATTAAGGAGACCACCACCTCCCAATCTGACTAAACCCAAGCCAGCGGGGCCACCCTGAGTACACGAAGCCGGGAGGGGCTGGTGGAATTCCAGCCCAGGGAACAGGAGGCTCTGATGTGTCTGTGCAGACGTGGCCTCTGGGTTCTTCCACTCCTGATCCACAGTCCTGAGTTCACATGCCCTGAATCCACAGGCCCTGAATCCACGGGCCCTGGGTCCACGGGCCCTGAATCCACGGGCCCTGGGTCCACGGGCCCTGAATCCACGGGCCCTGGGTCCACGGGCCCTGGGTCCACGGGCCCTGAATCCACGGGCCCTGGGTCCACGGGCCCTGGGTCCACGGGCCCTGAATCCATAGCCCTGGTTTGCAGCCTTCCCAGCCAGCGGCCTGAGCAGAAGATGAAGCTCAGAGAAGCCGTGCTTTCTCCTCAATGTGCCAACTGGCAGCTGAACACACCTTGCCCAGCCAGGGAGGCCGTGTGCAGGACAGGACCAGTCCCCCGGGCCTGCAGGGCTCTAGCTCTCTGCTGGGGAAGGCAGGGGAGTGGGGGGATGCCCCCAGCTTCCATGCTTCACCTGCAAATTCCAGACACTCTTATGATCCCAAAGACTCCAGCCTCCACCACAAACCATTTTCATGTATTTAATTGGCTCTCTCTGGGGGATGTTTTTGAAACTAGCTCTTTGAAGATCTTTCATTGTGGTGTTGAGATAAAGCTCGAAAGAGCAGGGGTTTATCACGAGAGGAAAGAGCAGATAAAATGAGAAGCAGGAGATGAAAGGAGGAACGGACAACAAAAGCAGGCCCGTGAGGATGCGTGCGGGCCAGACACGGCCCTGGGCTCTCCAGCCCCGATCTCAGAGCCGCTTCGTTAACTCAACCAGAGGACAGTGCAGACCTCTTTCCTTCAAGGGCCATATTATCAATTTAAAAATTTTCCCAAACGCGGAACAATGGGAGTGTTTTCTGCAGAGAGAGTTTAAGAAATGAAAAGCCAAGCCTAAGAGGAGGGGCGTGAAGTGGGGGTCAGCGGCAGGAGGAGCCCCAGAGCCACCGGCCATGTGGGGTCCCGACACTGGAGCGGCACGCAGCTCCCACCTGAGTGCACGTGCTCCAGCTCACTGTCCTCCCCCAGAGAACGGGGTCACCAGCCGACCCTGAGGCTGGCAGGGGCTGTCACCACAAAGCACCATCCTGCCAAATGAGACGGGAGACCGAGCCCCTGATCAGACACACGCGGGTGGAGTGGGGGCAGCCGAACTGGAGCTGGGTGCTGGACCCAGAGGACTGGCTCTCCTCCCCACTCGCCCCCTGAGGTCACAGGAACCTGCCCGGGAATCCAAGCCCTTCGGGGCCACTGCCCCCCATCCGCGCTCCTGGCAAAGACAGCCCTCCGTGCAGGCTAGTGAGTCAGTAACAGATAAACCAGGAGAAATCCTGATCGTTCTCCTGAGGTTCGAGGGTCTCAAGTGCCCGACCCCACACAGTGCATCGCGGCTAACGGAACGCAAGGCCTGGACACTGCCTCCCAGCCACCGCCTCCCAGGCTCCGTGGCCTGGTGGAAATGCTCAGCCGTCCAGGGTGAGCGGATGCTGCCTTCTGTGAGCGGGCCCCGGCCTCGGCCTCGTGGGGGCCCCAGAGCCTGCCCTGAAAGGTTTTCATGCGGTCAAGTTGCTCCTGTTGACAGAGAGCCTGTGGTTCACAATCCGGCTGCCCCTGCATGGCTCCTTCTTGCAGCAGTGAATCAGACCGCAGTAGGTGCCTGCCTGGGAAAGCTTCGGACACCTTTCTGCTGTTTCTGCACAGACTCCTACCAGCGTGAGCTGCAGATAATCCTAGAAACGACGCCTGAGTCACCTGCCTCTTTCTGTTGTCTGGGGAAGTGACTGATCACAAGCAGAGGGGAAAGCGCACTTTGCTTCTGAAGCCTGAGGTGAGGCAGATGGCCCTGGAACAGAGTGTGCCTCTTCAGGGCGAGCAGGACGCAGCAACCACCCAGCACAAGCGCTGCAGAGCCCGGCTGGGGAGGGGTCTCCACTGCCCCCACAGGGCCACCCCTGCCCCGTGCTGCTCCTAGGGCACGCACCCACCCCCACCCGTGGGTCCTCACAACTCTCTGCTGTGGGTCCAGCCATGTTACTCTGCACTGTTGACCATGTCTGACCATCCGAACGCTTCTGAGGGTTCTAGACAGAGTCGTGGGACAGAACTGGACATGTTTGTGGGTTTGGGAGACAATGGAGCCTTCGTTCACATGAGTGCTTACTTTCATTCTGTTTCATTTTGTTTTTCAGTCTGAGGGCTGCTGCTGTTGCTGCTGCCAAGTCACTTCAGTCATGTCTGACTCTGTGCAACCCCAGAGACGGCAGCCCACCTGGCTCCCCCGTCCCTGGGATTCCCCAGGCAAGAACACTGGAGTGGGTTGCCATTTCCTTCTCCAATGCATTAAAGTGAAAAGTGAAAGTGAAGTCGCTCAGTCGTGTCCGACTCTGCGACCCCGTGGACTGCAGCACGCCAGGCCTCCCTGTCCATCACCAACTCCCAGAGCTGCTCAAACTTATGTCCATTGAGTCAGTGATGCCATCCAACCATCTCATCCTCTGTCACCCCCTTCTCCTCTCGCCTTCAATCTTTCCCAGCATCAGGGTCTTTTCAAATGAGTCAGCTCTTCGCATCAGGTGGCCAAAGTACTGAGTTTCAGCTTCATCATCAGTCCTTCCAGTGAACACCCAGGATTGATCCCACTTTGCTTTGGTGAATAAACTAGATTTTGGTTGGTTTCTAGTGTTTTACAAAAGGTGTTTGTCCACCTCTTTTTGTCTTGAAACCTGAGATTTGATGGGGTGAGTAAGAAAAAGTCCTGTGTCAAGAACGCAGCCCGGAACCACCGTGACAGGCGCTGCCAGCACCTCTGGGGCTGGGCTTACTGCTTCCGGCCTGTAAGGATCCTTCAGAGGCTGAACCCAGTGTTAGAAGAAAGTCTCTGCCTGCACCCATGTTACTGCACTTTGTAATTCAGTTCCCGGGTTCAAATACAATTGATTTCATATAGCTTTACCATTCACTCATATGGCCGGCTAACAGCCCCAGAACCCTATGGTGACCACAGAGTTTAACTGGGGAGGAGAGGGATATGAGAGGGAGAGGAAGAAGGGGAGGGGGGCAAATGAGAGGCCCAGACATCATCTGCGATCATCCGCCCACGCAAGTCTGAAGGCTCTCACTTGATAAGGCAAGTAACACGCAAGCCTGTGATGTAAATTATTTCAAAGAATAAAAGCCTGATTGTCTCCATGACCCATATTGCTTTCAGTGAGGCTTAAGACAAGACTACATTCCATACAGCCCATAAATGGGTCACTGCTCTCAGAAATGCGGGGTTTGCGGCACCGTCTGGGAAGTGTCCAGGTTTCTGGGGGTCTCCGCTTCCGCCTCTGCTGTGACATCCAGTTCTCTTGAGGGTGAAGACCCTGTCGTGTTGGACAGAAAGACCCCACTCCAGGGTGTTCAAAGGTAGATGGCCGCCTGCCTGCCTCCCTGTTCATCACTTCCATTAATGCTCAGCCACACCCTGAACCAAGCCTTCACTCCGCTTGTTAAATTTCAGTGCAGATGAAGTCTACCTGACCTCATATGACCAAATTAAAAGCAAAAATCTCTAACTTGCCTCAAAAGAAAATGCGAATTTTTAAAATGTTCAAAGTTAAGAAATCTAGCTTTAATTATAAGAACAGTATACCGTTTGTCAATGTTTCTTGAACCTATTGGGATACCTCGGCATCTCCTAAGAGATAAAAACTTGCCTCTCAAATACGTATATTAATAAATAAGAATGGCTTTGGTTTGCCCCCAGAGCAGTGACACTTCTGGGAGAATTTTGTCTGCATTTCCGGGTCTGTCGTGTGACCTCGAGCTTCACCCAGGGGTCACCTCGGGTGGCAGGGCGCCCTTTCACCATGACGGTATGTCATGCGATCCCAGCCATCCACCCCAGAGAGACGCACTGCGGCCTCGGAAATGCGTCTGCGTCATCCCCAGTGGTTGCAGGGACCCCCCCGGGCCCGTGGCAGGACAGGACGGGGGTGAGCCAGAGCAGAGAGCCTGGTGAGGAGGGTGACGAGGACCCTGGGGGGGCCCCAGGGCACACGTCTGCAGGGCGCCCTCTGGCTGAGACCTGAGGCGGAGTGTCCCCGACTGGTCTTGTCAGCACCTTCCTGTGTTTCCATGGTAACCGGCTTGTTCGCAGACAGCTGGTGCCACCTACAAGTCTCACCGTCCCCTCTCAGACACAGGACCAAGGTGGTCGAGGGTGAGTCTGTGCTGATGACCCCAAGCCCCCTCAGTCCCTCCCCTCACGCTCACTGTCTGTCTTTCTGCGGCATCTGATGGGGCAGAACCTGTGGTCTGTGGCCCCTGTGCCCCTGCCTGGGGCCCCCCACCCCGACAGACATGCTGCTGAGTCCCCCAGAGGCCAGGCTGGGGGCCTGGCGAGGGCCTCGCAGACAGCAACACACTGGGAGTCCTCAAATGTCACAGGAAACTCGCACTGCCCACCCCACAGACACAGGGCCTCCTGGCTACTCTGCTCCTTCAGGGGAAACACTGAGAATGCAATGTGCAAAGCAAACCTTCTCTCAGAACTGCGCCCCAGAGGACCTGGGGTGCAGCGCGCACCGCTTCTGGAATCACGGCTCTAAGGGCGGGGCAGGGAGCTTTAGAAGCCCATCGAGTTTTCTGTTGTAACCACAGGGCAGCTCTCTCTTCTTTTCAGGCTGGTAACATTTAGCTGTGAGCTCTCTGGTGTTCACATGTCTGCCCTGGGGTCAGGATCTGAAATGTTCCAAGGGCGCGTCACTCAAAGGGAACCTGCAGAGAATGTGTTGAAACGCCCCTCTGCAACGTCGATGAGGTCGCCAAGGTGTTCGGCTGGGACACTGTCTTTCCTTTCGGTTCAGCAACCCTCAGCCCAGGACACAGTGAGCTCCTTCGACCATTCTTTCTACTTTAGAGACACAGAGGCATTTGTCTTGGAAGGGTCTTCACTGAATTAAGGCTCTTGTTGCAAAACCCACCAATAAGGAGAGGTCCTTTAGAGCCAAAAAGGAGATGTTACAAGAGAACAGGGACCTAGAAGAATATAAGGTTCAGGGCTTTCTTGCCAAACAGGAGATGATGGCCACTGCTCAGTTTCACGAGGACTCCTGCAGAATCCAGGTTTCCACGTGCCCCGTGGCTGGGCTGGAACGACCTGCAGCGGCTGTGTGCCTCACCGCTGGGAGCCAGTCCCAGGTCTGGGGAGTCATTACAACAGCGCAGTTTGGGGACCACATGCATTTCCCACTGCGCACGCAGACTGCGCTCATGGAATCCTCAAAAACAACTTTCTGAAAATTTAGGTTACTGATTTTTTAAGAATTATAAGCCTATTCAAAAGAGACCTTTTGGAGTCACTTTTACTGGCTTACAGTTTTTAAGTCACTTTTTCACATTTCTCAGAACAAGTCTTCACAGTTTCCTCTTGAGCCCACCGAGAGCGACGCCCCGTCTCCCCGATAAGTGCGTGTGTGCCCTTTATTACTACTGTTGGTCAGAGGTCTGTTTTAGGTGCTTCTTCAAAGAACCGGGCTTTCTGTTTGTCTGTTTCCTTGATGCTTGCCTTTCCATCTATTTCTCATTTTCTGCTCTTCTCTTCATGTCCCTCTTTCTAATGTCTTTTGCTTGCTCATTTGGCCTTTTACCTCTGTATTATGAATTGTTTCAGGGGGTCACCGAGGAATAAAGTAACCTACAGAAGAGCCCAAGGACATCACTGACCTGTGGAGGAAGTGAACCATTGCCGAGGGTGCCCCTCTCTTCTCCTCCCCCAGAGCTGACGCTGCCCAGCTCCCACACTCCATGCCCCCCATGCCCGGGACTGTGCCTGCGTGCACGAGCTCTCCTAAACAGCACGCAGAGTGGCTGCTCTTGACCTCATACACTCCCGCTCTGTGCTTCAGCGTCTCCCCAGCCCTGCGACAAGACATGCGGGCACCAGTGCCTCCCAGTGGCTGTGGTGCTGAATTCCTCTCTGGCTGAGGGCAGTTGCGGGCACTCCCGTTTGACTGCTGTCAGGACGGACGAGGCACTGACCATTAGGGATGGGCTTGTCCTAGAGCCCAGAACACAGCCGGGAACACCTGCACATGGAGCTTCAGGGAGGGCTTGCACACAATCACTGCATTTTGTCGTTGCCAAAACAGCATTGAAAGGGTTATATCAGCGGCGTCTAAGAATTTCCAATTTGCCCTGGATTCTGGCCCACACTTGAGGCTGTCAGTCTTTCACTCTGCCGGTCTGAACAGTTAATGAAATAGTATCTTGTGATTTCAGCCTCACCTTCTGGGATCTCTGGTGAGCCTGAGCAGCCTCCGTTTCCTCCTGGCTGGCGTGCATTCCTCGGGGCCGGGTGCACGTCACGGGATCCCCGTCTGCCCACACCCTTCTCCACGCTCCCCTCCTGCGGTGCCCCACAAAAGCTCTCTGTCTCGATGCTCCAGTCCCTTCTCGCCCCGCTCCTCCTCGGCTTGTACCTCAGCATCTTTTCTGGGGCCTGCGCTGCTCCTGAGATAAACGCTTTAGACGTGCCTCTGGTTTGTTAGTGGGGAGTTCGGTTTCCATTTGTCACTTCTCCCTTTGCTCTTCGCTACAGCTTCAGGGGACATACAGTTCCTGGCGACAGTCAGCTCTCGGAGTCTGGAAGGACTCCCCGCTGTTCCCACTGCCCTCGCCGCTGATGCTTAGGTGCGGCCTGAACGTCACGCTTCCCCACGCAGTTTGTCTCATCTCTCGGACCTTGGGGTCCTGCTGGCCCACTGCGATGTATCCCACCTTGACTGTCCGGTTTGGAACATCCTGCTGGGAACCTGTGACTTCCAGCAACACACAGCCTGGCACCTTCTTGCCCTTCTGGGGTCTCTGCCGCCATTCCTGTCTCCACCCCTTCGGGAACTCACACATCACGCCACCTGGACTGTCCATCCTTCCCCAGCCCCGCACGTTTCCACCCCTGTTGCTCTGGATGCCGCACTTGGGATCATCTCTCCAGAGCCACGCTGCACCTCAATAACCCCCACTTTATGGGCACCTGACCAGCCATCTGATCCATCCACAGAGTTTCTAGCTTCCAGGCCCACATTTTCTGTTTCCGTAAGTTCTAGTAATTTTGTTTTAACCTCTCATTCCATTTTCATTCTGCTGCATTTTCCTTAATTATTTCAAACACTGAATAGGCAGTGTTCACCCTACTCCATGATTTCTGTTCTATCTGATTCTTTTATCTGCTGCTGCTTCTGGCTCATCCTGTTGGGTTATTTCTTCCTGTGATCTTTATTTCTTGATCATTTAAATCAGGATTTCCAGCTCACCCCAGATCCAAAGTCAGGAAGGCGTGGCCTCCACTGGCCTCTGAGACCTCAGCAGTTGAAAAACTGTCCAATAAACACAGTCCTCTGAGGAGGACAGCACAATCACGCGTGCAGAAATGCCAACCTTAGAGTAACTCCAGAGGCTTTCTTCAGGAGCTGCCTTCATAATTGTCTGTAAATAGTGCATATTCTTTATTGTATAATGCTGCTTCTCACTGAAAGGCTTCCTGATTGTTTTACTTAACTCCAAGGCACATTGAGATGTCTTAAAATTGCCGTATATTTTTCCACACATAAACTGTTCTCCTTCAGTGAACATTTAAATACGCAGATTGATCTCTGGTCACATTTTCAAGCACAGCCTCCACAGTGCCATTAACAGAGGTAGCTCAGCTGGGAATAAGCATGCGATAGCCTCTCAGGAACCGCCCTGGAGTTGACCACTCTCCAGCGTTCAACGCCTGGATCAGTCCGAGGGCATCACTGGTTTTGAAACCAAAGTGGGAAGGCTCATTAATAGAGGAAACTAATGCTCACCACCATCTCCAGAAGAAGCCAGACTAAAACACAGAATTGTTCTGCTCTGTCTTGACTCATTTAATAGAAAATTAACTTTTCAAGAGAACTCACATTAATCTAGAGTGAACCATGTAATCTAAGGATACCTGATAGACCACTGGCTAATTTTTGAAATGCTTCCCTGGCCTGCGTGTGATTTCAAGCCATGCACAGTGGCTCTGGGCCAAGCTCTCAGCCATGCCGGAGAGAGTCAGGGTCAGGAACAAATGTGTCAGGGGCAGGTCAACCACCAGCCCGTCTGGCAGGGCCCCCATCACCTACACGTGGGGGCCTTCTCCAATGGCTGCCCACTCCTGCTGGCCACGTGTAAAAACTCACAAAGCCGGGACCTCTTTCCAGCTCAGAGGAGTGGGCCTGTGCCCACTCCCATCCTCCGGCAGTGGCCTCAGCAGGGAACTTAGTCTCCTCCCCACATACTTGACCTGCTCCAGACCAGGGTGCTCTTATAGGCAAGGGGCAAAGCCCTGCTAAGGCGGCCCTTCTGGCCCCATGGCCACGCCCACCCATGCCCCCCACCACACACCCTCAGCCCTGCGTTCTGCCCCACACACCCCACCTGTCCCCCACGCTGCCTGCGCTCAGCCCCAGCGGTGCACCCCACCCCCACCGGGCCCGCATGGAGCTCCTGGTGAGCCCACCAGGGGATGCGCGTCCTCTCTCCTGTCTCACGCCCCCTCCTCCAGTTAGAACCGCCTCGAGACCTCCAGACGCCTTTCCCAGAGTCAGCCTCCAGGGGCTCGTGGGGTCAGGTGGACGGCACAAGCCCCCATTCCTCCAGGAAGTACATCCTCCCAGAATCAGAGAGTCAAGGGATCTATGTTCTAAGTGAAACCTGGGCCGCTTTCGCAGCAAACAACTGATGTCCCTCTGAGCCACAGATGCTGCCTCTGAAATTAGGAGGTGGGCCCTGGCAGAAGCAAGCATTCCTAGAGACACATGCTCAGTGACTGTTTGGGGGGGGGTGCCCCATCTGTGTGCCCACTGCCCTTCTTGGTCCGCTCACACTGTGGACTCGGAGACACCCCCAACTCAGAACCCAGGGGGCTCCCAGAGACCAGCTCTGTAGCGCCCATAACCGCTTCCCACGCATAAAGCAAGCAGCGGTGTTCTGAGAAACACAAACCACCCGGGGCTCCATCTCAGATTCCTGCGACTTCCCAGATTCCCGGCCTTGATGCTGAGTGAGGACCTGTAAGGAGGGGCCGGTAGGGCCCACAGTCCCCACGCCCTCGCGCCCATCGGGAGCCCAGGGTGCGGATCAGGCGGATCCGGAAGTGATGCAGAGCTTCTCCACCATCTAACATCTCCGAGCTGCACGCACGTCCGAGCCGTAAACTGGAGTTGGATAATTGTGGTGGTTTTGGGTGTGAATGATATGCTCTTATGTTTGTACTCATTCGCTTAATCCTGTCCGACTCTGCGACCCCATGCACTGTAACCCGCCAGGCTCCTCTGCCCATGGGACTCTCCAGGCAAGAATGCTGGAGTGGGCTGCCATGCCCTCCTCCAGGGGGGTCTTCGGACTCAGGGATCGAAACTTTGTCTCCTGCACTGCAGGCAGATTCTTAACCAGTGTGCCACCCACTTGCATTTAAAACCAGAATTGCACAATATGAAGATGAATGATAAAAGTCTATGCTAATAATTTTTCTTGACTCAGAATGACGCTGAACTATTAACACCAGTATTAACAAGTATTAACACCAGAGCAGGTGGAGGGGACACATGACCCCGTTCTGCGGGGTCCCTCCCCCGCCTGCCCTGGCGTCGGGCCTTCTGAAGCGCAGGCCGAGCATGCGCAGACCCCCCTGCCCTTCCCCGGCGTGGGGGGCCTTCGGAGGCGCAGACAGAGCATACGCAGACTCCCCTGCTTGCCCTCTACGCGGGGCCTTCGGAAGCGCAGGCCGAGCATGCGCAGACTCCCCTGCCCTTCCTGGGCGCGGGGCCTTCGGAGCAGGAGCCGACAGAGCATGCGCAGACTCCCCTACCCTTCCCCGGCGCGGGGCCTTCGGAGGCGCAGGCCGAGCCTGCGCAGACGTTAGCCCTGCCCAGCGCTGCTTCTGGGCTGGGTGTTGAGACGCTCTGCGCGGAGATGCTCTGCGCGGAGACGCCCCGCACCTTTGCCTTCCTTTAACGATCTGCTTGTGCTAGTTTGCGCCCAGTTGTAAAAAGCTGAACAAATATATTCATTCAGAGTCACAAGCAGCTAACCAGAATTCCCAATTCTGGTTTTTCGTTTTAGCTCCTGAGACACTTAGCAAAACGCTATAGATTCATTAACTGGCCCACGAGATGGTCACCTCAGCCAGCTGAGGACGGTCATTGTTGCCCAGGCCGCCCCGCTCATGCCCTCATGGAAGGGCGTTTCCTGAGTGTTTAGAGAATAGCACCGCCTGACTTCATCTAAGGAGCAACCCGATGAGATGCTATTACTACATTTCATCCAAGATAAGAAATCGTCGATTTAAGTCTTATTAAGAAAAAGCCAAGATGCTGCAAGTTAAACGACGACGCGCCATTGATATAAG
>NW_011495061.1:981220-990753 GCF_000754665.1 Bison bison bison | reverse complement strand
AGCAGCTCTCAGCCTGGGCCTCGGAACTGCCCCTTCCCAAGGCCCCACCCTGCACCTCCTCCTGGGCAGAGCGTGTCCAGTCCAGATGCCCCTTGGGGCACAGAGGCCCAGCCCCATGCCCTCACAGGGTGCCTCCAGACCTGGAGCTCTTGCAGGGCACGCCTGTCTCTTTCCCCTCTGCCCGGTCTGACTCCTGCCACCTGCACAGGTGTGATGCCCCGAGCAGGGCTGCCCCTGTTTCACAGGCAGAGAAACCGGGAGAGCTTGCGTGCTGTCAGGACGTGTGCGCCGAGCCGACAGGGCCCACTGAGGGCACAGCTGGAGCGGACGCTAGCTCCTGACTCCGGACCCACACTCTTTTCTCTACAGCTGTTCTCAAAGTGCGACCTGAGGGCCTCCGTTGGGTCCCTGGGGCTCTAAGTGGGAAACAGGTCAAAATTATTTTCGTAAAATACTAAGGCTCTGCTTTCCTCTTCATTGTATTTTCAATTACACTGGAGTTTTCCAGGGCTGTGTGGGCCAAGACTGCCTGGCATGAGTGCAGAAA
The DNA here is from genome assembly GCF_000754665.1 of Bison bison bison. Classification (NCBI taxonomy): domain Eukaryota; kingdom Metazoa; phylum Chordata; class Mammalia; order Artiodactyla; family Bovidae; genus Bison; species Bison bison. Next base: position 990,206 of record NW_011495061.1, on the reverse strand, counting down.
CAGACAGGAGGACCCAGCTGTTTCCTCTGAAGACAAACCATAAGGAAATATGCAAAAATGCCTAACAAAGCATCACACCACTTTAATACTTTGGAAGACAGAGCTTCTGTGGTTATTATGTATCAAGTTTATTATGACTATTTTAATTTTAAAATGGATTAAAATGTAGCTTTTTAATTTTTCTCAATTTTTAAATTTCTAAGACAGTAAATGCAGATAGCACTAACCCACAAAAAACACAAGCTCTTTAGGGTCTTCAATAATTTTTATTAGTATGAAGATGTCCTGAGGTCAGAATTCTGAGAAGTCTTGTTCTACACTCTGCTGTTGGGAGTTCTAGCACCAACAATGCTCCAACTACCTGGCACTGGGAACATCCTTCAATCACTCTGTTTTTTTTTTTTTTTTTAATCTTCTAAATAAAAAGGTATATTCTTCTTACAGCAAAAAGAAAGCTTGTGCTGAATACTGAAGTTGTAACTATCTAAAAATTATACTGTACTATACCAAGTATTGCTAGTCTCCATTATTCTTTGAAAATTATAACAATATACCATATTAATGTACCTTATAGGAGTAAAATGCCATTAAACGTGCAACTTGAAAATCTTAGAACATTCAGATAAAAAATGTAAGACATGAATAGGGAAAAAGTGATTTGTATGTTTGTATTTAAATAAGTTCCAGGTAATTCAGAGACTGTTAGTCCCATTTTATATGAAAAAAAAAAAGAGAGAGAGAGATATTAAGACATCAGAATCACCAGGGGAATTTTTAAGAGCTGCTGAAGGCAGGCCTGCTATGGAAGTATTTAGGTTAGGCTCTTTGGAGTAAGGCTCAGACATCCTCTTTTTTGAGGCCTCCTGAGTTATGCTGTGTGAGGTCAAGGCTGAGACATGCTCTGGAGACAGAATGGCTCACTTCCTGCATGCAGAGTGATGCAGTGGGTACTCCCACCAAGGAAAGGGCCATGCATTAAACAGGCATTCATGTCCATGTTGGGCAACTGAGGGAGGACACATATCCTGTCATATACATGGGGGGGGGGGGGATATAAATCAGTTCAGTGATCAGTTGATCCTGGGAAGATGGATGTGGCGATGGCAGCAATGTTTTAGATAATCCCCAACTGCCACATAAAAGTAGAGATAGGGACTAGGTAGTGAGCAAAATCCAGGAGCATATTTAAATCAAATCTAAGTGAAGTCATCTCCAAGGACAGGTAACCCCAAGACGATGTCCAGAAAAAGGACTGGAGATGAGAAACCTCAAGAAGCCAGCTCTGGACATAGTAAAAAAGTCAGTTCTTCATAAAATAAAATGATGAGAAAACCATCAAAAATGGTCAGAATCAGCCTTTTCAAAACTCTGGCAATCAAAGGCTGGCATGAATCGGTGGGGAGGCAGCAGTTACTCAGGAAATATGGCTGATTCTCAGTACAAGTCCTCAACTGACCGGCTTTGTAACCTGCCCTGTTCCCACCAGCCTCTCCAGCTCCGCCATAGCCTGGAACTGAGCAGCCGCAGCAGAAACGGAAGGCTGGCAGCCGTGGGACAGGGCGGGGTGGGCTGGAGCTCCTTCTCAGCCTCGCTACTTGACCTGCCTGTGGTTCCCTAGATGAGCAGTCATGTCTTTATTAAGTCTACTCACAGCTCACCGTGTGTGAAAGCCTCATCCCCAGGGCAGCTGTTGAAAACACTTAGAGGTGTACCGAGCTGCTCAGCAGCTGAGGTCAGGGGTAACTGTGGGGCAAACAGCAGACTAAGCAGAAGCTGTAAAGGAGAAATGAGAAACGAGACACCCACAGGGCTTTGTAGAGCTCTCCATAGTCCTGGGACTCAGCATGGCCACAAGCATGTGCAGGATGGGGCACGTGCTCAGGAAAGCCACAAGAAGCTCACCTCTGTGTGACCTTCAGGCTCTGAGGTGGTAGGAAGCAAGGCCAAGGCAGAGCTCCCAACTGCCTGGCTGAACAATGCAGGCCTGCCCAGCACACACAGAAGTGCAAGGCCTAGAGACTTGGTTTCAGGTGTTCAAGGGACCTGGTCCCATCATTTCTGACCACTAAGCTAGCTGGGCAGAGACTTCAGTGGCCACACGTGACACAGAGTACAGGCTTTAGAGCATTGGTTTACTAGAGTCACTAAACAAATGGGAACAACGACAAACCTTGAGTGGGGGGAATATCTGATCTCAAGGGTTGCCAGGCTGTATTATTTAAAATATCCAATTTTTAATGAAAATTTTGGGGACATGCAAAGAAATAAGAAAGTACATTTCACACATAGAGGGGAAAAACAATAATAAAAACTGTCCCTAAGGAACTGGATGCTGAGGTTACTAGACAGAGAGCTTAAAGGAGTTATTTTAAAGATGTTCAAAAACCCAAAAGGTGCCATGTCTAAATAATTCATGAAAATGAGTCATCAAATAGAAAATATCAATAAAGAGATAAGAATAATATTAAAAAACAATAGAAAGTCTTCAGTTAAAATTTATAAAAAATGAAATGAAAAGTTCTCCAGAAGAGCTCAACAGTGTCAGAGCAGGCAGAGTAAGAATCAGTGATCCTGAGTATAGTCATTGGAAGGACTGATGTTGAAGCTGAAACTCCAATACTTTGGCCACCTAATGCAAAGAGCTGACTCATTTGAAAAGACCCCATGCTGGGAAAGATTGAAGGCAGGAGAAGGGGACGACAGAGGATGAGACGGTCGGATGGCATCACCGACTCAATGGACATGAGTTTGGATAAACCCCAGGAGTTGGTGATGGACTGGGAGGCCTGGCGGGCTGCAGTTCATGGGGTCGCAAAGAGTCAGACATGACTGAGTGACTGAACTGAACTGAACTGCAGATAGTCAGTTGACATTATCCAGCTTGAGGAGCAGAAAGAAAAAGAGAATGATGAAAAATGAACAGAGCTGGTGAGGCATCATCAAATGTGCCAATATACACATAACAGATGTCTCAGATGGAGGAGAAAGAGAGGGGGCAGAAAGAATACTTAAACAAATAATGACCCAAACCCCCCAAATTTGATAAAAACTATAAATCTAGACATCCATAAGCTTGAGAAAGTCCAAGTAGGACAAACTCAAAGAGAACCTCGTCAGCATCAAACTGACAAAAGCCGAAGTGAGGATCCTGGAAGCACAAGAGAAGCAGTTCCTCCCATACAATGGATCCTCAACAATGTCAACAGCTAATTTTCATCAGAAACTGTGGAGACCACAGGCAGTGAGATGACATATTCAAAATCCTGAAGGAAAGACTGTCAGTCAAGAATTCTATACCCAGCAAAGCTATCTTTCAAAATTAAGGCAAACAAAACAGAGAATCCACTGCTCGTAGATGTTCCCTAAAATAAATTTTAAAGGGAGTGCGTCAGACAAAAACAAAAGGAAACTAGACAATAAGTCATCCCAATGAAGAAATCACGAGCACAGTAAAAGATAACTGTGAGCAATGTAAATGACAGAACATGTATATTTTGTGTATCTAACTTTTTTGCTCCCAAATTAAAAATAACTACACAAGGCAATAATTATGAACCTGTTTTGAAAGATAGATGTTGTATAAAAATATAATTTGTGTGACAATCAGTCCTTCTAAAGAATATTTAGGATTGATTTCCTTTAGGATTGACTGGTTTGATCTCCTTGCAGTCCAAGGGACTTTCAAGAGTCCTCTCAAACACCACAGTTCAAAAGCATCAATTCTTTGGTGCTCAGCCTTCTTTATGGTCCAACTCTCATATCCATACATGACTACTGGAAAAACCAAAGCTTTGGCTAGATGGACCTTTGTTGGCAAAGTAATGTTTCTGCTTTTTAATAGGCTGTCTAGGTTGGTCATAGCTTTTCTTCAAGCAGCAGGAGTCTTTTAATTTCATGGCTGCAGTCACCATCTGCAGTGGTTTTGGAGCCCAAGAAGATAAATTCCATCACTGTTTCCATTGTTTCCTCATTTATTTACCATGAAGTGATGGGACCAGATGCCATGATCTTAGTTTATTGAATGTTGAGCTTTAAGCCAGCTTTTTCACCCTCATCTTTCACTTTCATCAAGAGGCTCTTTATTCCTCTTCACTTTCCGCCACAAGGGTGGTATCATCTGCATATCTGAAGCTATTGATATTTCTCCTGGCAATCTCGATTTCAGCTTGTGCTTCATCTAGCTTGGCATTTCACATGATGTACTGTGCATATAAGTTAGATAAGCAGGCTGACAATATAGAGACTTGAAGTACTCCTTTTCTAGTCTGGAACCAGTCTGTTGTTCCATGTCCAGTTCTAACTGTTGCTTCTTGACTAGCATACAGATTTCTTAGGAGGCAGGTAAGGTGGTCTAGTATTCCCATCTCTTTAAGAATTTTCCATGGTTTGTTGTGATCCACACAGTCAAAGGCTTTAGCACAGTCAATGAAGCAGAAGTAGATGTTTTTCTGGAATTCTCTTGCCTTTTCTATGAATCAGTGGATGTTGGCAATTTGATCTCTAGTTCCTCTGCCTTTTTAAATTCAGCTTGAACATCTGTGAGTTCTTGGTTCACATACTGTTGAAGCCTAGCCTGGGGAACTTTGAGCATTACTTTGCTAGCATGTGAAATGAGTGCAGTTGTATATTTTGAACATTCTTTGACATTGCCCTTCTTTGGAACTGGAGATAGAAGACATATATCCTATCTAATCAGTAACTGCATTAATGTTAATGGGCTAAATATTCCACGTAGAAGTCAGAGCTTCTTAGAATAGATTTAAAAAGCATTATTCAAAAATATGCTATGGGAAACATGGTTTATCTCTAAAGACAAAAACAGCTGAAATTAAAAGGATTATATAAAGAAATCTCATTAAATAGTAACGAAAAAACAAACAAACAAACAAAAGAACAGGAATGTGTAACTAACATTAGATGCAATCACCTTTAAGACAACAGCTGTTACTAGAGACCAGTGGGCAAGCTACCAAGAATGTGCAACAGTTACAGATATCAGTTCAGTTCAGTTCAGTCCAGTCGCTCAGTTGTGTCCGACTCTTTGCGACCCCATGAACCGCAGCACGCCAGGCCTCCCTGTCCATCACCAACTCCTGGAGTTCACTCAGACTCACGTCCATCCAGTCGGTGATGCCATTCAGCCACCTCATCCTCTGTCGTCCCCTTCTCCTCCTGCCCCCAATCCCTCCCAGCATCAGTCTTTTCCAATGAGTCAACTCTTCGCATGAGGTGGCCAAAGTACTGGAGTTTAAGCCTTAGCATCATTCCTTCCAAAGAAATCCCAGGGCTGATGTCCTTCAGAATGGACTGGTCAGATCTCCTTGCAGTCCAAGGGACTGGCAAGAGTCTTCTCCAACACCACAGTTCAAAAGCATCAATTCTTTGGTGCTCAGCTTTCTTCACAGTCCAACTCTCACATCCATACATGACCACAGGAAAAACCATAGCCTTGACTAGATGGACTTTTGTTGGCAAAGTACTGTCTCTGCTTTTTAATATGCTATCTAGGTTGGTCATAACTTTCCTTCCAAGGAGTAAGCATCTTTTAATTTCATGGCTGCAGTCACCATCTGTAGTGATTTTGGAGCTCCCAAAAATAAGGTCTGATACTGTTTCCACTGTTTCCCCATCTATTTCCCATGAAGTGATGGGACCAGATGCCATGATCTTAGTTTTCTGAATGTTGAGCTTTAAGCCAACTTTTTCACTCTCCTCTTTCACTTTCATCAAGAGGCTTTTTAGTTCCTCTTCACTTTCTGCCATAAGGGTGGTGTCATCTGCATATCTGAGGTTATTGATATTTCTTCCGGCAATCTTGATTCTAGCTTGTGCTTCTTCCAGCCCAGTGTTTCTCATGTTACAAATATATATACACCTAAAAATGAAGCTCCTGTATACAAAAAGAAGGACCATCAGAATTGAAGGGAAGAATAGACAACAATAGCTGGACATTTCAATAATGTACTTTCAATAATGGATAGAGAAACTAAAGAAAAGATGAACAAGAAAACAGAGGACTTGGGAAATATTCCACCCAACAGACCTAACAGAACATGCCACACCACAGAGCAGATCACACTTTCTTTACAAATGCCCAGGAAGGGTCTCACAGACAAACTTTTAGGCCATAAAACGAGTATAAAGCTACTAAATATGACCCAGAAATCCCACTCCAGGTGAACCCAAAAGAATTGAAAACATATGTTGCCACAAAGATGTGTACTGAGGATTCACAACAATATTATTCATCATGGCCAAAAATGGAACAATCAAAAGTCCACAAATGATAGATCAGTTCTGTTCAGTTCAGTTGCTCAGTCGTGTCCGACTCTGCAACCACGTGGACTGCAGCACTCCAGGCTTCCCTGTCCATCACCAGCTCCCAAATCTTGCTCAAACTCATGTCCATTGAGTCAGTGATGCCATCCAACCATCTCATCCTCCGTCATCCCCTTCTCCTCCTGCCTTCAATCTTGCCCAGCATCAGGGTCTTTTCCAATGAGTCAGTTCTTCACATCAAGTGGCCAAAGTACTGGAGCTTCAGCTTCAGCATCAGTGCTTCCAATAATGAATATTCAGGACTGATGTCCTTCAGGATGGACTGGTTAGATCTCCTTGCAGTCCAAGGGACTCTAAGAGTCTTCTCTAACACCACAGTTCAAAAGCATCAATTCTTCAGCGCTCAGCTTTCTTTATAGTCCAACTCTCACATCCATACATGACTACTGGAAAAACCATAGCTTTGTCTAGACAGACCTTTGTTGGCAAAGTAATGTCTCTGCTTTTTAATATGCTGTCTAGGTTGGTCATAGCTTTTCTTCCAAGGAGCAAGGGTCTTTTAATTTCATGGCTGCAGTCACTATCCTCAGTGATTTTGGAGCCCAAGAAAATAAAGTCTGTCACTGTTTCCACTGTTTCCCCATCTGTTTGCCATGAAGTGATGGGGCTGGGTGCCATGATCTTGGTTTTCTGAATGCTGAGCTTTAAGCCAGCTTTCTCACTCTCACCTTCACTTTCATCAAGAGGCTCTTTAGTTCTTCCTTGTTTCTGCCAAAAGGGTGGTGTCATCTGCATGTCTGAGGTTGTTGGTATTTCTCCCGGCATCTTGATTCCAGCTTGTGCTTCCTCCAGCCCAGCGTTTCACATGATCTACTCTGCATATAAGTTAAATAAGCAAGGTGACAATATACAACCTTAATGTACTCCTTTCTCAGTTTGGAACCAGTTCATTGTTCCATCTCTGGTTCGAACTGTTGCTTCTTGACTAGCATACAGATTTCTGAGGAGGCAGGTAAGGTGGTCTAGTATTCCTGTCTCTTTAAGAATTTTCCATGGTTTGTTGTGATCCACACAGTCAAAGGCTTTGGTGTAGTCAATAAAGCAGAAGCAGATGTTTTTCTAGAATTCTCTTGCTTTTTCCATGATCCAAAGGATGTTGGCTAATTGATCTTTGGTTCCTCTGCCTTTTCTAAATCCAACTTGTACATCTGGAAGTTCTTAGTTCATGTACTGTTGAAGCCTCATTTGGAGAATTTTGAGCATTACTTTTGCTAGCATGTGAGATGAATGCAATTGTGCAGTAGTTTGAACCTTCTTTGGCATTGCCTTTCTTTGGGATTGGAATGAAAACTGACCTTTTCTAGTCTTGTGGCCGCTGCTGAGTTTTCCAGATTTATTGGCACATTGAGTGCAGCACTTTCACAGCTGACGAATGGAGAAACAAAATACAGTATATCCAGGCAAAAGAATATTGTTCAGCCTTAAAAGTGAGCACAGAACTGATACATGCCACAGAATGAACACAGCTTGAAAACATTATGCCAAGGGGAAGAAGCCAGACACAAAACGGTCATATTTGCATGAACTCATCTGTATGAAATCTCTAAGACAGTCAAATCCATTAAGAGAGAAACTAGATCAGGGTAGCCAGGAGCAGCGGGGCGGGGAGATGGAGTGAGGACTGAGTCATCGCTGAGGTTTAGTTTCTGACATTGGACAGTGGTGATGAATATCTGAACACACTAAAAACTGCTAAGCTATACACCTCCAAAGGGTTCATGTGTGGCCTGTCAGTTCTATCACGATAATGAAATTCTATCACGATGATAAAAAAGTGACCTGCCACGTGTTTTTGACACTGCACCAAAACACACACACACACACACACACACACACACACACACACACGCAGAAGGGTGAGCTCCACAGAGTTAGAAAAGCTTTAGGAACCCAGCCTCTTTCTAAATGTTCAGGGAAACTAAGTTCACATTTTTTAAAAGGGCAAAAAAAGAGACTATAGGCATCAAATCCCGTAACAAGTTGCCAGGAGGCAAGAAAGAAAAGAAGGAGCAGTAGCATGACTGCCAGCAACGGGAAAGCAGGCCGCACGGAGCGACAGAGGGCAGTGACTCGGCTCCTGTGGGCTCGGGAGTCAACGCGGGTCCCGGGGAGACTGCAGCTCAGACTCACCGAGAGACCCCGCACCCAGGTCCACAGACACAGTCATGCACACAGGTGGGATGCCAAGTGCTCAAGCGCAGAGGACGCGACACAGGCAAGGGCGAGGGCTCTCAGCACCAGCAGCTGGGGAGCTGCCAAGCAGGGGTCAAAGTTCAGCCCGCTGATGGCGGGAGTCGCCCACCCCGCCCCGAGCAGCCCCGGCACTGCGGGCCGCACTCGCGTCGGGCCTCCTCTGCCGCCCGTGCTGGCTTCCTGCGTTCTGCTCCGTTTCATTAGGGGATTTCTTCTCATTCTCTTTTAAGGAAATGTGACATTGTGTTAGATTCTTACTTTTTGCGTTTTTGTTTCTTGCTTTTGACATACAGCTCAATATATCAGGAGATTCTTGCCAGGAAGTAAATCCAAAGTTGTTTTTATGACAGCAAATTACGTGCCAACGAGTGACATCTACATGCTGAATTTTAATGAAGTGTCAGAAGTGAAATGCGTTTTTTAAAACTTTAATACATGAGAGAACAATGTATCC
>NW_011495061.1:979564-981120 GCF_000754665.1 Bison bison bison | reverse complement strand
AACAATGTATCCACTCACGAAACAATGTTGCCAGCAGGAGACAAGAGTAGTGAATAAACGTGAACATCTTCTGTTCTCTCATGTGTGTATTTATGTTGCACAATTAAGCCCCATTTCCCTTCTTCAAAAGGAAGGCTCCTGACAGCCCTGCCAGCAGCCGCCTTCGCTGGGACCAGGCCTGTGTTTCTGGGTGTGGCCGTGAAGAAGCGGGGCAGGGGAGACGCACCGCCCACTCTGCCCGACGCGGCCGAGCCCACGGGATGGCAGGGAGTTTGCATCCTGAGGTCTTCCACGCGAGACGGTGAAAACAGGACACCACCAACCCCCGACAAAGAGGAGGATGAGTTTCCCCAGGAACCAGCATCACACTGTACAAGAACTGCAGGTCTCACCTGCAGAAGCTGAGCCTCACACCCAAGGGAGATGGGAGTCTGGACAGGAGTCTACCCCTAAGGCCTGGGGCCGCCACCTCCAGTGGGCTGGCCCAGGAGGGGAGAGGCATGGAGGGCAGAGAGCTACAGCGTTAGCGGGCAGACGGGTCCAGAGAGAAACACAAGATCGTTTCCAGAAAGTGCTAGGATATGCAGTTCAGGAGACCACAAGTGTCCCCACGATGTTGCTTTTCAACCAAGCCTATGAAACTTTATTTCACATCTACATCTCCTGGCTCACCGGGGAAGCCCCCAGTGCCTTGGAGACACAAGGAAATGCAATTTGCCACCAGGTACAGCAGCTGGGCCCATCCAGGCACTCCAACACGCCCTCTGGTGGCCCAGCAGCAGAAGCCAAAATGCTGTCCCCGCCAGGACTCCAAGCCCAGCAGAACCGCTCCAGCTTCTGTGGGAGGCACCCATGTGGCTCCCACGACACTGAGCGTAACCTGCTTGGGACTGGCTGGTGGAAGATAACTAAATAACAAGGTGCTCTCTGCTTTATTTAAGATGCATAACCAACAAGGACCTACTATAAAGCACAGGGAACTCTGCTCAGTGTTAAGTGTCAGTCTGGATGGAAGGAGGGTTTCACGGAGAATGGATCATGTATATGTCTGGCTGAATCCCTTTGCTGTTTACCTGAAATTGTTACAATATTGGTAATCGGCTACACCTCAACACAAAATTGTTGTTCAGTTCCTCAGTCGTGCCTGACTCTTTGTGACCCCATTGACTGCAGCACACCAGGCTTCCTTGTCTTTCATTATCTCCAGAGTTTGCTCAGACTCATGTCCACTGAGCTGGTGATACCATCCAACCATCTCATCCTCTGTTGTCCCCCTTCTCCCGCCTTCAATCTTTCCCAGGGTCTTTTCCAATGAGTCAGCTCTTCGCATCAGATGGCCAAAGTATTGGAGCTTCAGTTTGAACATCAGTCCCTCCAAAGACTATTCAGGATTGATTTCATTTAGGACTGACTGGTTTGATGTCCCTGCAGTCCAAGGGACTCTCAAGAGTCTTCTCTAATATCACAGTTCAAAAGCATCAATTCTTTGGTGCTCAGCTTTCTTTATAGTCCAACTCTCACATCCATACATGACCACTGGAAAAACCATAGCTTGA
>NW_011495061.1:978344-979464 GCF_000754665.1 Bison bison bison | reverse complement strand
GGTTGGTCATAGCTTTTCTTCCAAGGAGCAAGCATCTTTTAATTTCATGGCTGCAGTCACCATCTGCAGTGATTTTGGAGCCCAAGAAAATATAAAGCTTAAAAAAACAGGTGTGTTCTGGGGGAGGGGGAGGAGTTCCACAGAGGGAATGGGTGTCCAAGGACGGCTGAGTTGGGCTCAGGGAAGGACGTGGGTTCTGTTCCAGGCCTGAGGGCGCATCCTGCCTGTCCCGTTGCTGGCGGTCTAGACAGGCTCCCCTGAGGCACGGCCACCCTCACCTGTCAGTGAGTCGACCTGAATCATCATGGTCACCACCACTGATGTGAAGAAAGAGCTAGAGCATACCTGTGTCCTGTGAGAAATGGCTGCCCTTCTGGCATTAGAGTCGATGCACAGAGCTAACCACCTCAGCAGAAACTCTGCAATAATTCCCACTGGAAAAGAAATAGGTGGGTATGAACTGGTTGATTCATGCACGCCAAGTCACTTCAGTCGTGTTCAACTCTTTGTGACCCCATGGACTATAGCCCAGCAGGCTCCTCTGTCCATGGAACTTTCCAGGCAAGAACACTGGAGTGGGTTGGCATGCCCTCCTCCAGGGGATCTTCCTGACCCAGGGATCGAACCTGCATCTCCTACATTGGCAGGTGGGGATCCCCTGGAGAAAGGATAGGCTACCCACTCCAGTATTCTTGGGCTTCCCTGGTGACGGTAAAGAATCTGCCTGCAATGCGGAGACCTGGGTTTGATCCCTAGGTTGGGAAGATCCCATGGAGAAAGGAACAGACCCACTGCAGTATTCTTGCCTGGAGAATTCAATGGACAGAGGAGCCTGGCAAGAGTACTGGAGTGGGGTGCCATTGCCTTCTCCGGTGAACTGGGTAAAAGCTCCATAAATCGGGACAGAGCATCAAATGAATAATAGCCAACATTTGGAAGTACTTTTATAACACGTTTAGGGTACTTTACTTGATGTCATCATTTGACCTTCACGATGGCCCTGTTTTGACGTCCACATTCACTCGATGAAGAAACTGCACCTCTAAGAGCTTTGGTAAGTCCCCCACCGCCCCCGCCCCCTCATCGGCCACACTGCTGCTTGGAGACAGTCAATTACAAA
>NW_011495061.1:975364-978244 GCF_000754665.1 Bison bison bison | reverse complement strand
TGGTATTTACCCAAAGGAGTTCAAAAGTCCTGTCCACACAAAACCCTGCACATGGACGTTTATAGAAGTTCTCTTCACCACTGCCAGTGGTTGGGAGCAATCAAGACGTCGTTCAGTGGGTCAACTGAAAAACCGGTCCATTCAGACAGCTGACTGTCATTCAGCGCTAGAAATAAGTGAGCTATTAAGCCATCGAAAGTCATGGAAGGAACTTCAAAGCACAGGCCTAGGTGAAACAAGCCAGTCTGAAAAGGTTACACACTGCTCGATCCCAGCTAACTGACGTTCTGGAAACAGCAGTGGGAAGGGGAGTGGCTGTCAGGACTCGGGGAGTGGGGGAGATGACCAGGCGCACACGGGGCCGTTAGGGCAGCGAGCTTTCCCCACCCAGACCCGGAACGACACTGCGTGACATCACATGCCTGTCAAACCCACAGAATGTGCAGGACAAAGTTAACCCTAGAGTGAGCCATGGGCATGCACTGATCGTAAATACCGACGCCCAGTGCCAATCCAGGTGCCACCCCAAGGTCAGAGAGCCTTTCGGGGGGCAGGTATGCAAGCTGTACTCGTTCTGCTCAACCTTTCTGTAAATCTAAAACTGCTCTCAACAAGGACATCTACGCATTTAAAAACGTACTTCCCTGTTTTGCCTCCTCCATGAAGCACCCTCCGTGTGTCTCGAATTCCCTCTGGAAGGAGCCCAGAGTCTGAGCCCGCAATCAGGCTGCGACGGGAGGGGTGCTGGACGCGGGTGTGGACACTCCCGACGCAGCTGAGACACGGGGCCCCGCAGCCTGCTCTGCAGGGGAGGGCACCCGGGTGTGGACCATCCAGACCCAGCTGAGACACGGGGCCCCGCAGCCTGCTCTGCAGGGGAGGGCACCCGCCCTCTCCTGAGGAACCTTGACCCCCAGGTGGTGGTCCTGCGGCCCACAGACCTTCCCAGGACACAGCATCTCGCCCGCATCTGGATGGCTGCGGCGGGCCCAGACGGTGAGGCCGGGCCGTGAGAGCAGAGCACGCGGAAGAATTGTGTGTGGGCTGCTCTGCAGCAGCAGGAACACCTGTGGGCATGGAGCCAGGGCGTGAGACAAGGGGGACCGATGGAAATGGGCCAGGCGGGCCTGCCGACCCGGGCCCAGAGCATGGCTCTCTGCCGCTGGCCCACACACACAGGGACACGGGGCCTCTGTGAAGTGAGCTGGACACACCGCAGCCTCCTCGTCCCATGACAGGCTCACACTATGCCAATGCTCCAGAAGGCCTGGGGTCACGAGGAATAAGTCCATGGGCCCGGCCTCCTCTGAGAGCTCAGGAGAGGCCCTGCACATCAGGAATGCACTGGGCGCTGTGTGCCTCCAACCGGGACCGCTGGGGGCACCGCTTGGGGGAGGCATGGCCCAGGCGGGGGCACTCAGCACTGAGGGGAAGGCATGTGGCCACCACGGAGCGCTGACCATGAGAGAGGGACTGCAGAGACCTGGGGCTTCGTAGCCACTGCAGTCTTCCCAGAGTGGACCTGACGGCCTTCCGCCAGCACCCAGGGCCTGCCTGGCAGGAGAGCCCTGCGTCCACCGAGGCAGCAGGACAGTCACGGCCCCTCCTGTACTTTCCAGACGGAGGAATTTCACCTCACAGATCAGAGCCCGGGAATGGCGGGGTGGGGGTAGGGACCCTAGAGGAAAGGCCCTGCTACACAAGCCAATGTTCATCCTTCCATCTGCCCCTAGGCCCCGCTAAAGGGACGCCTCTGACCAGGAAAGGACATCAGCAGACTCTCCAGTGACCACTGGACCGGCCCTCAGCTGATACTAACACCAGAAGACCCCGAACTTCACAGCGTCCACCAGACACCCTGGGGCTTAAAGGCCAGTGATCAAAGCCGTCCTGGGCTTGCTCCCTGGTCTGGAATGCATGAACTCGGTAGCTAGCTCGGTAGCAACAGGACGCCCCCTATTCCCTGACCTGTGGGGTGAGGGTCGTCGAGGTGGAAGGGCACCAAACTGCTCCACTCAACCCCCCCTGCCATGACTTCCACTGACAAGCTCGCAGACCAAAGGCAGCAGCCAATCCAAAGGGGGTTGGCAGGGGCTGGGGCTGCCATCATGGAGGGCTGATGGCCCCCAACACACACGCTGTCTGCAGACAGCGGGCCCTGGGGTCAGCGGCTACAGCTCCAGGACGGGACCCACCTTGGGCCCGGCTGCTGCTGCTAAGAGTGGTGGAGACCAGAGGCGACCCGCTCTCTGCTTGCCAGCCCAGCGACTGCCTCCTGCCAGCACTCCAGGCCCCGGCATCCTCTGGGGCTCGGGGGCTCATCAGCTTTGTTCCCTTGAGACTCATGCAGGGGACATGGGGCCACCGAGGACACGGGGCTGGAGGCCGCCATGGGCCCACATGCACGCTCCATAGCCTGGGCCCACATCTACAGGTAAGGAGCCTGTGCCGAGGGTCAGCAGCAGACAGGACGCCGTGGAGCCTGGGCGGCTGCGGCAGCTAAACCTACAGTGCAGACCCCTGGGGTCTGGGCGTGAATGCATGACATCTTTTGGAGAAGACTCCCCTCCTCTGTAGGAGCTGCTCTCGCCTGATCCTGGGCCTCAGCCAAGGCCATGTGCACCTGACCATTGGCCCTGAGGAGCCAGGTGGCGGGGCTGAGACACTGGGACTGGGGCTTCAGAAGTGTGGTCATCTTCTTGGGCACGTGGCCAGCCCTCCACTGCCACTGACCCACAGCATCGGCCACAGCTGCCGGGAGGGACCCAGGCCGCCTCTCCCTGCCCGCCGCTGGCTGGCTGACCCGCTCTTTGTCTAAGGCCTCGGCACCGGGAGGACGCGGATGGGCCGGGCCCACCCACCTGTGTGGGAGAGCTTCTG
>NW_011495061.1:973157-975264 GCF_000754665.1 Bison bison bison | reverse complement strand
GAGCTTCTGCAGGGTGGCTGTCAGGTGCTGCAGGACCCCCGGCGACACTTCATAGCGGAGCACGTCCACAGCCGGAAACTCCTGACACCGTCCGAACACTCCGTCTGCGAGAAGGGAGGCAGAGAAGAGAGACCGTGAGGGGGTGACAGACAGATGGGCGGACAGCCCTGGCCGAGCCCAAGGCACAGCTCCGAGCAGCTGCCAGGATCAGAAACCCTCGGAAAGGAACGAGTGTGTGGTGTGTTAGCCGCTCAGTCGTGTCTGACTGTTTGTGACCCCATGGGGTGTTGCCTGCTAGGCTCCTCTGTCCGTGGGACTTTCCAGGCAAGAATACTGCAGTGGGTTGCCATTCCTTTCTCCAGGGGATCTTCCCGGCCCAGGGATCAAACCCGGGTCTCCTGCATTGCAGGCAGATTCTTTACCATCTGAGCCACCAGGGAAGCCTAATGGAAAGGAATGGTTTTAAACAAAAAGCAGCTCATCGTGAAAACCACAAACGCAAAGGTGAGCCCAGTGCAGCGTGGCTTCCAGGCTGCCTTCCAGCTCGCGCTCTCACCCCCACCCCCCGCCTTTCTGTCCTTCTCAGCCCGAGACCGTCACACTTGTGATGTGAAGCTTTGCTTCTGACGATCCAGTGACCATTCAGTGTTCAGCACTCAGGGCTGGTTTCCAGGGGAGAGATGGGACCGCCAGGGCAGATGCGCTGGTTGGCCGGAGGTGCTGGCGGTGGGGCCACCAGGCCAGTGGGGCTGCTTCCGGGGGCCTCCTGAGAACACGGCGGGGAAGGGGGGCTCTGGGAAGAGTGAGATATTAGTGGGGCCCCATTTATCCCGCTCTGTCCCATTTGTCTGAAATGACAGACTCTGCTCCTCAACCTCTTTTCAAACCGCACCTTCTAATTAATTTAGGCCCTAATTAGCCCTTATTTGGTAATTGTTCCCTTTGAGACAAGCTTCCTGTGGAGGTTCAAGCATTCAAATCACTGCCTTGGGTACAAAAGGCTAATTCAGGGCCCAGGGCCTCACACGGTGCATCTGCCGGCTGCAGGCGAAGGCGCCTCCGTTGTTCACATGGTCTCACTGCAGGGACGCAGCAGAGGAGAGGCTTTCACACGCGGCCCGTTTAATTATCAGGAGCACGTTGCCGGGCCGGGCTGGTGGGCAATTGCTGGTCGGGCACTACACGTGCTTACGCCGAGATGCCCCACTGGAGCGGCAGAAAGTCATCTGAAGTATTGCAAGCGTCTCCTGGATTTCTGGGGCCTCTGCCAAGCCCAGAGGATCCAGGCAGTGACCTGCCCAGCTGCCCGACTGGCTGTGGAGCTCAACCTTCTGCCTCCCTCTCGGACCAGCCCACTGCCCCTCCTCTGAGCGCTGCTAAAACCAACCTGCCTGCCACCAGGGGCTGGGGCCCTGCTGTCCCTGAGGGAGGGTCTCCACCGTCGCCGGCAGGGTGGACAGTCTGCGCGGCCGGGACTCAGACAGTGCGTGGGGTTCTGGAACCCCAGTCAGTGCTGTGGGTGGCGTCGGGGAGGAGAAACGAGATAGCATGTTCTTCAGAACACACGGAGCTTCCACGTCACGCTCTGATCCCAAATACCCTGAAAGCAGGGACCTGAAGCAGCACTGGGATGCGTCGGCCCCACACCTTACAGACGAGAAAGCCGAGTGCAGGCAGGGGTCAGCAGGTCAGCCGCCAGCAGCTGAGCCGCCCGGGGCCCCAGGCCTCCAGGACCCACCTGAGACCCACAGGAAACACCCCACACGCAGGCTGGCACGGAGGGAAACATGCAGAGACATTTCCTATGTGTTTTGGAACACCCCTTGTAAGTCACTTCCGGTCTGCAGTATAATGGAATCATTTTTAAATTTGGTTTGTGGTGGACAGCATTGTAAATATATTCTAAGAGAAACATCAATTAGATTTTCTTGAAACCTTTCTTTTAAATTTATATATATATATATATATGTATGTATGTATACATACACAGAGTGCAGGCGGCTGCAACAACGCACATAGCGTGGCTGAGAGGAGCTACCCCACGTCCGAGGTCAGGGGCAGAAGCCAGGAGGACCACATGCCCGAGGGGCGGAGGCCAAGAGGAGCT
>NW_011495061.1:971220-973041 GCF_000754665.1 Bison bison bison | reverse complement strand
GTGCAAGGTCAGGGGCGGCAGCGAGAGTGCCAGGCTGCGACAGCACAGGAGCAGCTGAGAGGAACTACCCCATGCCCGAGGCCAGGGGTGGCGGCCAGGAGGAGCAACCCCACGTCCAAGGAGCCGTGGCTGCGCGGGCACAGGAGGGCCTAGAGGAGCTATTTCACGTTCAAGGTCAGGAGGGTCGAACTAAAATGGACTGGAATGGGTGAATTTAACTCCGATGACCATTATATCTACTACTGGGGGCGGGAATCCCTCAGAAGAAATGGAGTAGCCATCATGGTCAACAAAACAGTCTGAAATGCAGTACTTGGATGCACTCTCAAAAATGACAGAATGATTTCTGTTGGTTTCCAAGGCAAACCATTCAATATCACAGTAATCCAAGTCTATGCCCCAACCAGTAATGCTGAAGAAGCTGAAGTTGAACGGTTCTATGAAGACCTACAAGACCCTTTAGAACTAACACCCAAAAAAGATGTCCTTTTCATTATAGGGGACTGGAATGCAAAAGTAGGAAGTCAAGAAACACCTGGAATAACAGGAAAATTTGGCCTTTGAATATGGAATGAAGCAGAGCAAAGACTAATAGAGTTTGCCAAGAGAACGCACTGGTCATAGCAAACACCACTTCCAATAACACAGGAGAAGACTCTATAAATGGACATCACCAGATGGTCAACACCAAAATCAGATGGATTATATTCTTTGCAGCCAAAGATGGAGAAGCTCTATACAGTCAGCAAAAACAAGACCAAGAGCTGACTGTGGCTCAGATCATGAACTCCTTATTGCCAAATTCAGACTGAAATTGAAGAAAGTAGGGAAACCACTAGACCATTCAGGTATGACCTAAATCAAATCCCTTATGATTATACAGTGGAAGTGAGAAATAGATTTAAGGGCCTGGATCTGATAGATAGAGTGCCTGATGGACTATGGAATGAGGTTCGTGACATTGCACAGGAGACAGGGATCAAGACCATCCCCATGGAAAAGAAATGCAAAAAAGCAAAATGGCTGTCTGGGGAGGCCTTACAAATAGCTGTGAAAAGAAGAGAAGTTAAAAGCAAAGGAGAAAAGGAAAGATATAAGCATCTGAATGCAGAGTTCCAAAGAATAGCAAGAAGAGATAAGAAAGCCTTCCTCAGCGATCAATGCAAAGAAATAAGAGGAAAACAACAGAATGGGAAAGACTAGGGATCTCGTCAAGAAAATTAGAGATACAAAGGGGACATTTCATGCAAAGATGGGCTCGATAAAGGACAGAAATGGTATGGACCTAACAGAAGCAGAAGATATTAAGAAGAGGTGGCAAGAATACACAGAAGAACTGTACAAAAAAGATCTTCATGACCAAGTTAATCACGATGGTGTGATCACTCACCTAGAGCCAGACATCCTGGAATGTGAAGTTAAGTGTGCCTTAGAAAGCATCACTACGAACAAAGCTAGTGGAGGTGATGGAATTCCAGTTGAGCTATTTCAAATCCTGAAAGATGATGCTATGAAAGTGCTGCACTCAATATGCCAGCAAATTTGCAAAACTCAGCAGTGGCCCCAGGACTAGAAAAGGTCAGTTTTCATTCCAATCCCAAAGAAAGGCAATGCCAAAGAATGCTCAAACTACCGCACAATTGCACTCATCTCACACGCTAATAAAGTCATACTCAAAATTCTCCAAGCCAGGCTTCAGCAATACATGAACCATGAACTTCCAGATGTTCAAGCTGGTTTTAGAAAAGGCAGAGGAACCAGGGATCAAATTGCCAACATCCGCTGGATCATGGAAAAAGCAAGAGAGTTCCAGAAATAGAT
>NW_011495061.1:965679-970266 GCF_000754665.1 Bison bison bison | reverse complement strand
AGGATGAGATGGCTGGATGGCATCACTGACTCGATGGACGTGAGTCTGAGTGAACTCCGGGAGTTGGTGATGGACAGGGAGGCCTGGCGTGCTGTGATTCACGGGGTCACAAAGAGTTGGAAACTGAATGAATGAACTGAACTGATAATGCGTGTCTTTTAAACAGTTCGTGGGTTCCCACGGCAAGAGCTCTGGAGCAGCTGCCACTCCCCCTCCAGCGGGTCATGTTTTGTCAGAACTCTCCACTGTGGCCTGTTCATCTCGGGTGGCCCTGCACAGCATGACACGTCTGTTTACTGTCAACCTGTTTATCTAACTTATATGTAGAGCACATCATGCAAAGTGCTGGGCTGGATGAGTTATAGGGTGGAATCAAGATTGCCAGGAGAAATGTCAACAACCTCAGACACGCAGATGACAACACTTTAATGGCAGAAAGTGAAGAGGAACCAAGGAGCCTCTTGTAAGTGTCAAAGAGGACAGTGAGAAAGCCAGCTTAAAAGACAAAATTAAAAAACTGAGATCGTGGCATCCAGTCCCATCAGTTCATGGCAAATAGATGGGGAAACAGTGGAAACAGTGACAGATTTCCTCTTCTTGGCTCTGAAATCACTATGAATGGGGACTGCAGCCATGAAATTAGAGATGATAGCTTCTTGGAAGGAAAGCTATGACAAACCCACACAGTGTATTAGAAACCAAAGGTGTCGGGACTTCCCTGGTGGTCTAGTGGCTAAGACTCTGTGTGCCCAGTGCAGGGGGCCTGGGCTCGATCCCTGGTCAGGGAACTAGGTCTCGCATGTCACAAATAAGACCTGGTACAGCTAAATAAATATTTAAAAAAAAAAAACAAACCAAAGGTGTCCCTTTTCTGACAAAGGTCCGTCTAGTCAGGGCTATGCTTTTTCCAGTAGTCACGTACGGATGTGAGAGGTGGACCATAAAAAAGGCAGAGCACTGAAGAATTGATGCCTTTGAACTGTGGGGCTGGAGAGTTCTCTTGAGAGTCCCTTGGACTGCAAGGAGGTCAAACCAGTCCATCCTAAAGGAGATCAACGCTGAATATTCACTGGAAGCACTGATGATATAGCTGAAGCTCCAGTCCTCTGGCACCTGATGTGAAGAGCTGACTCACTGGAAAAGGCACTGGTGCTGGGAAAGACTGAGGGCAGAAGAAGGGGGCAGCAGAGGATGAGATGGTTGGCATCACGAAGTCAATGGACACTAACTTGGACAAACTCCGGGAGATGCTGAGGGACAGAGAAGCCTGGCGTGCTGCAGTCCAGGGGGTCACAGAGTCAGACTTGACCTGGTGACTGAACAGCAATATAATGTGTGTGCGTGTGAGTCCACGTGAATGTGTGTGTGTGTATACACACACACACAGGCTCCTACTTTTTTTATCTGTCAAACTCAGCAATAGAACAAGGAAGCTGCTTTTCCAACCTCCACACTCATCCCAGAAACCTGACCCCCCGCCCCACCTGTTCCTCAACAAAGAGCTTCAGCGCTGTCTCGTCCACTTCCACAGACGGGCAGGCTGCACGCTGCTCAGCACAGCCGCGCACGTCCAGCCCGTGTCCACGGCGAGTCTGTGAGGCCCTTCCTGCTCTCACAGTGGACTCGTCTCCATTCACGCTGCCCTGTGCTGCCCCGACCCCGGGACACGGCCCTGCCCTAACGCCCCGCGGGACAAGCAGGCAGAAGAGCCACAGGACAGGTGCTTGGGGCAAATGGACGACGCAGGCTGTGCTCTCGGGGCCTCTGGGCTCGGGGGCACCCCTCCCACGAGCAGCATCCACGTCTAACTGTGATGTGGGCAACAGGGGACGGGCCTCGAGGACAACAGAGGGGCATCAGCTGCTCCACCCACAGGAGTGGAGGACCCGGGGGCGGCCGCACGGGCTGCCAGGGCCATGCAGGCTGGGCAGCGGGATGGACGGTCACCAGGGCCAAGAGGGCAGAGCTCCGAGGCCAGACTGAGCGGTGGGTCCGGCGGACACGAGGGCGAGGGTGGAGTCTGGGCGGAGAGTCGGCCGTCCTCCAGGAGTGCAGGAGGCGCTGAGCTGGGGCGATTCCACGCAGGGAGCCTCGGGGCTGAAGGGAGCTGCCCGTGGGGGGTGGGGCCTCGGCGAGGGTGGGGCAGTGCAGATGTAAGAGCTGGACAGACCCACGGCCTCGTCAGAGGTGAGCATGCATTTACGGGGGGGGGGGGCCTGCGGCCTAGAGGGGCTCTGGGGTCCAGGGTGTGTTCTGGGAGGAGGTGTCACAGAGCACAGAACGCGGGCACTGCCCACGGGCCTCCAGGGGAGCACGGTCTGGAAGTCCCCCAGACCTCCCTGCAGAGTGACCACAGCAGCCACAGGTGTGGGCAAGGACTGAAGACCCCAAAGCTTGATGAGCTCAGTGGAATTCTGGGGCCGCACCCACAGCCCCCTTTATCTGCAGAGCAGAAGACTGGGACGGAGAGCGGGTGGGTGCCAAGACGGGACCGGAGGGACGCTGAGGCCCCAGGGACGAGATGGCTGCCTCCCAGGCAACCAAGCATGCTGCCAGCAGTTCAGAGGGGCTCGTGTGGAGTCAGTCTAGCACGGGTCTAGAATGGGAGGCTGATCTCTTCCTCTGGAAAGGGAAAACATCGATAATTTTTTGCTGGATTTTTGACTGGAGCTGCGGCCCCCTCCCCAGGTGGCACAACCGTGCCTGCCCCACCTACGCCGCGTCCTGAGCCCCACTAAAGGGCGAGGAGGCAGCAGCAGGACCCAGGCCCTCGTCCCGGTGCTTCCCCAGCCTGCTGTGCAGCCCGGGCGCACGGCCTCCCTTCTCTGCACGCCAGTTCCTGAAATACAACTACCAAATCAGACCTTTCTTAAGGTCTCTTCAGCTGGAGGACTCTGGGCTCGAGTGCAAACCCCTGGGCACAGGTGAGCCTCCAGCTGTTCTGAGAGCAGGACCTGCCCCGCTTCACCCCTTCTGAGCAGCAGCTCGCCCTGCCAGCACCCCCTCATCCTGCACCGGGCCTTTCGTCCCACAGAGAGCCGAAGGCAGCACAGCGGGGCCCATGGGGGTTGCCCTCCAGCCGCCGGCAGGCCGCCTGCTTCCCTCCGCTCCTCAGCGAGGACATCATGTTTCAGCTCAGACGCACCAGGCTCCCACAGCTCCCTTCACTGCTGTCGTCAGAGGAAAGCAGAACATGATCAAACACCGTCACAGCAAACTCCCGTCTGAAAGGCAACCAGAGTTCCAGTTCCGGCAGGCAGGCCTCAGAGGAAGCGGAGTCAGGAGCCAGACTCTGGACCTGCACCCGCTGTGCACAGAAGGAAATGCAGTGATGGAGACAGAGCTCACCTTGTATCTGAGCAGCCGGGTATCATAGTAAAAACGCTATAGTTTCTAGCGGCCAAATTGCCTTTGCCTTTTCTATGTGAAATCCGATGAAATGACCAGGACAGAACGTTCCCGTGGACCAGCGGAAACGTGAGGTGGTCATTCAGCCTTGCAGTGCCAGCCAGGGGCCTGGCCTGGAGGAGCCCACACAGCCTGTGCAGCTGCCACCTCTCAGGTCCTCAGGGGTCTGGGGTTTGGATTTTGTTTGTTTCTGAAAATAACGGAAGAGAACCAAATGATCTGAACCTTTCCCAGTTCTAAAATTCCACGATCTTGTATGAATGACCAGTAGAGAAAAGGCAAGATTCAAGGGCAGAGGAGAGTGGAGTGGACACGGGCCTGCGGGCAGGGAGGCAGCATCCTGATGCGGTGGCCAGCAGGTCTCATCCACATGAAAGGCATTTACTGGAAGAAAGACCATGAAGAAGCAGGAACCAAACCACCAACAGCACCCGATCGTCAAGCCTCGCTGCCAGCTCTCAGGGTCCCAA
The DNA here is from genome assembly GCF_000754665.1 of Bison bison bison. Classification (NCBI taxonomy): domain Eukaryota; kingdom Metazoa; phylum Chordata; class Mammalia; order Artiodactyla; family Bovidae; genus Bison; species Bison bison. The sequence continues at coordinate 966,388 of NW_011495061.1, read as the reverse complement.
TGGGGCTGACTCTGCCCCCGGGCCAGCCCACCCTGCTGCTGTCTCTGCCTGGCCTGGCTGACATGCCAGCCAGGCTGCGGGATTTCAATGGTGCTTCCGCTGCTTCCTTGGAGTAGGAAATGGCAACCCACTCCAGTACTCTTGCCTAGAAAATTCCATGGATGGAGGAACCTGGTGGGCTACAGTCCATGGAATCACAAAGAGTCAGACATGACTGAGGGACTTCGCTTTCTTTCTTTCTTTCCTTCTTTCCCCTGCTTCCTTAAAGACCTCCGCTGCAGGTTCCAGGAAGCCAGGCTCCTCCTGGCGGGGGCACCTGCCCAAGGCTGACTCAAGGGCACGCAGTAAGCTTCCTTTGGGAGCTCAGACTCCGCCCAAGTCTCTGGGGCTGCTGCGGCTGTCTGCCATGGTCCACAGAGAAGCAGCGGGGAAGGAAGGCAGTTTATCGCCGCAGCTGATCTTCCCATCAGCAGCCCTCCGCTCCAGCCCGTTGCCAGGTAACGGGGCCGCTCCTCTTATCAGCCTGGACCCTTCCGTTGACTATTCCGAGGAGAATAGAAAGGCCTGGCGCTGCGGGCAGTCAGCAGCGGTGAAGGAGAACGGCGCGTCATGTGGGATCCCAGGAGCAGCAGCTGTCGGCCTCATCTTATCGGGACGCTGACAGTCACTCAGAAACAGCCGTCCATCACCTGCCCTGCACCCACTCCTG
>NW_011495061.1:963824-965208 GCF_000754665.1 Bison bison bison | reverse complement strand
CCGATGACCGCTCTGCTGCCCTCTGCTCCGGCCCGCCCCGGCGCTCCGCGTGCTCAGCCGTGTGGGAGGCCCCACCCCTTCTCGTGTCCGCCCAGCAGTCCAGGGCCTCCCCACCCCGAGCCCAGTCTGGGCCCCCGGATCTCTCTCCCACGACCCCCTCTCCTGCCGCCCCCGGGGCCCAGTGAGTCCTACACTCCGGAACCATCCTTACCCGTCTGTCCCCCTGCAGTACGGAAGGTGCGCCCCGCTCACCAGAATGCTTGGCCCGTGGAAGTTACTTAAGAATAACGCACCGAAGCCTAACGCACGGCCTTAGGGAGATATTTGTACCTGCATGGGCACAGCAGCCAGGAGGCCACGCAAGGGTCCACTGATGGCTGAACATGTGAACCAAATGTCCGCCCACGATCCAGCCGGAGAAAGGAAGGACAGACACCTCGACCCCGCTACAACAGGAAAGAACCCCGAGGTCGTCAGGCTGACTGACATGAGCCCCACGCAGAGGGACGAGCACTGCGTGACTCCTCTTCCGCCAGCAGCTTGCTGCCGCTCGGTCGCTAGGTCATGTCTGGCTCTCTGTGACCCCACAGCCTGCAGCACGCCAGGCTCCTCTGCCCTCCACTACTTTCCGGAGTTTGCACAGACTCATTCCCCTCGTCTCCTGCACCTCCTGCGTTGGCAGGCGGATTCTTTACCACTATGCCATCTGAGAAGCACCCACAATGATCAGACTCACACACGCGGAATGTAGATGTGGGTCCCGGCGGCTGGGGTGGGGGCTCTCGTGTGATGAAGAGAAAGGCTCTGTTTGGGAAGGTGTAGCATCCAGAGGTGACGGTGGTGACGGCTGCACGACAGTGTGAACGTGCTGAGAGCCACAGAACCGTGCGCCCAGGTTAAATGTAAGCTTCAAGGGCGTGTGTTATTTACACGCGTGGGTTCTTGCTATGTTAATGGTATTGTGCTGTGCATCTCATTTTTGTCACTAAACATTCTGCTTTCTTTTTTAATCTTTTGGCCGCGCTGCATGGCACGTGGGATCTTAGCTCCCCAACCAGAGAACTGAACACATGCCCCCCTCCCTGGAACCACTGGAAATGCAGTCTTACTAAGAGGGAATCCTGGTAAACTTTATGCCATGTGTATTTCACAATGATTCTTAAAGAGTGATAAATACTTGACCAAAGAATGAGGGACGATGGACAGAGAAGCTCTCCACGTGGAGACGAGTGATGCGGACAGGCCTGCAGACTCACCAGGCCGTGAATTCCAGATGGCAAGAAGTGACGGCTGGAGAGCTGCCTGGAGGTGAGGAAGTAGCCTCGCTGACCCAAGGCCAAGGAGCCAGAACCCACGGGCCAGAGCTGTCCATGTGTGGGTCGGG
>NW_011495061.1:953528-963696 GCF_000754665.1 Bison bison bison | reverse complement strand
GGTGCGTGTTTAAATCGTAAATTTTGAAAAACAACTTCATTTGGTTTCCTGATGGCAAAGAGACATCCAGCGAGGCTGACCGCCGGTCTGGCCCCTGGCAGCCCCTGGACGGACCTGATGGAGAGCCAGACAGATGTAGGGGCCTCATCCCGACAATCACTAATAGTCACTCTCCTCACACGTCACGGTGTCCAGCAGAAGTACCAGTTTTAGCAACTCTCTACGATGTTTTCTCAAAGAGTAAAAAATAATAATCCCTGTAAACCAACACGCATGGTCCTTCATGACTGCACTGCTGCCACGGCCACTGAACACCGAGCTCACAGAGGAGCTGGCAGACGTTAATAGGCAGGGGTGCACACGTGGTACGGTAAATGGGAGGATAATGAAAGTAATTTATCTGAAAATTAAAATAAGATTAAGAATGGCAGTCCCTGCAAGAGCCCAGGTGCCTGAGGAGAGGGGTGTGCAGCCAGCCTCATTAGCTCAGGGCCGCAGGAAGCCACTGTCCTCTCTGACAGCTTTAATACCAGGCCCTGCACTCACAGACGGGTGTCCTCTCGGAACCGAGAGCTGGGGCACAAGCAGAAGCAGGGCCTCACTAACAGTCCCCCCGACGGGGGCCTGGGCCCCAGCGCCCACCACACCCAGCACGCCCTGGGCACTGCTGACTGAGGCTTCACCAAGTCTGAGCTTAATTTTCAGCCTCAGAGACCACGGGGGACACACAGCAGGTTCTCAAGATGCTGCAACATGGAGCCACGGGATTTGAGCACAGGCTCTGCAGCCAGCCGGAGCCGGCCGGGGGAGTCGACCAGCTGACCTTCCAGGTGGGGCCCACGGTGGGTGTGGACATGAAGGACCTGTGTCCTCAGCGGCCCCACGGATGAGCCCACGTGGGCCTTGGGAAGGCAGCGCCCAGGCCTGCCCTGCCCACGGTCAGTCACCCGGGGCTCTGGGTGGGCTCAGGCCTCCCGCCCACAGTCAGTCACCCGGGGCTCTGGGCAGCTCAGGCCTCCCGCCCACGGTCAGTCACCCGGGGCTCTGGGTGGCTCAGGCCTCCGGGTGTCTCGACGGCGGTGCACGGTGTGCCAGGGGCGGAGGTGCAGAGCGCTCCCGGTGGTCTGCGTGGCCTGCGGACCGTCCCCCTGCGGTCAGCCTCACTTCTCTCTGAATGCTGGCCTCGCTCCCTGCTCCCCTCGCCCACGTCTGGTCTCTCTCCTCGCTCTCTGGTGTCGTTGCCCTTCCTGTGCACCGTCTGATCCTGACCTTTCCTCTGATGCAACCAAGACCCAGCCCCAGAGTGAGAGCTGAGGACGCCTCCACCTGCCGTCACCAAACGTCAGAACACCGTGCGGCCGGGCAGCGGAGCCAGATGGCCACAGGAGGGCTGGCACAGAGAGCACACGCAGACACACATGCACACACAGACACACACATACACACACATACACTCACACAGACTCACACATGCATACACACATGTACATACACACATGTACACCCCCCCACACACATACATACACGCATACACTCACACATACACACACGCGTGCACACACACATATACATACACACATACACGCACACAGAGACACACACACATATACATACACACATATACACCCTCCCACACACATACACACACATATACACTCACACAGACTCACACACACAAACATATACACACACAGACTCACACACACACTCACACATGTACACCCACACACACATATACACTCACAGACACACACTCACATATACATACACACATGCACACATACATTCACACACACACACGTATACACACACACATACACACTCACATATATACACACACACTCACACATATACACACACTCCCTCACACACAGACACACACACATACACTCACACATGTACACACCCACAAATACATACACACATATACACACACACATACACACCTGCACTCATACATAGAGTCACACACACAGATATGCATACACACACTCACACATAGACACACAGACTCACACATTTATATACACACACACACACTTACATTCACACACATACACACTTATACACACTCTACAGATGCATACACACATATACATACACACATTTACACACATATACACTCACACTCACACATACACACATACACTCACAGTTACACATACACACAGATACACTCACACACACACACACACATACTTGCACACACACAGAAACTTTTTCTTGCCCGGTAATGAAGGAGGCACGAGCGACAGCAAAGCGAGGCTCTGCCCAAAGGGCTGGCAACGGCTCTGGGGGCTGACAGTCTGGCTGCTGGCATGTGGTGAGTGTGACAGGTTTGTCCATTTCAAAACTAAATAATCTTGGAAGCGTGTAAGTGGGCCACACCCTTTTTGAATTACAATTTTGTCAAAAAGTTATAAACTATTGGCAGCACCCTCTAAGGCACCTGGCGTCCACAGAGAGCTGACCTTGACAAACACCCGCAGGCACCTGCTGTCTCGGGGCCCCTGCTGACTGCAGGGCAGTGCGGCCATAGCCAGGCTCACAGTTAACCCGCGGGAGGGTCAGCAACTCAAGCCCAGCTTTGCCCCTGCGTGTCACCAGGTCGTGGCAAAAGCAACAGGGTGAGGACTGGTACTTTTGATCATTCTTCTAAACTCCTGAGGTCCCAAGAACAAGCCATTACATTTAAATTATCATATTATGACTGTATGAGATATTTAGGGGCTCAGTGGATAGAGAATATTCAGTTAGTTAAGAAAAAGTCCTTTTAATTCTATAGAAAATTAATACCCATTTGCAAAATGTGAGATGTTTTTGCATGCCTGCCCTAATTTTCTACAGAAAGTGTTTATATTTTTTAAAAGGTTCACAGAAATGAAAGGAATAAATTTCCATAGCTTGGGTCTACACAGTTTTTTGTGCATGGACTTCTCTTCCTTCCTCCGACCACAAGCCGCGTGGTATTTACTCTCCAGGGCAGGGGTGCAGACTGAAGTGTGCAGGGGTGGGGGGGGGCGGCGCCAGAAGCCTGTGCCCATCCAGGGCCCTGGCGTGTGTGCCAGTGTGCACCACACATGCACACGAACACAAGAGCAACAGGACGCAGCAGGACACACGTGAACCACCGCGCGTGCTCGCTCTCCCGACAGGTCTGCGGTAATGAGAGGTCGCCATGGCAACCTGAACAGCAGCGGCCCCTCCAGCGTTCCCCACCACACCAGAGCCAGAGCAGCGGCTTGGCGACTGGCACTCGACACCGTTTGAAGGACGGGAGGCCACACGGTTATGGGCAGGTCTCTCGCCATGTTTGGGGGCCTGGCTCAAGGAATGCTCCTGCTAAATCAATCATCACTCCCAACTGGGCTGGCGGCCGGCTCCGAGGCTTTTCCCTTTACCTCTGGTCGCCCAGATCCGAACCAGCTGCCACATAACTAATTTCTGCCTCCAGGTTTGCGGGTGGAAAAAATCCTTGAAGATAAATAAGGATGTGCACGGAGAGGAGGGTGAAGTCATCCCTCTCCCAGCTTCTGGTGGGTGCTCCTGCTGCAGCAGTGCAAACCCACCAAAGCTGCAAAGACCTGTCCTCTTCCCCTCGGACTTGAACAGGTTCACACAAGGGTCGGGGAACTGGCTCAGCTCGGAAAGGCAAGTTCACCCAGAAGGTGGGGATGAGCCCGTGGGGAACCTCAGGTCTGGTTTCTCTGCCCCAGAGTCCATGTGAGAATGATGATTTTAGGACAAAAACGCGTGGGACAAAGGTGAAGAAAGAGGAGGTGGGTTGTGAGCGCTGCATTACCACCCAGTGTCCAAGGACCAAGCCCTCAACACCCGGCCAGCAGCCAGTGGGCAGGAGCAGGGTGCCCCTGCCCGGCGAGGCCATGAAAGAAACAGGCCAGGGTGGGCATTCGTGGTTGGGGGGTGCTGCCCAACCATGAGGACACCACTCTCCCCCGAGATCCAAGACACCCACATGTCCTGCCCTGGGCAGGATCAGCCTGAATACATGCTTCCTCGTCGTGAGGATAAAGAACAGCTACAGTCGACATCAGACACCAAAACAAGAGCGTGAGGGTGAAAAATGATTCTGTGACATGAAAGGCAAACCTGCGTGGCTGGTGCGAGAAACGTGCTTTTAACAATTACTATCAGAAACCCATACACTCTAAAAAGCATCTGATTTTTGTTCTCAGTAAAATTTAGGGAAATGCCAACTATAGAAAAGGAGATAACAGGACAACAGGCCAGATGTAAAGCGAGCTGAGTGAAAGACTCATAGAAAACAGGAGGTTTGATTAGAAAAAGAGGGAAGAGTGATGATGGAGTCTGGACCACAGACTCATAGGACAGAGCCATCCCCACGGAGAACCCAGGCGGCCACAGGGAGGCCAGACCTGGAAACATGAAAAGCTTGGTTAACATGCAAACCACAGAGCTGGGAGCTGTGGTGGAGGAGACGACACCCAGACAAGACTGAGAATGAGAGCCAGCGTCAGGACAGACACGCAGAGAAGGAAGGGGAGGGGAGAAGGAGGAGGGAAGGAAGCAGAACCAAGGCATGGGCCAGGGAAGCTTCCAGGACCAAAGCTCTAGTCTGAAGATGGAAGCGTTTCCCAAAAACCACATCACAGTCCTTACATCTGACTTCTTTGAATTACAAAGAATCAAATGAACTATTAAAATGAAAGAGTCTTGGTAAAGCAGCCCATTGTAAGACAAAAGTTAAAAATATACACTATATACAACTATGCTTAATGAAAATCTGGGCAAATCGTTATTTTCTTGGGAAACAAATACCAGATTTGACTCAGAAACCAGTTGAAAAATTCCTGAATTTACATATAAGCATGGAAGAAATTTTTTTTAATTAAAAATAAACAAGGAATTACCATTTAGGAAATGTCATGGAAAAAATGAACAGCTGGATTTAGAAAAGGCAGAGGAACCAGAGACCAAATTGCCAACATCCATTGGATCACACAAAAAAGCAAGGGAATTCCAGAAAAACATCTACTTCTGATTCCTACACCCCGGTGGCTCAGCTGGTAAAGAATCCACCTGCAATGCAGGAGAACTGGGTTCATTCCCTGGGTCGGGAAGATTCCCTGGAGGAGGTAATGGCTACCCACTCCAGTATTCTTGCCTGGAGAATCCCATGGACAGAGGGCTACAGTCCACAGGATTACAAAGAGTCGGACACGACTGAGTAACACACACAAAAGCCATTGGCTGTGTGGATCAAAATGAACTGTGGAAAATTCTTCAAGATATGGAAATATTGTACCTGTCTCTGAGAAATCTGTATGCAGGTCAAGAAGCAACAGTTAGAACCAGACATGAAACAACTGTCTGGTTCAAAACTGGGAAAGGAGCACGTCAAGGCTGCTGGTTTATTTAACTTATATGCAGAGTACATGATGAGAAACACTGGGCTGGGTGAATCACAAGCTGGAATCAAGATTGCTGGGGAAAATATCAACAACCTCAGATATGCAGATGATACCACTTTATTGGCAGAAAGTGAAGAGGAACTAAAGAGCCTCTTGATGAAAGTAAAAGAGGAGAGTGAAAAAGCTGGCTTAAAACAATATTCAAAAAACTAAGATCATGGCATCTGGTCCCATCACTTCATGCCAAATAGATGGGTAAAAAGTGGAAACCCTGACAGATTTTATTTTCTTGGGCTCCAAAATCAGTGTGGATGGTGACTGCAGCCATGAATTAAAAGCGCTTGCTCCTTGGAAGAAAAGCTATGACACAGCAGCCATGTAAATAACACACTCCTACCAACAAAACAGAAACCTGAGCACCCTGGGGTTTAAATACAAGCATCTTGCGAAGCCCACTCCCGGCCTCCAGAGCTGCCAGGATGACACAGGGAGTCTGGGCCCAGCGTGTGCTCCAGTTCTTCCTAATTACACAGACTTGCAGACACTGACTATCCTGCGGGAGATCCAAGAGACGATTTTAAACCTGTCAGAGTGTCAGAAATGCAATTTGAAGTTCAAAAGTCAAGGTAACACTCTAAACAGAGTCATCAAGACAGAAGGCAAGAGAAGGTGCTTATGTGGCAGGGAAGACAGAATTGACAGTGGGGAGTCAGAGCCTGAGCCTGGGGATGGGGCAGCGAGGGGCCCGGGCGGCAGGGCAGGCCGAGGTGGGCACAGGGCTCACCCAGCCCGGGTCCCCTCTGCCGGGAACGTGCAGAGGCACTGATGAGCGTGGGCGGTAGCGCTTCTTCAGTGCTTTGACGTAGGAGAAATACTACGATCCAGAAGGTCTGAGCACGCAGAAGGAACCGTCCTGGCCAGAAGCCCTCGTCTGCAAAGGCTCCCTACTTTGTGCTGTGCCTTTTCGTTGAGGACTTTGAACACTATGGGAGAAATGAACGTTTTAAAATGAGAACGCCTGTGCTCTTACAGGGGGAAGGCAATGACAACCCACTCCAGTACTCTTGCCTGGCAAATCCCATGGACGGAGAAGCCTGGAAGGCTGCAGTACATGGGGCTGCACAGAGTCGGACACGACTGAAGCGACTTAGGTGCAGCAGCAGCACCCTTACAGATAAGAAAGAGACCACGGCAGACAGTGCGCTCTGAAGACTCCCTCTCAGGACCCTGTGTCCCCAGCACTGACCAGCCTCAAGGGTCCCGCACAGTGAACGCTGGAGCCGCCTGCCTCGCCTCCTGCCCTCCTCATCCACCCTCGCTGGACACGCCTGTGTCCACTGACAGCCCCGAGGGCGGCGTGGGAGGCGGAGGAGGAAGACCACTAGGGTCTGCACCATCACGCCTTCCACAGCAAGCAGTCCGCGGCTTCAGAGGGCCCGAGGCCCCCGGGGACCAGTAAGGGCCTCCGGCCGCACACACTGGAGACGGCACTGGAAGGGACCCAGCTGCAGGGGCCACGGGCAGCCCGAGACCGCTACTCCAGAAGCAGCAGCAGCAGTGCCGCCTCAAGGCCGCCCCCTTGCCGTAGTCTGCGGGGTGGAGGGGCTCCGGCATGCAGAGGTTTCTGCCCCGAGACCGAGGAGCACACCCACAGGTCTCGGAGGCCACCCCTGAGGGGCCGTCAGCCCCCGAGGGCTCCTGGGCAAGGAGAACAACCTTCACCTCGTCCAAAATCACCACAAACTCTGTAGGTTTAAAATACATTTCATTTAAGGGAAAATGATGATATTCAACTCTGGAGTGTGCCTGCATGCACAAGGCCCCAGAGGCACAGCCCTGAAGCGACGGTCCTCAGGGGACAAGCCATGCAGGCCCGAGCAGAGCTCACGGGAAAGTCCCACCGGACTCAACTGCCCGCGTGGGTGAACCTCCTCCAAGCTTTCTATCCCCAGTCCCAATGCCCTGGGGACGCTGATAAAGATGCTGATAAAGAGCAGATGACTCATCCCTTCTGGCAACGTGGACAAGACCCTGAACTCCCTCTTCAGAGGCCTCCACTCTTTGAGTCCCGTGTAACAAAAGTTGCTTTGATATGAGGTCCTGGGAGCAGCTCAGGAGACAGGAACTCCAGCCAATTCTGTTTCATCCATTATCATTAAAGCATCAGGCCCAGGGAAATTTTCTTAATTGCAGTCATGAAAATTTGCTCTGATGGAAGTTCAGCTTTGAAGGGATTTAAAAGTTAACACAAAACTACCAAAGTAGCATTGACTTCTGTTTTTATTTCTTGTGGCATTACAACCAACAAGAGCTGTTCGGCAGTAATCAAGTTCAAAGACCCAGATTCACCTGGGCAAAACATACAATGTCCTGGTCAACTGAAAATCAGATAATTGAGACCATAACATTATTTTTCTCAGTGATTAGAATGCCAATCACTTCCTCTTTAAATTCCAAGTTTAGGAAAACATTCTTTTTAATTCAGGCCATATTGGCCAAACCGAGAGTGGTCCCCACTGTGCTGGGGAGATGCTGAGTTCCCCCGCTCCCCAGGAGGCCTCTCACCCTGTCCCGCCTTCCTCGTCCTCGTGCCCAAGACAGGCAGGCGCAGGGTTACACTTCCTCTGAACTGAAGGAAACTTGAGGCCGGTCTCCTGAAAACCAGAATCAATTGTTCCTGTCACAGCCTGTTCCCAAAATCAAGTGCGCTTTGAGTGGTGCAGATCGTGAGCCTCTGTCCCCAGACTGGACAGCGCCTCTGCCTGCACTTGCCGGGTGGGGCGGTGGGCCCTGCTCCAGGGGGTCTGGGCCTGCACGGCTCTCTGTTCCCAGGGCAGCCCCTCCTTCCAGCTTATCTTTTCCCATCTGGTGGGATGACCACCCGGGGCCCCTCAGACACCATCAGGGTCTGCTGCCCAGAGTCCGCTCAGATGTGTCCTTGAGATGCAATCCAGCCTGGGCCCTGGAGCAAATGCTCACTCAGGCTCAGGACTTACCATCACCTTCTGCCCAGGGGAGGTGGTGCCCGTCCAGCCCGGGGGCTGAGCCTCACGTGGTGGGAGCTACACGCGCAGCTGCTGGCATGTCTCCACAGTAGGATCTGCTTCAGGGGGATGTGCTTCAGGGGCATTACCCTCCCGCAAACGCTAGAGCCGGAGGCCGGCCTGGAGACCAGACGCCCGTAACGTGCTGTTCTGGGCCCCCTCACCCGCAGTTCCTACTTCCCCCAGCCAGCTAACACTTCATTATGGTTTCATGAGTGTGTTTATCTAGTACAACAATGTCTAGTACTAAAATCCAATAATGGGTTCCTCCGGGATGCTCACCTGCACCCTGACCCTGCCCTCCTCCCCGGTGTTGGTGTCGACCCGCGGGCACCGAGAAAGCAGCTCCCACGTGTTTGTCATACTCTCCCAAACCAAGCAGCTGAGGACCGTGTCCATCGGTGAGCAATCTGCACTTAACGCACACAAGCAAGTCCAAGTCTTCATTCCTGGCAGCAAGCACAACCTGAGGCTCCCCCAACACCCAGCCCCCCGACACTCGACACAGACTAGATGTCCTGGGACTTAACCCGTGTCTGACACTCACACTGGAGTTAGGGCAGACCCCCAGGTCACGGCTCTGTCCCACGAGGCTGCCCGGCTTCAGATACCAGCCTAGTCCCAGCTGCAAACCGGGGTCCCCACAACTCCCTCTGACCCCCACCCCTGCCACCACAGGGCTGGTAACCTGCCCGCACGACCCATGGACTCAGGAACACTGCTCACGGACGTTAGTAGTTTATCGTAAAGGACACAACTCGGGAACCACCGGGGGAGGGAGACGCACCAGGTGTGCGAGGGGCAGAGCTCCGCACCCTCGGGGCGCCCCGCTCCCAGCCCTCTCGCACTCGCGGCCCAAAGCTCTCTGAGTCACAGTCCTTTATGCGGTTTCTGGAGGTGCCATCACAAAGGCGTGACTGTGGTCAACTCACTGGCCGCTGGCCCTGACCCCACGTGCAGCCCCGACGTGAGGAGGGCCTCAGGCCCATGTGAAGAACCTACATAACTCAACCTAAAATAAGAAAGGGAGGAATCGAACCCTCACTGCTGACCGGGTCAGGGACGGACACCCCCAGCCGGTCAGAGACCCAGGGCGCAGCCTACGCGGGCTGGGGCTGCCCCAGTGCCCACCCGGCAGCCCAGGTGCTCGTGCCCTGTGGGCAAGCCAACCCAGACACCAGATGCCACCACGTGGCCATGACGCGGAAACGGAGGGTTCCTGCAGGACGCAGGCTGAGCCCTGAGCCCGCCGCGCCCCCAACCAACCCCTCCCTGCCCGCCCACCGCCTCCAGCAGGAACCCGCACGCTGGCCTCCACACGTGTCTCCCACCAAGTTCCCAGGCCTCGTCTTGGGCCCAGGTCGCCCCCATGCAGCCCCTGCGTGCAACTGGGAAGTAACTCCTTTGTTGAGGGGGGCGGTGATCAGGGCACAGTGGGCAGCCTGTCCACCTTTCTGACCGTCCTTTGTTCCCTGACGTGGGGCGGACGCCCCTGTCCTCCAGGAGGGAGGGGTCACCAGGCAGCGTCCACAGTACTGCCTCCCTCTCTCCACCCCAGGACTCCCTGAAAAGATGGGCCCCTGAACCCAGAGGAGCTGTGGGTACTCTGATTTTGCCTAGAAAGCAGCGAGGGGCAGGCGGGCGCAGGGCCGGCGTGCGGCAGAGGCTGCGCACAAGACTGACCGCAGCCACGCCCGCCTCCCTCACCGGGTCTGCTTTCAGCCCGAACAC
>NW_011495061.1:951006-953428 GCF_000754665.1 Bison bison bison | reverse complement strand
CTTCCGATCTCAGCCCGAACACCCGACTTCGAAAACCCTGCAGGCACTCGAGACACCTAACTGGCTATAAACTCAGAACGGCGCGCGCGCCCCAACTCCCACCTGGGAGACCGCGGGGCAGCCCGGCTTCTCGGACACACCCACCGGGGCGCCCGGGGGAACCCAGCCCGGAGCACGAGCACCGGGCTAGGTCTGCGCTCGGCCCCGCGGGGACGGCGCGGCGGGAAACAGGGCGAAACCCGGGGCTGAAGCGTTTCTCTTAGAGAACACGAGGGCCCTGTCTGGGGCCTGCTGGGGTAAACGTCACTCTGGATTTCTTACTTTGGTGAATTGGCACCTTAGAATTGAAATTCTTCAAATGTAATTTTCATCAGATAAAGTTTCTTGTTTTTCAAAGCAATTCTCATGGCTTACTGGGTGAGCCTTCCAAACGGTGTAATTACTCTAATGGTGTTCATTATAACCTAATTACCTAACACTGAAAAAGGTGGAATTATGAAGTGTAATTGCAACGCGCAGCAATGAAGCTCCTCACGACGGAATATCATTTACCGGCTTCTCGGAAAAGGCATGAGGTACCCACCATGGCCTGCCTGCTCCCCCGCCCACCACTCAACACAGTCAGACGCCACTGTGGCCTGTGCCCGGGGCCTGGGTGGTAAAGTGAGGGAGTCCCGGGGACACAGGATTCACAAGAGAAAGGCAGGAGCAGGTGAGAGAAGGCCTGGAGCAATCTCCCAGGATTCCAGAATCTTCCAGAATCTTCCCGGTGCAGGGGGCAGGAGGGCCCAGCAGGCAGAGGCGCTGGTGTGTGGGGTGATGTGGCGGCCGCTGCCTGCAGGACGGGCTGGGCTGGGAGCACAGCTGCTCAGGACCCGTGAGCCCCCTGTGCCCCCACCAGAGGCACCGCTGAGCACCACCACAGGGCCCCCAAAGCAAGGGGAGGAGGCAAGACAAGGTGAGCTGAGCGGACAGAGAAATTTCCCTTCTGGTGGAAGAAAAATAAAAGTCAGGGCTTCTAAATCTCTGGCAAAGTCGCTTCAGTCATGTCCGACTCTGTGCGATCCCATAGACGGCAGCCCACCACGCTTCCCTGTCCCTGGGATTCTCCAGGCAAGAACACTGGAGTGGGTTGCCATTTCCTTCTCCAGTGCATGAAAATGAAAAATGAAAATGAAGTCACTCAGTCGTGTCCGACTCTTCGAGACCCCATGGACTGCAGCCCACCAGGCTCCTCCGCCCATGGGATTTTCCAGTCAAGAGGACTGGAGTGGGGTGGGGCAGCAAAGACTGTAGCCAGCAGACAGATGGAAGGCGCTGGGGGAGCTTCGGCAGCAAGTGCAGCCCACGGGCAGGTGCACAGACCTGGGGATGCAGCTGGGACCCTGGGGGCAGCCTGACGCCCCTAACGGCACATCAGACGTCTGCCTGCAGCCCCCTGCCACCTTTCCCAGCCATCAGGGCTCCCACACTGCGGGCGGATTCTTTACCATCTGAGCCCCCAGGGAGGCCGCTAGCGTGGAATTAATTCCACCCATCTGTGGGATTCTGGCTTGGTCAGGTGGTGCTAGTGGGAAAGAACCCACCTGCCAACGCAGGAGATATAAGAGACTCGGGTTCAATCCCGGGGTCAGGAAGATCTCCTGGAGGAGCGCATGGCAACCCACTCCAGTATTCTTGCGTGGAAAATCCCACGGACAGAGGAGCCTGGCGGGCTGTAGTCCCTGGGGTCACACAGTTGGACACGGCTGAGTGGCTTAGCACGGGTGCCCGGCTTGGGAAAGAGGGTTGCAATACTAGAAAGAGGCCACAAGATGGCGCCCAGAAGAGGCCTTCCCCGAATCCCGGGCACAGCCGCCTACAGGAGGCGTTGCGGGGCCTCACGGGCTAGGCGCACCTCCCCGTCACCCCCCTCCCTCCCGAGGCAGGAGCTGCTTCCCAGGGCTGCAGGGAGAGGGGGATTCAGCTCCTCCCTCCTGGCTTTCACAGGGCGAAGGCAGGGCTCACAGGACCACCCAGACCCCCTGCGGAAGGGCCCAGGAGAGGGCAGTTTCAAGCTCCCCGGGCGGGCCCAGCAAGTCCATGGTGAGCAAGGGGGTGGGCCACCCCCTCCCAAGCGTGTTTCACGCTCAGGCTGGCCCCAGCCTCCTTGCACCGTGACCAAGCTGCTCCAGTTCTCAGGCAGAAGAGGAGGCTGGATTCGGATCCCGGACTGCTCTGGGGACAGCCTGGGGATGCTGCTCAGGGCCACGGGTCATGGAACCGAGGGCCCCACTTCCAGTGCAGACACTGTTCCCACTAAGACCATTTCTCTCACTTTCAGTATCAAATAACTTTTGAACATTTCTACTAAAAAAAAAAAAAAAAAGGCAGCAGCAGCTATTTGAAACAAAAAAAAAAAATCGGGGGAGGGAAAGGGGGT
>NW_011495061.1:948747-950906 GCF_000754665.1 Bison bison bison | reverse complement strand
AAACAGAATAAAAATATCGTGTGAGGATAATGGTGTGTTCACGTGTGCTCAGCTGCTTCAATCGTGTCCGACTCTTTGGGACCCCATGGACTGTGGCCTGCCAGGCTTCTCTGTCCGTGGGATTCTCCAGGCAAGAACACGGGAGTGGGTTGCTGTGCCCTCCTCCAAGGGATCTTCCCAACCCAGGGCTCAAACGCACATCTCTTACGTCTCCTGTGTTGGCGGGCAGTTTCTTAAAGTAGTGGGTTTTATTTCTTCTCCTGGGGATCTTCCTGACCCAGGGATCAAACCGGTTCCTCTCGCGGCTCCTACATCTCAGCAGGTTCTTCCCCACTAACGGCACTGTGTAAACTTTCACTTTCAAATATGCAGAATGGCCTGAAACCAGAAGTCCCCTGGAAGCAGGCACAGAAAGGGGGTGCTGCCCCGGCCTTGCGCTCCAGCCCCAGGCCAGGAAGGGGCGCCCTGGCCCTGAGGCTGGGGGCATGGTCCTCTGACCCAGAAGAGCCTCCTGCTGTAGGCGTCCCCTGCCCCACTCTTCCAACACGCGTGAGCTTGGACTTCTGCTCATCCCCCTGCCCTGCATCATTCTCAAGCCCAGCAAGATTCTGGGGGACCTGCCGCCTGCACCGCTGGCCAGGGGCGTGGGCCCTCCATGGCGGTGGGCAGCACAGTCCAGTCTGACTGATTCTTCTGACGGGGGCCTGGACGCCTCCGCGGACCTGCCCCCCGGAGTATGGCGTGGGGCAGCCAGGCTGGACGCGAGGGCCAGTGCCCAGGTCTCTCGCGTCCCGGGACCACGCCCGCCCTCCCACAGAACAGTTCCTGGTGTCCCCGCCTCGGATTGGACGGAAGCAGACCGGCCCTGGGGAGCTGGGGGCCAGGACCACTCCACCCCAGCCCCTCACGTCCTGGCGATTCGCTGGGGTTCCCGGGAGGAGGAAGAGACATCCGGAACTCCCGATGCTGGCCCCGGGCTCCCCGGGTGCCCGGTCCTGCCACTGGGACCAGTCGCCGCCCCTCTGAGGCTCTGCTCGGGCTGCTCCTCGAGGTCTCGTGAGGTGTTTGCAACCAAAAAGAAACAAGAAACAAACAGAACAGAAGCCTAACCGCAGAGTCACAGCAGCTACTCGAGTACAGACGCGCGAAGCAGACCGAATGAGCACCCTCGGAGGCAAATGGCAGCCCTCGCCATGGGAAACCCGGAGGGGCGCGTGCCCGCGAGCGTGATGCGCGTGCTCGTGGTGCCCACGGGGGCGGGGCCCGGGGCGGCCACTCAGCAAAGCAGAGGCCGAGCGCTGCGGAGGGAAAAGAGGCCTCGCGGTCTTGCCGTGTGTTTTATCAGATATACAACCCCTCAGAAACCTGACAGAGAAGCCTCTTCATATCACAACAAAACAACAGCCACAGAAATCAATGGGGCTGCTCTGCCATCACTCAAGTCCACGTCTCTGGAACCCAAGCCATCTTGACGTCGCAATGCCGCAGAGCCCGCCGCAAACCCCATAGAAAGAGCCGCTGGCTTCCGTTAAGACCAGAGTGAGGAATGGCCCCCGTGAACCCCGGGCCTGAACCGCGGGCAGCACTGAGACCCACGAGCGAGCAGGAGACTCGGCGGCTGGCCCTCCGGCCACGAGTGCAGGTGGGACGCCTGTGTCCGTAACCCCGCGGCCCGACCAGAAGCTCGGGGCTTCTCACCACAGCGCCCGGCACACAGGCAGGGCCTGAGCTGCGCCGGCCAGGGTGGGTCTCCAGGCAGTCTGGCTCTGGGGGGCGCCTCAAACACCGGCCAACGACCCCATCCCTCACCTTCCCTCCCCGGATCCCGTGAAAAATACCAAGGATCTGGGGTCTTCTCCCTTCGTGGGGAAGAGCTGAGGAAGCAGGAAGCCTGGCTTTCCGCCAACCTGGCCTGGGTGCTCCTCCAGCCCCTTGCCGACCTGCAGGCCCATCACTGTGACGGCGCTCTTTGCATCGCTGAGAGACAGGGAATAAAACGGGAGGGCCGGAAACCGTCCCTGGGGACGGGGGTGCAGCAGAGGCCCCAGGGTTGCTGAGACGCCCGAGGCTCTGACGGTTGTTCAGAAACGCGGAGCAAGGATGGGCGGGCAGGCCCCTTCCCTGCGCAGGGGCAGGAGGCCTGGGACCTGGGACCTGGG
>NW_011495061.1:947456-948647 GCF_000754665.1 Bison bison bison | reverse complement strand
TGGGACTCGGCTCCTCCTCTGTGGTTTCATTGTGCTGCTCCGCGCTCTTCCAGAAAAGTCTCTCAGAGCTGCCACAGAGCAGCAGACAAGCCAGGAGCTCCTTCCCTGCCCTGCACCCGCAACGCAGGCAGCGGGACCGCAGGGCCGGAGCTAAGGCAACGACGGGAGGGGCTGCACCCTGGGCGTGAAGCAGGGGGTCCCTGGGGCCGGGCACTCCGCTGGAAGGTCGTGAGTAGGGGGAGAAGGGCAGGCTTCATAGCCAGCCGTGCGGCTTCCCTGGTGCCTCAGTGGTAAGGACCCCCTAAGTGCAGGGGACGCAGGCCTGATCCCTGGTCCAGGAAGACCCCACATGCTGCGGGGCAACTAAACCTGAGGGCTATGGCTGGAGCTTGCATGCCCAGAGCCAGGTCTGCAACGACAGGCCCACGCACCGCCAGTGGAGAGGAGCCCCGATCACTGCAACTAGAGAAAGCCCACGTGCGGCCATGAAGGCTCAGCTCAGCAGTGGAAAAGAAATAAAAACAGACAACAGTAGATTCTCGTGTAAAAGGTATAGTCAAACACCTTGATGTATTTGAGGATGAAAGAATTGGGGAACACATGTACACCCATGGCTGATTCATGTCAATGTATGGCAAAAACCACTACAATATTGTAAAGTAATTAGACTCCAATTAAAATAAGTTAATTGGGGGCAGGAGGAGAAGGGGACGACAGAGGATGAGATGGCTGGATGGCATAACTGACTCGATGGACATGAGTCTGAGTGAACTCCGGGAGTTGGTGATGGACAGGGAGGCCTGGCGTGCTGCGATTCACGGGGTCGCAAAGAGTCGGACACTACTGAGTGACTGATCTAATCTAATCTAATTTTAAAAAGAAAAGAGAAAGGACAGCTGAAGACCGGGTCTGAGGGAATCTGGGGGCCGGCGAGGGGCGGACAAGGGAGGCTGAGCACGCGGCGGGAGGGCCGTCTCCTGCGCTGTCCGCCGTGGTCCCCGCCTGCAGAGAAGTCGAGACACTTGGAAAGGAGCACCTGGTCAGTGTCCAGCGGGGCATGGGGAAGCGCCGCGCTGGGGACACAGAGGCGCTGGAAGGGCAGCGCCACCAGCCTCAGTGCGCACGCGGCCGGAGAACCGCGCGTGCGCAGAAGCCCGAGTCCAGCGGCGCAGTGGCTCTGACTACTGTGCT
>NW_011495061.1:944915-947356 GCF_000754665.1 Bison bison bison | reverse complement strand
CTGTGCTTACCTCGGGGCCACGACCTCAGGCTCAGGGCCTGGCACCCCGGTTTTCCGTGTGGGGAGGCTCGTAGCTCAGTGCCGCCGTGCACGTCTGTTCAGGTGGGAGGGTGGCTCTCACAGGCAGAGGGGCTCCTGGGCGCTCGGGAGCGGGCGGCGGTGCCGTGGTCTGTGCTAACACAGCTCTGTCCTCCACGCAGGCGAGCGCACACGAGTGAGAACCCAGGTGTCCCTGCGGCACACACGTGACTCCACAGCACCGCTCGTCCTGACCTGCGTGCAGAGCCCAGCCCACGGCTGCTGGAGGGACGTGAACCTGCCCCCACTGCAGGGGATCCGTCTGAGCCCCTCCTGAGGCTGACGCCCTGGGTGGCCCTGCAGTTTCCCCCCGGGAAAGGGGGTCTTGGTGGAGGATCCGCGCTCGCCCCACAGCCTCACGTGACCACCCACGCGTGGGTTCAGGGTGACCCTCACACTGTCGTGCAGCCTCACCACCATCACCTCCAGAACTTCATCTTCAGAAACTGAAATTATCCCCGTTGAACACTAACTGCCCCCCGGCCCAGACCCTGGCCCCCACCGCTCTGCTTTCCACCTCGGGATGGGACTCCTCCAGGGACCTCTCAGCGTCCGTCCTTTTGGACAGGTTTAGCTCACTGGGCGCCGTGTCTTCAAGGTTCACCCTTGCCGTATCACATCATGGAATTTCCTTCCTTTTTAAGGTTGAGTAACGGCCGTTGTATCAGGGCCCCCACAGCTAGCTGTCCTGAGTCAGAGCTGCATGAACATAGGGATGCAGAGACCTTCTGGGTCACTGGCAGCTCTGGTAGTTTTTTGAGGAAACTCAACTCTTTTCCACCACGGCGGCATGTTCACACTCCCACCGCGTGGGCACCAGGGCTCCAGTCTCCTGACATCCTCACCAGCTCTTGCTGCTTCCTGCTTTCTGCAGCAGCTATCGGCCTTGTGCCTTTTCATTCGCTCATCTCTTTGGGTCTCTGGGTCTCAAGTGAGTCTCTGGATGACAGCACACAGGGATGGTGCACTTTAGTGCATTCTGTCCATTTCTTTCGGAACATTCAGTGCATTTACACTTAAAGGACAAACTTACTTCCACCCTTTTGCCCTTTGTCTTCTATACACCCCATGGCTTTTGTCCCTCATTTCCTGCAGCCCTGTCTAATGTGTTTAACTGACTTTTCGCAGTGAAATGTTTCAATGCCTTCCTCATTTCCTTTTGTGTGCATTCCCTAGCGATTCTTTTGGGTTTACTATGTGGATTATATACAACATACAAACTTCAACAACACACAAAACACTCTGCTCCTTTACGGCTCCATCTCCACACCTTGCATTTGTTGCCACAAAATCACATCTTATACACTCTGTGCCCGCAAACACAAACTAATAATTATTTCACAGGCATCAGTCCACTACATTATGTAGGAAATGAGATTTAGATTTACAAACCAAAGTTACAGTAACCTTGGCTTTGGCACCACCTTTTCTTCCTGTAACGCACTCGTCTCTTAAACCATGGACAAAAGGAAGAATGCAGAGCTACAGCCCAGGCTACAGAACCCGCTTCTGCAGCAGCCCGCGTCTCCCTCGAGTGAGACCCTCATCCCGCACACGGCTCAGAGGTGCCGTGGGTGCCCCTTGGCTCCCCTGCAGGGCTGTCTTGAGCATTTCTTGAAGGGCAGGCCTAGTGGTCATGAGATCCCTCAGCCTTTGTTTACCTGGGAATGTCTTATTTATCCTTCACTTTTTAAGGACATTTTTGTGGATACAGGATTCTTGGTTAATACTTTTTCTTTGAGCACTTCTAATATGTCAGCCCCCTGCTTTCAGACCTCCAGAATTTCTGATGAGAAATCTGCGGATGATCTTATTCAGAGCATTGTATGTGGTGATTCATGCCTTGCTTGCTGCTTTTAAGGTTTAATCTTTGTCTTTGGCTTCTGAAAGCCTGATTATAGTGAGTCTGGATGTGGGTCTCTTTGAGTTGATCTTATTGGAGTCCACTGAACTCCCTGGACTCATGTCTTTCCACAAATCAGGGATATTTTCAGCCTCTGTTTCTTCAAATACCCTCCCCACCCCCGCCTCTTCTCCTAGGAGCCCCACAATGTGCATCTTCATCTGAGAACTGACAGTGTCCCCGGGACTCAGGCTCTGCTCACTTTTCCTCCATTTTTCTTTTTGTTCCTCAGACTCAGTTTCCATTGTCCTTTCTCCAAATCCACTGATCCCTTTTTCTGCACTCAAATCTTCATTCGGATCCTTCTACTTTTCTTTTCTCCTTTGCTTTTCGCTTCTCTTCTTTTCACAGATATTTGTAAGGCCTCCCCAGACAGCCATTTAACTTATATGAGTGAAAAAGTTGGCTTAAAGCTCAACATTCAGAAGACGAAGATCATGGCATCCGGTCCCATCACTTC
>NW_011495061.1:944572-944815 GCF_000754665.1 Bison bison bison | reverse complement strand
AGCATATTCAAAAGCAGAGACATTACTTTGCCAGCAAAGCTCCGTCTAGTCAAGGCTATGGTTTTTCCTCTGGTCATTTATGGATGTGAGAGTTGGACTGTGAACAAAGCTGAGTGCTGAAGAATGGATGCTTTTGAACTGTGGTGTTGGAGAAGACTCTTGAGAGTCCCTTGGACTGCAAGGAGATCCAACCAGTCCATTCTGAAGGAGATCAGCCCTGGGATTTCTTTGGAGGGAATGATG
>NW_011495061.1:941842-944472 GCF_000754665.1 Bison bison bison | reverse complement strand
GGGAATGATGCTGAAGCTGAAACTCCAGTATTTTGGCCACCTCATGCAAACAGTTGACTCATTGGAAAAGACTCTGATGCTGGGAGGGATTGGGGGCAGGAGGAGAAGGGGACAACAGAGGATGAGATGGCTGGATGGCATCACTGACTCGATGGACGTGAGTCTGAGTGAACTCCGGGAGTTGGTGATGGACAGGGAGGCCTCGCGTGCTGCGATTCATGGGGTCACAAACTCAGTCAAACATGACTGAGCGACTGAACTGAACTGCACTGAATTTTCCCATATATGTGGTTGTTTTTAATGTCCTAGTCTTTAACATTTAGCTCCCAAAAGGGGGAAATGAACAACGAAGGGGTGAATAAAAGGATGCTGGCCCTTTAAATGCTCTGGAAGTCGTTTCAGCCAAAGGGCGAGGGCCGTGTGACAACGGAGGAGGTGCAACCATGCAGGCACCTGTGCGGTCAGAGCAGCGCCCAGGGCCCCTGCACGTGAGGACGCGCCCCCGCTTCCCTGCTGCAGTCCTGCGGGCGGCCCCGGGAACACGCACAGGGGCCGCCGTGCAGCTGGCAGGGAGCGGGTAACTGCTACTGTGCCGTTCATCCAGGCTTCTCCCGGAGGTCGTGAGCCTCACGGGACAGTGCCGTCCGGGAGGCTCTGCCAGCTCGGCGCTGGTCCAGGTGGGAGACGGGCTCCGCTGCTTCCTGCTCCACCACTTCCTCAGAGTCCTCCAGCTTTTTTTCTTTCTCAGGGAAACGCATCCCTCAGTTGAACTTGCTGCTCTCCGCAGATTCCAGACCTGAGTTACTGCCCTAGACAGTCTGCATGTGATTAAGTAGCCTCTATCTGGGTCTTCTGTGGAGAGACATCACATTAGCACCTCCCAGGCAGTCCTGTAACGACTCTGATCTCTCTACTGTAGCTGAACCACGGCTCCCTCGGCACGACCGAGGGGCTCCCAGGAAATAACAGCGTGCCTGAGCTTGCCTGTACTTGTGCCTTTGCATCGACATTTTGCAAACAGGTCCACGAACATTATCAGAATTTTCACCTCTCGTGATGGCAGACGTAATTAAAGCACAGGGTACGTCCTGAGATAGCACGCAGCTGCCCTTTCCAAGAGCCTGCTGCCATGAGCGCCATTCCCTACAACACGCCTTAGGCCCTGGGGCCAAAGTCAGGTTAGCTGGTAACCTGTGCAAAACAGAAGAGAAGCTTCCCTCCTGAAGCCTCTCCCGAGGCACAGCCAGCTGATGGCCTCTGCCCGACGCCCGGCCAGCGACCCGGAGGCTGTCTGTGCGGACGGGCGCTGAGTCCCCATCTTCCTCCCTCCACTCCACACATGGGAGCAGGTCTACACCCCCACACCCTCTCCCATCAGACAAGCAGGGACCGGACCCTCCTCCACCACCTGGTCACCGAGCCGTGGCCTCCACCCCACTGGCCCTCCCGGGAGGTTATGTGACTGTGTCCGTTCATTTCCGTCCACCTCAGCCCCCCAAATGCCTCACACGTGCAGGGCTGACACAGGGCGCCATCCAACATGGAAAGACAGCTCCAGGGATCTCGGAACTCTGTCGCAACCACCGCCTGCACCCCGGGCCCCTGGACAAGTGCAGCTGGAAGGGCTCTATCGTGGCATTGCGGTGGGCCACCGGCATCTCCTCTTGATGGCGGCACTGCTGCTGAGTCACCTCAGTCGTGTCCGACTCTGTGCGACCCCATAGACGGCAGCCCACCAGGCTCCCCCGTCCCTGGGATTCTCCAGGCAAGAACACTGGAGTGGGTTGCCATTTCCTTCTCCAATGCATGAAAGTAAAAATGAAAGTGAAGTCGCTCAGTCATGTCCCATCCTGGGCTAATTTCAGGGTTTGCAGCAGTTGAGCAGAAGAGAGTTGGAAACCTGCGCCAAACAGGAAGCAGCCACGGGGACGGAGCACTTCCCAAGGCCCAGCCTTGCAGGGGTCGTCCCTGGCCCTCCCCAGCGCCCACAGTGGGGGCTTCAGTCCTTTACCGGACAGACCGGAGGGTGACTGAGGACACAGTGGCAGCCGCTCGTCCTGGTGTCTCTTGAGATAGGAGCCAGCCTTCCCCACCCCGTCTTCTCGAGGCCACAAAACCTCATGCCATGGAGACTCCAGGGCCAGTCAGCTGCCTCGTCTGCTGCTTGCCCTTCCTCCCAAAGCACATGACTCTATCTGCATGTGTTTAAAAATACTCTGAGGTTGGACTGAAAACCAGCTCCCATCAAACCAGAATGGATATGGCAACCTTGTCAAGACATTATTTTTACTCCCAAGAAAAGTTCACAGGCTCTCCCTGTTCCTGTCACTCAAGAGAGGCTGAACTGACTTTCAGGGAAAAAAAAGAGGCTACTTTTGGGCAAAGACCAAATGAGCATTTTTTTCCATCTGGCGCACAAATGGGAAGTTGAGATTTTTGGTTTCAGGGGCAGGAAGGCTGAGAGCTGAGTGAGAGGAAAAGATGCACGCGCATCCAGAGTCAGAGACGTGAAGGCCGCTGGGGCAGCTTACGTGTCCTGGAGAAGCCAGATGACACCCCAGAACAGGACGGGCCCGAGTCCCAGATAAGGAGGCAGGGGGGCGGCCCCAGCCAAGTCCACAGACCAGGCG
>NW_011495061.1:937040-941742 GCF_000754665.1 Bison bison bison | reverse complement strand
AGGCGGCTCAGAGAGCAGAGTTGCAGGTCCTCACTCCGGGAAGCCAGCCCCCAGGGGCCTCGGCCCTGGGCTGTCTCCTCCCCTGTCCTCACACGGCCAGCCCTCCTCTCACACACCCTGTCACACGGGAGGAGGGCCACTCCAGGGACTCACCTCAACACGTCACACTTGCCACAACCCTGCTTCCAAGTGTCAGTCACGTTCTGCAGGGCCCAGGGTTAGGGCATCAACAGGCAACTCGGGGCACAGCTCAGCTGGGACGGGACCGCGGCAGGTGCGTCTCCAGTGTCTCCTGGCCCCACGCTTCCCTCCAAGCTTGGGGGACCCCGGAGACCTCCCGCCCTCTGTCCCCACACACCCCCACCTCGTGGGATGGATGTCCTTGGTAAGACGGCTCAGGAGTTTGGGCAAGACGCCCAGGAAGCTATCACGGTGCGTTTCTCGATGTGCCCACAGGAGGCAGAGCATGTTCAGCTCTGCAACGGGACAGACCTGCCCCAGCAAAGGCTCAGATGTTAGAACTGGGGCTCACGGGGCTCCAATCACAGAAATCCAGCGAAGGGCCTCTTAGCTAAACAAGCCAATGACACAAAAGCAGGGATTTCCTTTCGTGTGCAATTAAAAAAAAATAATCACAGGGTGTGACCTAGAGCAGTCCTCCTCCATCCTGACTGGGCGTGGGAATCCACCAAGAATGTTCGTAAGGATGTACAGGCTGGTTAGACGAGGCCCTGGGTGCCGAACCCAGGCTGCCAGGCGGTTCCCTGGGCAGCAGGTTTGAGAAGCAGGGGCTAATAGTAAAAACAGTGCACGTGAGGCCCCGACTCCAGAGGGGGATCCAGGTGGCACCAAGAGTCCACCTACGTGGACCAGCTGGGTGGGGGCGCCGCGGCAGGCCGGGGGTCAGACGGGCCAGCACTGCTCAGAGGAGACCCACCCACCAGTCCTGCGATCTGACTCCACTGGATTCCCCAGAGTTCGGAAGCTGGTTATAGGATAACACACTGGAAAAATCAACAGCTGTGGGAAGAGAGGAAGTGGATATTTGCTTTACCTCTTAGGTTAATGTAAAAGTTCACCCAATCAAGGTAATAACGTTTTCAGTGGTCAGTGCTCAGGGAAAGTCGCTCAGTCGTGTCCGACTCTTTGCGACCCCACAGACTACACAGTCCATGGGATTCTCCAGGCCAGAATACTGCAGCGGGTAGCCTATCCCTTCTCCAGGGGATCTTCCCAAGCTAGAGATCGAACTAGGGTCTCCTGCATTGCAGGTGGATTCTTTACCAACTGAGCTATGAGGGAAGCCAATTTTCAAGGCAGGTTTAAAGGCACTAATTACACTATGACTTCATCTCTAGGAACACTCAGGCACCTCCCACAGGGAAGACAGGACACACAGACGCAGGGACGGACCACTGGAGTGACCCAGACCTTGCTGATCACCTGTGCCTCTGAACTTTCTAAGTTAAAAGGCATCACCGTGACAATAAGAAAAATTAATTCTATAAAAATTACTTACTCAGAATGCACTGCCCTGCCCCCAAAGTTTTAACGTCGGCTTTAGTGACTGTAAATGTGGTGCCCAATGCTCGGCAAGGAGGGCGGTGGGCATCAAGTGTTAGATGCCAGAGCCAAGGCCGGGTGTGGCCGTGGAGGTTTCGCAGGCTTTGACTGTGAACCACGGCTTGGTCCTGAGCCTGAGGTCCTAATGAAAACCTCCGCAGAGCTGGCCTGTCCAGCACAGGCCTCTGGAGGAAACGCTTGGTCAGTGCTTGTTCAACAGGGACACAAAAGGAGCTGCAGGCATGTGACCCGCGGGAATCGGCAGGTAACAACCCACAAACTGCAGGGATCTCTAATGACGAGGGTTTACCTGCACAATTCTCCCCACTGCAGAGTGTGACTGGCCCAGCTGTGCAGTGCCAGTATTTTCTGAATGTGCAGAATTCACTTTTCTGAACTCCACCTAGTTTGTACTCTGTCCATGCCTGAAAAAGTGAAACTCTTCTGTGGGGCCTCACCCTGGAGAGCCTGGAACCCTTTCCAGTAGCAAAGCGGGGAGGCCGTGTCCTCCGGCCGAAGATGCCAAGGCTCTGAGATGCTCGACTGAAGTGGAGACGGGACAGCGGCCTCTGACAGGGGGAGGCTGGTACCCTGAGGGCTGGATGCCCCCTGCGGCCCCAGGGCGGCCTCCATGGAGGCCAGGCTGGCACCCCGCTCTGAACGCCTCGCTCACCCGATGGCCTCCTGTGGGAGCCTGGACTCATCGCCCAGCTCCCGTCCCGCCGCAGCGTCACAAGCCCAGTCTCACCCGCCATCCTGCTGAACGAGCAGCTGCCACCTCCCGCACTCGGCTTCCGTGAGAACCTTCTGGACGCCCCTGCCCTGGGGTCTCTGTGAGGTGTGTGTTGCAGCTAGTTTTGTTTCTCTTGCCTGACATCAAACGGAGCCAAGTTCCGAACCAGACAGACCAGTGCCTTCAGGCAAATTACTTCACTCCCGTGACTGTGCAACGTGGAAAGGTATAAATATGTGGGGACAAAGCACCCACCGCACAGAGGCTCACGCACAGCAAACGCTCACCCGCTGGCCCCACAGGACACACCCCCACAGGTGCACACCCTGCGGCTGTGAGTGAGGGCCCTGGAGTGAGAACTCCTGGAGGGGGGGTCCCCTCTGCCGAAGTTGAAGTTCAGACACAGACCTCCAGACCCAGATTGAACCACCCTGGCCTGAGGCGGAGCCCTCTCGTGGCCGGGAAAGCCGTGCAGCTGAGACAAAGCAGACCAACCGGAAACTTCGGGGGCGACAGCAGTGCTCCCCGACTCAAGTCGCCCTTGCGGGGCCGCACGCACGGTCCTCACAGCTGCCCGGTCTCAGGCCAGTGGAAGCGCCCCGACAGAAGCCCAGGGCGGCGGTCTCACTCTGTAACCTAAACACACACGTGAGCCAAGCGCAGCTTCACCCCTGCTCTGCGACGGAAAACTACCACCAGAGGCAGAGGAAGATGTTCACAAAACAAAGAAGAAATTACCAAGAACCCACCTTTATACCATTTTTATTTGAATAAACCTGTTCCAGGGTCACAGTCTAACAGCCAAACTGGAGTAGTTCTGTGCTCAGGGGAAGTTTTCAACCAGAATTGAACAAGACGATGCAGAGGAGGGAGCCAGCCCTGCGGGCGCAGCCAGGAGGCCTCTGTCCTCTGGGGCAGCTGCAAACACAGACGCGGAGCACCCAGGAGCACCTCACAGGGAGTGCCTGACAGTCTTCTGTTGCAAAATTAGGAGAAAGGGAACACTCACCACTGATTTCTGCATAAGTTGCCTTGATTACTGTGTGTGTCAAGAGCAAACTAATGAAATGGGTAATGCAAAGGGCCCAGAAGAGCCCAAATCATGGGAAGAGGTGCTTTCGTGGTATATGTGTCTCCCCTGAGTTTGTGGAAACACATTCAAACACTCACGCACCCTCTCAGTCTGACTGCGGTGGTGACTGTGAACCACAGAGATGACGAGAGGTTGGATCAAAATTCCAACTTTGATCGAAGGCCAAGCGAGTCTCTGCAAAATACCGCAGACGCTGGACGTCCCCAGTCGTGTTCGTGTTTGTTCGCTTGTCTGCTACTGCGAATGTTACTTTAAAAGATGTAAAGTTAATCCTCACATTTGCCACCCATTCGAGCAATTGCTTTACCCTCTTTAATTAAAAAAAAAGCATCAAAGGCTGACCACCCATGCCTTCCTCAACAAGCAGGATCTCATCTAATGCTCGTTGCACTCAGGAGTGACCCCTTCTTAGGCACGACTCCCGGCTCACAGATGAACCAGCGGCGTCTCCAGGTGTGGACGGCACCCACCATGGGCTTACATTCCAGCCTTGGGACATTCTCAGCTCCCCAGATGTGCACAGTGGCCTGGGGTCTGGCCCACGTGTCTCCTGCCCACCCTCCCTATGCTCCTCCTCCCGGGCAACACCCACTCCCACCAGGGAGGAGCCCCACCAGGCAGGAGCCCCACCAGGGAGGAGCCCCACCAGGGAGGAGCCCCACCAGGGAGGAGCCCCACAGGGAGGAGCCCCACAGGGAGGAGCCCCACCAGGGAGGAGCCCCACAGGGAGGAGCCCCACAGGGTGGGAGCCCCACAGGGAGGAGCCCCACCAGGGAGGAGCCCCACAGGGAGGAGCCCCACAGGGTGGGAGCCCCACAGGGAGGAGCCCCACCAGGGAGGAGCCCCACAGGGAGGAGCCCCACAGGGTGGGAGCCCCACAGGGAGGAGCCCCACCAGGGAGGAGCCCCACAGGGAGGAACCCCACTGGGCCGGAGAACAGGCACACAGCAGGCCTTTCTCCCACCCACCCCCCAGCCGCTGGGCTGGGTGGACACCCTGCGGCTGCAGCCAGGCCCTGGACATTTGAGCTGCACCGGCTTTTAAAGAGACGAGCAGACCACATGGTGATAAGGGAGAGCCTGCGACCCGGATAGTGGTGAGATCTGAGGAGGGGCCCGGGCCTGCCCGCCGTGGGTGGTCAGGATAGAGCCTGTCACAGTTCTGCAGGGGGGTCCTGCCTGCTCCCCACCTGTGGGGCTCTGCTTCTGAGCTGGCTCCACCAAGACTCAGCCGCCAGCCGGGCAGCCACACCCCTCTGAAGAGGAGGGGCCGGCGGGGGGGACAGGGCGAGGCGGGTCAGCGCATCCCCTCGG
>NW_011495061.1:933269-936940 GCF_000754665.1 Bison bison bison | reverse complement strand
CTGTGCTGCAGCCGCTGCTGGCACGCTGACCAGACAGGGAGCCCTCCTCCTCGGGACCCAGGCTCGTCCACCAGCGAGTGGACCACCATCACATGCGGGACATGCCTGGGGCAGACAGCGGCTCAGGCCCCGAGGAGGCTCGGGGAGCGAACCCCGAGCGGCTGACGATGGCAAGGGTGTCCCTGGAGATCCCGAGGGCATGGAGCTGCTGGCTGGCTCCAGCCTCAGCTGCTGAGGCTGGGGAGGGCCATTCTTGCAAAGTGCCGACATTCACAACACTTCCTGCAGGAGCTGAGGAGCCTTCCAAGACCAAGGTGCGGAGCTCAGACACGGGCACTGATACCGCCCACGCAGAGACACAGCAGCAGAGAGCAAGCTGATGCCTCCCAGAGTGGACGCCCCATGCAGCTGCTTAAGAAATAGGCAGCCCACGTCCACAGCGCCCGCCTCCCGGCACACGCCCACCTCTGGGCACACACCCACCTCCCGGCACACGCCCACCTCTGGGCACACACCCACCTCCCGGCACACGCCCACCTCTGGGCACATGCCTACCTCCAGGCACATGCACACCAGGACCCGTTCTTTCTGCAGCCCCTCCCCTCCCCAGAGCGGCAGCCTCATCAGGGGCAATGGGCACACAGCAGCTTGGGAGGAGAGCTGATGGTCAGGATGGCAGGGTCCACTGCTGTCCTGCCAGGCTACACAGCTGACCCCAAACTTCTGCAGGAGGAAGGACATGGAGTGGGCACCCTCTCAGCTGACCTCCAGCCCCAGCCAGTGCCCCTTCCTGCTACAGCCAGTGACTCTGAGGCCCTCTGGGCACCAGGCGGCAGAGGCTCCCAGGGTGTCCCAAACCAGCTGAAACCTTTGAGCGAGACCAGACTCTGCGAGCGTCTGTTTCCTGGGCCTGAGACAGCAAACATGTCTGAGGCTCTTCAGCCCTTTGAGGACAGGGTCCTGCAATGGCTGGAGTCCTCACAAGATTCACGCCCATCTGGGATGCAACCACACCTGGAAATGGGGTCTCTGCAGGGCTGAGGACCTCAAGATGAGGCCATCCTAGGTTTAGGCTGGGCCTGGAACCCACTGGGTCCTTCCGGAAGAAGGCACACGGAGCATGGGGAGGCCAGGGTGGGGCGTCTCAGGACACCGTCTCCCCCTCGGGGTGGGCTTCTCCAGACGAGATGCTGTCCCCACCTGGGGCTCAGCATCCCACGGAGAAGGTACTGGGCGGGCGCACAGCAGGCCCCAGGGATCGAGCCCCTGCATCCTCGAGCGTGCCCGTGGGCCTGGCCCTTCCGACCCCACGGGTGGGTGTGTGCAGCCCCGGGCCTCCGCCCCAAGTGCCTCTCACTGGTCTCCCAGCTCCTCCTTCTGCCCGACTCATCCCACCAGGGTCCCCACACCCTCCCACACAGCTCATGGGGCCATGGGAAGTCCTGCATCCCGGCAGCTGGTCCTGCTATCAGGGGGTCGGGGGCAGACTTCACGCCACAGTCCTCAGCGTCTGCAGAAACTAGCTGAGTTTGCCGAGGGGTCCTTCAGAGCCCCTCCAGGCTGGGGTTCAAGGGTCACACGTCCTCGGTCTCCCCAAACGGGGAGGGATGCAGCTCAGCAACTGCCTTGGAGGAACTGGCTCCCTGCCCCCTTGCCCCCGGCCTCAGGCTGAGCATCTGTCGGCGCTTCCCAGCAGACCTGCACCAGGAGACCTCTGACCTGTGCCGAGCCTCAGGAGGCACCAGCAGGAGAGGTGCCCGAAGCCCGCGCTGCGGCCGCCCAGCACCTCTGAGACCGAGTCCTGCCTTCAGCCGAGAGCTCGGCACTCACTAGTGTCTACCCGTATAAGGTCTCCTGTGCAGGGTCAGGAAGCTCGCCACTTCGTCGGTGGCAACGTCTGTTTCTCTCCCAGGCCGGTGGACGGCAGGCAGAGGCAGCCCCACACGAGGCAGCGCTCTGCTCGTCTGCCCGCTGGGCGCAGAGCCCCGGCTCACAGCACCCGGCAGCTTCCCACTGTCCCTGTTGGGCACCAGAAGCCCCACCATCACCCTCAGTGTGTCCCGGGAAGGGGCCACCGTGCGTGGGGAAGTGCCCCATGCGCCCCTCTGGTCCCTGAGCGGCAAGTCCACTGTGCGTGGCGGAGGCCGTCAGAGGCCTCAGCACTGAGGCCCCTCCCCACGAGGCATCTTCTGTTCAGCTGGGATGTGTGGCCACCAGTGGATCCACTGGAGTCCACGGGGCAGGGACCCCACCACCAGGCTCACGTTGCCCACTTGGGTTCTCAGCCAGGAGCCCCCGTGTAAGTCAGGGCTCCCTGGAGTCGCAGCCCCCAACCCAAGGTAAGCGGACATTCCCCAAGGTGAAACCTCCCCACCGGAGGGCTGTGGATCCTGGGCAGCCGGGAGCTGCCCCCTCGGGCTCTGCCTATGACCTGGGTGGACCCCATCCCCATCCTGCAAGCACAGGGGGGCCCAGCCGATGCCCCACACGCCTCCCCTCCACGACCCCCCAGTTCCTTCACCTACAGTGCAGGCCTCAGCCTTCCAATTCCAACCTAACAGAGGTGTGCAGGCTAAAGGCCCACGACAACAAAATCTGAACTCAGGTTCAGTTCAGGAGCAAAGTAACCCTCTGTATTGGATTCGCAACCAGTTGTAGGAAGTCATGAAAAAATCCAATTTCTACCATATGTGTACGTTTCCTATGCAGTCCACGTGGTGCCTGAACCCAGGCGGAGGCACAGATAGGATGCGTCAGACGCTCCCTTCAGCAAGCACCACCGGGCCTGTGTCGGCCACCCCACCCCTCCCACCCGCCTTCCCAACCCGAGGCTGTCAGGCAGTGGGGCCCAGGCCCGGCCCTTCCTGTCGTCTATCCAGGGCCCTGCCCAGACAGCACAGCGGGCGGCTCCCAGCTGCCCCGCAGTGACGGCCGTCTTCTCAGAGAAAGCCCCTGGGGAGGCAAACCTCAGGTCAGGGGCGAGTCACGGCCCAGGCACCACCTGCGGACCCTGAGCCTAAGTCACAACCCCCCACCCAGAACTCGGGGGTCTTCCTGTGCAGGCTCTGGGGGGGCACTAAGGTTGGGGGTCCTCCTGTGCGGGCTATGGGGGGCACTAAGGTTGGGGGTCTTCCTGTGTGGCTGGCAGGCTCTGGGGGGCATCCGGCACATGGGGACATCCACTCCTGACCCATCAAGCCTGAATGAGGTTAGGCCTGCTGGCGGGTCCAGTCAGGCAGGGGGAGCCAGGGACCCACGAGTCCAGCAGACTGGACCGGAGAGCTCCCTGCCGCCCAGGCCGGTGTGGTCACCCCTCATCCCACCCCGAGGGAGGCGGGCTCCCAGCCCACCCAGAGGAGGGGGTCCAGTGAAGCAGGGACTGAGACGGGGCGCTGACCAGAGTAGCAGCTGGGACGGCTGAGGGCAGACTCAAGAGCTGGGGCGCTGGGCCCCGAGGACGGCCCGGGGGGCAGCGGGTGTCAGCCACGGCTGAGAGGCTTCCCTCCGGAGGGAAGATGCCCCCCAGACAGAAGCTCACCACATCCTCCCGAGCCATCTGTGAGAGGGGGGGCACAGGGGGGAGCGGGCGCCTCGGGCTTGGTAGTGGGGGAGCAGGCACCATGGGCATGGGGGGAGCAGGCACCTCGGGCACGGGGAGGCAGGGACTGGGC
>NW_011495061.1:927569-933141 GCF_000754665.1 Bison bison bison | reverse complement strand
GGCTGCCGGGCCTGCTTGTGTTTGCTCAGTGGGTGAGCGGGTATCTCAGGCTTGGCGGGGAGCGGGCGTCTCCGGCTCGGGGTCAGCGGGCATCTTGGGCTCAGCGGCGAGCAACGTATCAGAGCCACCCACCCAGAGACCCACCAGAGGCGGCTCCCGGGCAGCGAGCCCACGGACGCAGCCGCTTCGGGGTCCACACCAACACGGCCGACGCTTCACCGTCCCCACTCACGCCTGGGGCCGTGGACACGGGCTGCGGGCCCCCACCCTCTGCAAACCCCCTTACCCTAGCGGCCAGGCTGCGGAGCTAGAAGGAGGCGGTATGAGCTACCCACCCTCCGGGGTAGGGAAGACACCCCCACTGCACGGGACAGGAACCGGCTGCTCCCGCACAAGGCCCCGTAACAGCAGCCCAGGTGCCCACCTTCCTGACTGATGGGCAGGCCACAGGCTGCACCTGCGGCTTCTCGTCTCCAGACTCACACTCTCCTCTCCAGCCTCTGCTCGGACACCGCTCGTCTGCACTGGGCGAAGAGGCCCCTCCACTAGCTGCTCGAGCCAGCCAGAGGCCGGCCCCTCCCGGCCCGCGGTCCCTGGGCCTGCCCACTGCCCCACGAAACTCTGCACCCAGGCAGCACCCCGCAGGCGCCTGGGCCCTGGGGATGCAAGGCCTGGGCCTGGCTCTGCTGGGACTGGGGGGCCGGACAGCCTCACAGACTCCAGCACGGATGCCCCGGGGACTCTACGAGCGTTAGCACCCCGCATGGAGTCCACAGCCCCAAACCAGACGCCGCGGCACCACCCTCAGAAGGGTGTCTCCCGATTCCCCCACCCCCGGCCGCCCTCCTGCAGTGACTCATCACACACACAAGGAGACCGTCAGCAAAGACCCCCTTCAAGGCTCCTTGGTCTGCCTGGTGCGTGATAAACGGAAAGTCTCTCAAGGAAGAGTCCATGACTCGGTGACATATCTAGACTCAGTCCCAGGACAGACTCCAGAGCACTTCCTGAAGTCACGGCTGCCGGCATCTTTTGTGGGAGCGCATTGCGGGGCTGGGTGTTCCCCTCGGAAGCCGTGCAGCTGTGAGGCGGGGCCCCGGGGCTGCCCCGGGCCTCCCCTGCACCCGATCCCTGCTCCCTATCCGTGAGGTCACACCGCGGCGCCCCCAAGTGAGCCTGGCCTGCGTCTGGCCACACCTGACTGCAGTGACCCCACCAGTCGGCAATCCACCCGGCCCTATGTCGGAGCCGCCCTGACAGCGTCTATGCGCGTTGCAGGACCCGGGGGTCGGGTTCCACTCAGGCCTTCGGGTCCGGCCCTGCTGTCCGTGATGACGGTGGCGGCCCAGCCCCGCCCACCCCGGGCGGGCAGCTAGGTTACATGGCGCAGCCCTGGGCACACATCCGCCTCTGGTTCCTGTGACGATCACAGTGCCCGAGGGACAGTCTGCTGCCAGTCCTCCGCCCACGAGTCACCGCGTCTGCCGCAGATCTCACGGTGCTGGGCGCCACGCACAGCTCCTCTCCAGGGCCCGTCAGAGAAGCGGGGTGTGTGCCGACGCCCGGACGCCAAGCACAAACCACAGAACAGCTCCCAGAAGCGAGTCCTCGGAACAGAGGCAAACCCTGCAGGACGGGAGCGCAGCAGAGAGAGGAAAGCTGACAAGGCCGCAGGGAAACCTGAGTGGTGGGGCAGATGCTGACCAGGGGAGCGTGCACACGGCCACCCCCCGAGACACTCTAGACACGCGGCCCCAGGAAGGCCGTGAAGACGACTCACCACGTCAACAAGGGACGTGGTTTCAAAGAAGGAGGTGAAGCAGAGGAGGTGATGTCAGCAGAAACACGTGCTGGGAACTCTGGACACAGAACGTGCGGAGGAAGAACGGTGGCGGCTGGGCCAGAGGCAGAAGGTGCAGGACGGCACGCGGGGCACAGGGAGGACAGCACGCAGAGCACAGGGAGGACAGCACGCGGAGCACAGGGAAGGTGCTCCCCGCAGGCTGTGGCCCGAGAGGGCGGGCGTCGCCGGGCTGACTTAGATGACCCGCCCTCAGGGCGTCTGGCGCCTTAGGTTACAGGCACTAAATCAACATCAGGGTTTCCATTTCCACTTGTACACACATAACCAGCATTAAGAGACTTTTAAATTTTTTTAGAAACTATTTTAAAGGCCCTGGGATTACCACAATTTCCCCACTGATGGTTGAGGCTCACAGAGTCTTGGGGTGGCTGGGCCAGGCCTCAGCCCGGTCCTGCGCCTGCGCAGGGCGAGGGCCTCGGGCACCGGCCCCGTGAACGCCCTCCGTGTTCAAATGCCTCGTTTGGCACACAGCTGCACGCCAAGCATTGAGGGGAGACGTGCTCGTGGCTGGCTGCACGAGCACCTCCGTCTCCCCAGAATACTCTGGGAGGACGGCACGGGCCTGCGAGGCTTTTCTGAACACGATGTCCTTTTGGCCAAGAAGGTCCCTGTTTAGGAAACGGCTGTTTTGCCAGACATTACACACAGAACAACTGGGTCACTTTGCTGCCTTAGCTACTCAGCGTAGACTCAGGGAGTCTGCTTCAAGTGCATCGGGGAGCACAGCGTCACAAAAACACTGCTAAAATGGAAAGTCAGACGAGTGTCGGCTCTTTGCTTCCCAATCATGAGTCCTCTAGTGTTGACACCGATCTGTGCAGACCTTCCTCTTCCGCTTCACGCCAGCAGGCCAGTCAGCAGTGCGCCGCCGGCTGGAATTAAAATGACGAATGAGGGTAAAGAGCCTGATTAACAAGCCCAGGTTCCCTTCCTGTGCCAATGCTCACCACCAGGACATCTCCGAGCTGCTGAGAAGTATGCTCAACGTCTTCAGATCTCCAAGCTGCTGAGAAGGATGCTTCAATGTCTTCAGATCTCCAAGCTGCTGAGAAGGATGCTTCAATGTCTTCAGATCTCCAAGCTGCTGAGAGGTATGCTTCAACGTCCTCAGATCTCTCAGCTGCTGAGAAGGAACACTTCAGTGTGTTCAGATCTCCAAGCTGCTGGAAGTATGCTTCACCGTTTTGGGACACTCAGCATTCCGTCCTTCCCCACCTCTAAGTGCAGAGGCAGGTGGAGGTCTCTGTCCCGAAGCTGCGCCTGGGGAGGCTGCCAGCGCTGAGCCAGAAGCCCACCTCCGTCATCCACTCGGGAGGCAGGGGCTGTCAGGCTCTGTGCACACGATTTCACCCGTTCCGGCCAAGCCCAAGTGGGAACAAGCCACACGGCAGTGGTTTCTGCTAGGTGGGGTCCTGCACTTGGTAAGACAGCAGAGGACATCGAGAGCTGCCTCTCTCCCAACAAACTACTGTCCACCTTCCTTTGCAGAGCAGGCCCGTGATGCATGCCACAGCCACAGCCTGGGCTGGGGCTCGGAGGCAGACACCAGAGGAGCCAAGGCCGACTGAGGCCTCCGGAAGGGCTTGGAGCAGGACCACGCCTCCCACAGCAGCCCAGACCTCCCCACCTCCTTTCAGGGCACAGCCCTCGGGCCGCCCTCCCCAGGGTGCAGCCCAGGACCCTCCCAGGAGAGGGGCCCGCAAGCCCCTGCACGGCAAAGGAGAGCGGCACAGCTGCAAGGCCGGCGTCCGCTCCCAGTTCAGGAGGCGTTTCCGGGAAGAGGAGGTGTCGTCAGCGTGACGCAACCATCCATGTACGGAGGCGTTACTGCTGAGCTCTCCTTCCCGCAAAGACGGGGCTGTCACGGATGTGGATCAGGAAAGCAGTGTCTTCGCTCTAAACCAAATGGCTTCCAGAAAAACCTATTCTGTCGCTTGGCCCGCTTCCTGTTCTAAAACCTGGAACACCGCATGGACACTGTGGCCAGAGTCGCGTCCTCCCTGCCCTTTTCAGTGAGTCACGGAGGGGAAACAGCGGGGGCTGCAGCTGGGGGAACAAGACGCCCCAGGTTCCAGCAGAGCCAGGCAGAGAAGCCCACCCTCGCCCCCCGTGGTTTCTAAGGCTTTTCAGAAAGCAGCCTGGGCCCCGTCTCACCACGGTCGTGTCTCAAGCCCATTTCTGGAGAGACGACTCTTACACTTCCTGAAGCCCTTGGGCCCAGATCTTCTTTTCAGGCTTCAGAATAAAAATAGTCCAGTTCTGCCTGTTTACCAGGTACACGACCAATCACAAATACACTAGCTTCGGCATTACACACCAACTCCCATGGACTCTCAAGTCCTAAGACAGCAATTTCAACAGAACCACATTTAAAAGGGAGAACTTAACCTGCTGCACGTTATTGAGACCCACCCCATTTAGAAGCATAAATATAAGATTTGTTTGTTTTCTGGAGTCTTCAAATTTATTTCTAAGTTGAGGTAATAGCACTGAGATTTTGAACCCTAACTAGACTATAGCTGAATTATTTATGCAAAAATGCATTGATAAAACGATACCTAAAGTTTCTGACATATTTTCCTTTTTGTAACTTTTCCAAGTGAGATATGTCGAGAAGCAGCTTTCCTGCGATGTGCCTCAAAAATAAATGCAGAGAAAGAAGCACACCAGATGGCTTGGATTAAATCTGAACAGCAACGAGTAATGACTTTTAGGACAGCTGGGTAATGTACTCTTTGCTCAACAACATGTTTGATCTGAAACACAGAAACAGTCTATGGTTTCCATGAAAGTGAAAGAAAAATGAAGCTGAATGTGGAGCAAGTCGCTGGTTTTCTCTCCAATATGCTCCGTGCGGCTTTGAGAGCCATATGGTCTGTTTGATATAAATGGGCTATAGCTGAAATTTAAACCTTTTACATTTAGAAGTAGTGATCAAACATTTATGTCACATATTCAGCAGTAGCTGTGAGGGAATAAAGAATTACTATTGGGGATAAAAAATAAAGTTTGTCTTCGCTCTAAACAGCTACATCTCTTTCCTGCACTGTAAGATCTGTACAGCCTCTCCAGAGGGGCTGAGATGGAGGCCACGCTGCTGTTGAAGCGGAGGTTTGTGGTTAGCAGTTGAGCTTCATCACACAGGTACTTCAGGAAAATCCACCATTCAAAGAATACCTACAAAAACCTGTCATGAAAATGCAAATTTCCTGGAATCCCTATTTCACAAGTTACTGAATCCACCTCCGAGACGGAAACTGTGATGGAGCTGGCAGGGCTGAGGTTAGGGTTCCACGGAAACCCAATCACGACATTTAAACATGAAGGGGCCCAGGACCAGGTGGGCTCTGGGGCTGCACAGACAACCCTGAAGTGGAGATGGGGGCCCCTGGGCTCGGGGAGACTCAGGGCACATGCAGGGGGCACCCCCCGTTTCCTGAGACACAGATATGGATGCGGGTGTGAACAGGCACACTCCCAGTGCCACCAGTTCCCGAGTCACAGACACACACGCACTCTAGCACGTCTCAAAGGTAAGATGGAAATAAGAAAAAAGAAGAAAAACGGCCTCCCGCTGCACCCAAAGCAGCAGACACCCCGTGAAAGGCCATGACGGGCGGAGACTTGCGCTCCGGGTGACGCTAACGGCTGGGCACTGGGCTCCAGAGATCAGCCGGCTGACGAGCGACGGAGATGGGACAGGTCAGT
>NW_011495061.1:924311-927436 GCF_000754665.1 Bison bison bison | reverse complement strand
TCTGCTCATCCACCCAAAGCAGCAAGGAGCAGAGACCGTAGGCGAGCACCCACCATGTGAAAACGTGTCTCAAAGCCCTCCATTTTTAAGGTAACAAAGGGCAGGCTGAGCGGCGTCGGGCGGATGAAGTGAGCCTTTGGGAAAACACTCAGGTGAGAGGCCCAGGGCTGAAGGCAGGCGAGCCTCGGCCACCCTCCTCGGCCGGGCTTCCGGCTGGCAGGGCCTCGGCAAAGCGCAGGCGGCCAGCATCAGGCAGCCCGGTCCTGGGGGCCTCCCTGCACTCCCAAGGCCGGGTCATCCAGCTGTGGCCCCCATACAGCCTGTCTTCACTGAGACCAGGACGTCCCGGGCTCCTATGATGGGCCTGACCGGTTCCTCCTCTTCCAGATGCAGACAAAGGGAAGCAGAGAGCCGGCGGAGGAGCAGGGCCAACGGGACTTTCGGCAGATGGCAGCGGGGGCATGGAGCCTGCGTCCTGTGTCCGACCAGCCCTGCGCAGCCCTGTCAGCCCTTTGGCCGAGCGCGTTCCCGGGGGAGGCGCGCACGCGCATGTGGCCTGCGGGCCGAGCGCGTTCCCGGGGGAGGCGCGCACGCGCGTGTGGCCCGCAGAGCCCGCGCCCCACAGGGGTCCCCGCACACATGAAACCTGTGGCCTGGGCAGCAGGGTGAGCGGCCCTGCCCGCCTCCTCACGGGGGCCATTCTCTGCTGGGCTCAGTGAAGCCGAAGGGAGGCAGGAGTGAACCCCGCTGCACTGACCCCGCTTGGCTGTAAAGGACGCGGTCTGGGGTAAGCGGGGGCACGTTCTGCCCGAGTCTGTGATGAGAACTCGGCTCCCAGTGCCCGGGGGCAGACCCTGCACAGGAGCAGGGACGTGGTGACCCTCCCGGCTCCTTTCTCCACAGGCCTCTGGCCAAGTTTAAGCACCTTCTGAACACACGGAGCAGACTGCACATGTCCTCCGGCTTGGCTGACGTCAGGGGAGGCCTCCAGCAGAAGCCGTCCTCAGAGCAGGGTGGGCACCTGCCTCTTCGGTCAGGGAAGAGCTGGGCGCCAGAGGGGCTCCACGCTGCTCTGTGCGTGGTCAGGTGGTCTCCCTGCTGTTCAAACAAACACGGGTCCCCGCGTGGCTGTGACGTGCCCTGTGGTGGGACTACCGGCTGTCATTGGTGACTGTAGGTAAAGGGCACTGCCCTCCACGGGCTCGGCCTCAGCCACTCACCTGAAGGCCTGAGGAGCAAAGAGTGAGGCTCCCCTCGGAGAAGGAGCTCTGCCCAAGACCGCGGCGTCACCTCCTGCCTGAGTTTGCAACCTCAGGCCCACCCCACGATCACAGGTGCCAACCCCTGCAGATAAACCCTGCACACACACACACACATACACACACACACCCTGTCGGTTCTGCATCTCTGGAAACCCCGATAATACAGCAATTGGGGCAGGGTGGGGGGTGAGGAGGGAGAGAAATGTGCAAACACGTCCTTACAATGGCACATCGTGAGACAGGCATTGACCCACAGGTTTGCACAAGCACGCGGGGGGCAGGGGAGACGCGCCAGGCTTGGTCAGTGTGAATCTGGGTCAGAGATGCTCATGGGAGGTGGGCTGGACCTTCACCTGAATAGGTGACCAAGCACACACGGGGGAGGGGGTGCAGGTCCACACAGAGCAGGTGCAGGCAGAGACCATGCCCAGGAGGGGGTTGGGGGCATGCTGCCGTGCTGCTGGAAGCAGGGGGGAAAGCGCTGTGGAGGGCAGCTCCCATCCGACGGAGCGTGCAGCCAAGAGCCCGGAATGATACACTGGAAGTGCTGCCTGATTCGCTGCCAGGAGAGAGGCTGATGCCTCATATCTCATTCCACCCAGACCTGAGATTCTGCTTAGTCTCCAAAGTACAGTGGTTCTCTTAACCTATAGCCAAGTGTTAAAAGAAGGTGTCATGAAACCAAACAAACCCGTCTCTAACCTGGGCTCCTATGAGAAGAGCGCAGCACTGAGCATGAGCTCAGGCTGGAAGGAGAGAAAGTCATCTTCCCAACAGGCAGCGTACATGGGGAGCGCATACGGGGTTCAGGGTAATTCACAGAGCACCCAACATGGCTGTTCCCTACGGCTCAGAAGGAGGCGGGCGCTGACAGCCTTCAGGGACTTTTCTAAAAGTCCTGTCAGAGCCTGCCCTTTTAAAGAATGTTTGTTCCCACACAGAAAAGTATAGAAGAAAACCAAAAGCACTCCCCACCCCAGCAATCTGAGGGACTGCGGTCAGTGTCTGGGCAGCTCCTCCTCTTCCCATTCAGGCTGTCTGCACACAGTGGAGGAGGCAATACTTGCACAAACTTAACACTGGGCCTCAGGAAGATTTTGTCCTTAGAAAGTGTTCATTTCTTTTCATTTTAAGGCACAAAGCACCCGTCATCTGTTCATAGCTACTCTGCCATGCTTCTCTTCTGCACGTGTGTGTGCTGTGACTGCTCAGTTGTGTCTGACTCTCTGTGACCCCATGGACTGTAGCCCTCGGGGCTCCTCTGGCCATGGGATTCTCCAGGCAAGGATCCTGGAGTGGGTGGCCATGCCCTCCTCCAGGGGGTCTTCCCAACCCAGGGATCGAACCTGCATCTCGTGGGTCTCCTGCACTGACGGGCGGGTTCTCAGCACTAGTGCCCCTTCTGCATA
Organism: Bison bison bison; assembly: GCF_000754665.1. Classification (NCBI taxonomy): domain Eukaryota; kingdom Metazoa; phylum Chordata; class Mammalia; order Artiodactyla; family Bovidae; genus Bison; species Bison bison. Next base: position 924,765 of record NW_011495061.1, on the reverse strand, counting down.
GGAAGGTCATTTCCGGTCAGCACACGTCCTCTGAGTGGACGGTGGCGGGTTCCCAGGGCCGAGCAGCACACACGATACAGCGGGCAGGGAGTTACACTTTGATCACAGCTTCACCCCAGACTCCGCTCAGGAAGTTCCATCGTGTATTTATATTTTATTCAGTCACTTCTTCCAGAATTATTTCCAATAAAGACAGCTATTTTTTATAGCAATGGGAATTTACAGTAAGAAATAAAAAAAACTATTATGGGAAACCATGATCAATTTGATCAATTAGGATTGATCAAATGAGTCAATCCCAAAGGAAATCAGTCCTGAATCTTCATTGGAAGGACTGATACTGAAGCTCCAATACTTTAGCTCCTGATGTGAAGAGCTGACTCATTGGAAAAGACCCTGATGCTGGGAAAGATTGAAGGTGGGAGGAGAAGGGGACGACAGAGGCTGTGATGGT
>NW_011495061.1:923345-924192 GCF_000754665.1 Bison bison bison | reverse complement strand
TGGGAGTTGGTGATGGACAGGGAGGCCTGGTGTGCTGCAGTCCACAGGGTCACAAAGAGTCAGACATGACTGAGAGACTGAAAAACAACAATTTGTTAGCAGAACAAATTTGGAAGAAATCAGAAGCAATTAAAACTTCCATCTCGGTATCAATTAAGACATTTTCATTGCAATTCAGAGCAAATATAACTGAAACCGGCTTAAAATCAGGGACTGTCTCGGTTCACATGACTAAAGCGCCGGTCTTGGGAGCTGCACGCCTGGCCGCCCTGTGCCCCTCTCTCATCGCCCCCCTCTGCCCCTGGCTCGGGGCTCACCTGCGGGCTCCCGCCTCTGGGTTACGATGGCTGCACGCTCACACTTATGGTCTGTCCACCTGAGCACTCGCAGGATGTCCTATGGCTCACCACGATTGGGTAGTGGGGTCACGTGACCACTCCTGCCCCATCACTGCGGCCAGGACCATGGAGAGCTCCTCAGACTCCCAGCCGGGTGAGGCTCTCTCACAGAATATGAGGGAGAAAGGTAACGGTGCCTGCAGTAATAAGGAGAGGGCTGCCGCGTGCGGGGTGCGGGTGTGCACGCTGGGCTGACATGGACAGGCACGATGTAACAGGGCCAGACAGCAGTCTACGGAAGGGGCTCCCCCATCCCTGCCTGGCAGAGGCCCTGGGCGCGAGGGCCAGGGACGCCGTGCAGGGGGCCTGCAGGCAAGCTTCACAGCAGCTCTGCCGGACGCGCTGGGCCTCTCCTGCCCCTTTACCCAGCCGTCCCTTCCCTAGAGAGACCCAGGCTGCGGTTGCCCCCCCTCTCCACGAGCCGGCCCCCCTGGAGGTCTGACCACCGC
>NW_011495061.1:917673-923035 GCF_000754665.1 Bison bison bison | reverse complement strand
AGAAAGCCGCCCCCAGCTTCCCTGGCCCTGGGGATGGGAGGCTGCCTCGGTCGTGAAGCAGGGACGCACACACAGAGCCGGTACCTACTGACAGAGGCTGGCAGGGGCCCCGCCCGTCGAGCAGGACTGAACTGAGGGTTTCAGGTGGTAGCGGTGAAAGCGCTGAGCGCTTAGGCGTTTGCTGGGTCCTTCCTGAGGTCACCCACATCACCGGCTCCATGGTAAAGGAGACCAGGATGGAGCTGAAAGCTCTGTCCCCTGCGTTCAGCAGCCTGAGGGCTGCAGCTGCAGCATCTTAATGAAACTGTTAACCAGTCGTGCTGTTTTCAGCAGCCACGTAACTGGTTGTGGCCTTTCACTGATTTCTGTAATCAAGTAACCCTTTCTGATTTTCCCTCAAACAGAAATATCAATCCTAAACCTCTTTTTATTCCTAAAGTATTTGCTTCTCAAAATCACATTATAATCGGTATTAAAATGAATCCAGCAGAGCCAGGTCCAACCTCAAACCTTGCTTTAATAGAGACAGGAAATGGGCGCAGACACCGAGCTCACACGCACACCCCGTGCCCTGGCTACCCCTCCAGACGCAGACAGACGGACGCTCTCCCAGCGCCGCCACGGAGACCACAGCCAGTGCCTGCACTCCCTCCTTCCAGTCACTCACCGCAGGCCCGTTCATCAGCTTCATGCAAGCCACTCTGGACAAACTCAGCGTTTTTTAGGCAGAGTCGCTGCTCACACAGCGGGGAAGATCCGGCCTGACCTCATCCAGGAAAGAGCTCACCCGGTGGGCCTGCTGCTGGTCTGAGGGAGCGGCCGATCCCCAGGACTCCAGTCTCCTCTCCCCGTCTCCCCCATCCAGCACTGGACCCACACATCTTGCTACAGGAAGGACACCGTGTGATGAAGTGATGCTGGCTGCTACATGCCCTGGTCTTAAACACACTCACATATCTAGGTGGAGGCTGGGAGGCAGCAGAAGGCACAGGGTGCCCCACCCTGGGAGCCATCCTTGGGTGGTTATGCCCCATGGAGAGTCCTGGAGCTGGGCTCTGGGGAGAGTGTATCCAGACTACTGGATACACATTTGTCAGTAGTCAGACTCGGGTGGGGGTGGAGGGGGTGCGTTGTCCACATAATCACCCGAAAGGGCAGTTCACACCTGAGCAAGTTTTCTCTAGAGGGTTGAAGAGACAGTGGCACCAGAAAGCCAGCCTCGTGGTTCCACTTGCAATAGACTTCAGGGGCGTGAGAGGAAAACTTGAGCCGATTCATTCACGTTGCACCCGCTTCCAGAGCACCTACCCTTCCTGGCCTTCCGTTGTTCTTGTTATTGCTATTCAGTCACTCTGTCCTGTCTGACTCTTTGCGACCCCATGGACTGCAGCACGCCAGGCTTCCCTGTCCATCACCAACTCCCAGACTTTGCTCAAACTCATGTCCATTGAGTCGGTGATGCCATCCAACCATCTCATCCTCTGTCTCCCCCTTCTCCTCCTGCCTTCAATCTTTCCCAGCATCAGAGTCTTTTCTAATGAGTCAGTTCTTCACATCAGGTGGCCAAAGTACTGGAGTTTCAGCTTCAGCATCAGTCCTTCCAATGAATATTCAGGACTGATTTCCTTTAGGATGGACTGGTTGGAGCTCCTTGCAGTCCAAGGGACTCTCAAGAGTCTTCTCCAACACCACAGTTTGAAGGCATCAGTTCTTTGGTGCTCAGCTTTCTTTATGGCCTTCTGTAGGCTCTGGAACTGCTAATATGATCAGCATGTGGGTCTCTTGCTGTCTGTGACTTAGGCGCTAAAGAATGGAGCAGGAACGGAGGATGCCTGTCTGTCTCTTCACCATGCTTTCAAATGCTCGCGGCCACCTCCTGGGGTCACCCAGATGCCCCAAGTCCTGGTGGTGACATGGGTGCGGGCTGGCAGCCAGGCAGGCAGCAGAGAGAGGAGCCTGCAGGCCTGGTCCTCACCACCGCACTGGAGTCACAGGGTGGAGCGTGGGTCACGGGGGGACACCCCATGGGGGACCCCGCATCCATGACATTCTGCACTTCCAGAATTTGTTACTTTTTAAAAGGCTAACTCATCATTTGATCCCCAGTCAATTTGGAGGCAGCCCTTGAAGAACATTCATGGTGAGAATGAATCCATCCTTCATTTGTTACCACTTTAAATCACAAGCATGTCCCTGAACTTAATTTTTTCTTCCTCATGAAGGGAAACAGGTATCAATACAATCTCTTAATTGTAAAAATATTCATTACTGTCTACTGAACACGTTGAAGGAGTAGGGGTTTTATACATATGGATATCTTTGGCTGTGCCGGGTCTTTGTTGGGGGAAGTGGGATCTCCAATCCTTCGCTGCACGTGTGGAATCTAATTTCCTTGCCCAGGGGTCCAGCCCGGGCCCCCTGCATTGGGAGGGAGGAGTCTAAGCCATTGGACCACCAGGGAACTCCCAGGAGGGTTTCTAAATACATGGTTTCATTTGGCTAAAACACAGGAAGACAGACAAGTCCGATCTCTGCAGGAGTCACAGCTGTAGGTGCAGCCGCTCAGGAGACGCTGAAACCGAAATGGGCACAGGAGACGCACGGTGGGTGAGGCCTCCTGCCAGGGGCTCAGGGACTTTGCCCACATCGGGCACACACTTGTCTGCAGGGCAGTATTATCAGACCTGTACAGTACAGCCTTCACAAGCTTCCCACATGGCTCAGTGCTAAAGAATGCCCCTGATAATGCAGGAGACCCAGGTTCAATCCCTGGGTTGGGAAGACCCCCTGGAGGAGGAAATGCAACCCACTCCAGTATTCCTGCCTGGAGAATCCCATGGACAGAGGAGCCTGGTGGGCTGCAGTCCATGGAGTCTCAAAAGAGTCAGACATGACTGAGCAACTCAACAACAATACTACCTACAGGACACGTGCCAAAGCCTTGCCCTAATCTTCATGGGCAACCTCAGCAGTCCTGGAGCAGCAGAAGGGTCACCAGGGGCAGGCCCGCCGGGCACAGGTCCCTGCACCATCTTCCCTTCCACACACAGAGCACAGGACTCCACTGAACAAAGCCGATACGGTCTTGAAAAAGCTGAATGTTGTTTAATCTTTTTAAGCTGAAGGGTTTTCATATGCACTGTATAAGTCTAAAAATGAATTTTTTTCGTTTAAAAAATTAATAAAAAGGAATCTACAATAGAATATAAATTGTCCTCTAGTCCAGTCTCCCAACCTCCAGCTGCCAGCAGATTCTTGGCATCCTCTATAGAATGTTCTCCCACACACAAGGACAGAACCACGTTTAGTTCAGTTCAGTCGCTCAGTCTTGTCCATCTCTTTGCGACCCCATGGACTACAGCATGCCAGGCCTTCCTGTCCATCACAAACTCCTGGAGTTTACCCAAACTCATGTCCATCGAGTCTGTGATGCCATCCAACCATCTCATCCTCTGTCACCCCCTTTTCCTGCCACCTTCAATTGTTCCCAGCATCAGGGTCTTTTTCCATGAGTCAGTTCTTTGCATCAGGTGACCAAAGTATTGGAGCTTCAACTTGAACATCAGTTCTTCCAATCAATATTCAGCACTGATTTCCTTTAGGATTTACTGGTTGGATCTTCTTGCAGTCCAAGGGACTCTCAAGTCTTCTCCAGCAGCAGAGTTCAAAAGCATCAATTCTTTGGTGCTCAGCTTTCTTTATAGTCCAACTCTCACATCTATACATGACTATTGAAAAAGCATAGTTTTGAATAGATGGGCCTTTGTCAGCGAAGTCATGTCTCTGCTTTTTAATATGCTGTCTAGGTTGGTCATAGCTTTTCTTCCAAGGAGCAAGTGCCTTTTAATTTCATGGCTTCCGTCACCATCTGCAGTGATTTTGGAACCCAGGAAAATAAAATAAAGTCTGTTGCTGTTTCCATTCTTTCCCATCTATCTGCCATGAAGTGATGGGACCAGATGCCATGATCTTAGTTTTTTGAATCTTGAGCTTTAAGCCAACTTTTTCACTCTCCTCTTTCACTTTCATCAAGAGGCTCTTTAGTTCTTTTTCACTGTCTGCTATAAGGGTGGTGTTATCTGCATATCTGAGGTTATTGATATTTCTTCCGGCAATCTTGATTCCAGCCTGTGTTTCATCCAGCCCAGCATTTCGCATAATGAACTCTGCATATAAGTTAAATAAGCAGGGTGACAATCTACAGCCTTGACATACTCCTTTCCCAATTTGGAACCAGTCCCTTGTTCCATGTCCAGCTCTAACTGTTGCTTCCTGACCTACATACAGATTTCTCAGGAGGCAGGTCAGGTGGTCTGGTAGTCCCATCTCTAAGAATTTTCCAGTTTGTTCTGATCCACACAGTGAAAGGCTTTGGCATAGTCAATAAAGCAGAAGCAGCTGTTTTTCTAGAACTCTCTTGCTTTCTCTTTCTATTATCCAACAGATGTTGGCAATTTGATCTCTGGTTCCTCTGCCTTTTCTAAATCCAGCTTGAACATCAGAAAGTTCTCAGTTCACAGACTGTTGAAGCCTGGCTTGGAGAATTTTGAGCATGACTTTACTAGCATGTGAGATGAGTGCAATTGTGCGGTAGTTTGAGCATTCTTTGGCATTGCCTTTCTTTGGGACTGGAATGAAAACTGACCTTTTCCTGTCCTGTGGCCACTGTTGAATTTTCCAAATTTCCTGCCATATTGAGTGCAGCACTTTCACAGCATCATCTTTAGGATTTGAAATAGTTCCACTGGAATTCCATCACCTCCACTAGTTTTGTTTGTAGTGATGCTTCCTAAGACCGTCTTTTCTTCACACTCCAGGATGGCTGGCTTTAGGTGAGTGATCACACCATTGTGGTTATCCAGGTCAATAAGATCTTTTTTGTATAGTTCTTCTGTGTATTCTTGCCACTTCTTAATTTCTTCTGCTTCTCCAGGTTCAAACTGTTTCTGTCCTTTATTGTGCCCATCTTTGCATGAAATGTTCCCTTGGTATCTCTAATTTTCTCAAAGAGATCTCTAGTCTTTCCCACTCTGTTGTTTTCCTCTATTTCTTTGCATTGATCACGGAGGAAGGCTTTCCTTCTCTTCTTGCTATTCTTTGGAACTCTGCATTCGGATGAGTACATCTTTCATTTTCTTCTTTGTCTTTCTCTTCTTTTCTCAGCTATTTGTAAGGCCTCCTGAGACAACCATTTTGCCTTTTTGCATTTCTTTTTCTTGGGGATGGTCTTGTTCACTGCCTCCTGTTCAGTTCAGTTCAGTCGCTCAGTCATGCCCGACTGTTTGTGACCCCATGAATCACAGCATGCCAGGCCTCCCTGTCCATCACCAACTCCCGGAGTTCACTCAAACTCACATCCATC
>NW_011495061.1:906826-917573 GCF_000754665.1 Bison bison bison | reverse complement strand
AGTCGCTCAGTCATGCCCGACTGTTTGTGACCCCATGAATCACAGCATGCCAGGCCTCCCTGTCCATCACCAACTCCCGGAGTTCACTCAAACTCACATCCATCGAGTCGGTGATGTCATCCAGCCATCTCATCCTCTGTCGTCCCCTTCTCCTCCTGCCCCCAGTCCCTCCCAGCATCAGAGTCTTTTCCAAGGAGTCAACTCTTCCCATGAGATGCCAAAGTACAGGAGTTTCAGCCTTAGCATCATCCCTTCCAAAGAATACCCAGGGCTGATCTCCTTTATAATGGACTGATTGGATCTCCTTGCAGTCCAAGGGACTCTCAAGAATCTTCTCCAACACCACAGTTCAAAAGCATCAATTCTTCGGTGCTCAGCTTTCTTCACAGTCCAACTCTCACGTCCATACATGACCACTGGAAAAACCATAGCCTTGACTAGATGGACCTTTGTTGGCAAAGTAATGTCTCTGCTTTTGAATATGCTATCTAGTTGGTCATAATTTTCCTTCCAAGGAGTAAGCGTCTTTTAATTTCATGGCTGCAATCACCATCTGCAGTGATTTTGGAGCCCCCAAAAATAAAGTCTGACACTGTTTCCACTGTTTCCCCATCTATTTCCCATGAAGTGATGGGACCAGATGCCATGATCCTCGTTTTCTAAATGTTTAGCCTTAAGCCAACCTTTTCACTCTCCTCTTTCACTTTCATCAAGAGGCTTTTTAGTTCCTCTTCACTTTCTGCCATAAGGGTGGTGTCATCTGCATATCTGAGGTTATTGATATTTCTCCTGGCAATCTTGATTCCAGCTTGTGCTTCTTCCAGCCCAGTGTTTCTCATGATGTACTCTGCATATAAGTTAAATAAGCAGGGTGACAATATACAGCCTTGACGTACTCCTTTTCTTATTTGGAACCAGTCTGTTGTTCCATGTCCAGTTCTAACTGTTGCTTCCTGACCTGCATATAGGTTTCTCAAGAGGCAGGTCAGGTGCTCTGATATTCCCATCTCTTTCAGAATTTTCCACAGTTTATTGTGATCCAGACAGTCAAAGGCTTTGGCATAGTCAATAAAGCAGAAATAGATGTTTTTCTGGAGCTCTCTTGCTTTCCATGATCCAGCGGATGTTGGCATTTTGATCTCTGGTTCCTCTGCCTTTTCTAAAACCAGCTTGAACATCTGGAAGTTCACGGTTCACATATTGCTGAAGCTTGGCATGGACAATTTTGAGCATTACTTTACTAGCATGGGAGATGAGTGCAATTGTGTGGTAGTTTGAGCATTCTTTGGCATTGTCTTTCTTTGGGATTGGAATGAAAACTGACCTTTTCCAGTCCTGTGGCCCCTGCTGAGTTTTCCAAATTTGCTGGCATATTGAGTGCAGCACTTTCACAGCATCATATTTCAGGATTTGAAATAGCTGAACTGGAATTCCATCACCTCCACTAGCTTTGTTTGTAGTGATGCTTTCTAAGGCCCACTTGACTTCACATTCCAGGATGTCTGGCTCTAGGTCAGTGATCATACCATCGTGATTATTTTGATTGTGAAGCTCTTTTTTGTACAATTCTTCTGTGTATTCTTGCCACCTCTTCTTAATATCCTCTGCTTCTGTTAGGTCCATACCATTTCTGTCCTTTATCGAGCCCATCGTTGCGTGAAATGTTCCCTTGATATCTCTAATTTTCTTGACAAGATCTCTAGTCTTTCCCATTCTGTTGTTTTCCTCTATTTCTTTGTATTGATAGCTGAGGAAGGCTTTCTTATCTCTCCTTGCTATTCTTTGGAACTCTGCATTCAGATGCTTATATCTTTCCTTTTCTCCTTTTCTTTTCACTTCTCTTCTTTTCACATCTATTTGTAAGGCCTCCCCAGACAGCCATTTTGCTTTTTTGCATTTCTTTTCCATGGGGATGATCTTGATCCCTGTCTCCTGTACAATGCCATGAACCTCACTCCATAGTGCATCAGGCACTCTGTCTATCATATCTAGGCCCTTAAATCTATTTCTCACTTCCACTGTACAATCATAAGGGATTTGATTTAGGTCATACCTGAATGGTCTAGTGGTTTTCCCTACTTTTTTCAATTTAAGTCTGAATTTGGTAATAAGGAGTTCATGATCGGAGTCACAGTCAGCTCCCGGTCTTGTTTTTGCCGACTGTATAGAACCACATTGGCTAAACTCAATAGGTCTTCATTCTTGCATTCTTTGAGTCTTCTTGTGAAAGGTAATGAACACAGATAAGTGTGCACAAAACTTCACAGTATAACACACAGTTATCAAGTACAACACAGAACTGTTCGTAGAATCACTGCCCCAGTCAAGAAATACAATCCAGCTGGGAGCCCCTGGGCCAGGCACAGCCGTCAGGCCGCCGCTGTGTGCTCCGGTTCTCCAGCCTCCCCTCACAGATCTGGACTCATGTGGCCTGGACTCCCGTGAGTCTTCCTTCTCTCACTCGACTTGATACGTGATCCGAGTCATCGTGGTTTGTTCCGTTTCACTGCATGGAATGTCTCTACTGTGTGAACGTAAGGGATGCACGATATATTCAGTTTATACTCATAAATGTGAAGAATATTCATACAACGTACAAAATACATAAATTCCATCATATGAAATATTCATTTTGTGTCTTCTGCCCCTTAAGTGCATTTGGGGATGTCCTGACTGGCAAGCTTAAGAACAAGGCTACTTGTGAGAGTCGTTTGGGGGTGTCCTGGGCACGCAGGGCACTGCAGCTGCCGTCCACGGCCGGCTGGGCTCAGGCAGACTTTACTCCACCACCGGCCCACACGCTCCTGCTCTGCATTCTCAGCAGCACCCGGACCTGGCGGGCTTGCAGTACCCACCCGTCTAGTAGTGGCTGCCATGTGTCACGTGGCTCCCGTCTCACGTCTCTGCTTCAGTAACGAGGCTGAACACCATCCTACTCATTTCAGTCACTCGTGCTTCCACCTCAGAAATTCCTGTGCAGCTGTTTAACCGATTTTTTCTTGGATGTCTGTCTTTTCCTTAAAGATTTATGGGGCGTCTCTATGTCACTGGTCATGAGGCCTTTCCTGGGTGCACATCGTTCACCTTCTCCCATGCCCGTCCCTTGTCTTAGCACTGTCTTTATTAAGAGACGTTCTTGATAGCTGAAATTACCAATCTTTTACTTCACGGACACGACTAAGCAACTGAACAACTTTGTGGTTAGTGCTTTTTAAGTCCTATTTCAAAAATCTCTGTCTACTCTGAGGTCATGAAAATGTATGTTCTCACATAGGAGTTGATCTATATGAAGAAATTTGGTCCAGTTTCATTTTTTCTAATCTGGACCCCAGCTGTTCTACAGATTCATTTTTTCATTCAAAATATCCTGAGATCTTTCTGTATCTGCACATACACAGTTCCATCCTGAGGATAAATCATAATTTGAAGAGTAATTAGGATATTCATGTGGTTTCCTATTCCAGTGTTTCAAAGGCTCATTTTACATTTGATTCTTTACACACATATTTACGCCTATTCATCATGGACTTCACAGGCATAGGCCTAGGGAGTTAAAAGCAAAGGCATTTTATATTTTCTTAGATATTGGGTTTTCTGTCTTGCTTTAAAAATTTAATTCTCTGTCAAAATTATTAAAATTCCCCCTAAGTTTTCTTTTAGTGTTTATGAAGTCCCGTTATACTCTTAAGTCTTTGAGCCATCTGGATTTTATTTTGGGGTGAGAAGTTTGGGAGGGATCCAGCTATATATTTTCCGAATGTCTGGCCAGTTGTCCCCAAATCATTATTGAATAATGCATCTTTCCCCGCTGATTTAAATGTCGTCATTAGCATATGCTAAATGCTTGCAGCGCGGGGGGCTGTTTCAGGGCTTTCTGTCCCCTCACTTCAATCCGTCTGTCTGTTCGTGATCGCAGCCGCTCGAGTGTAAGGACCCCATCGTCTCGGAGCACCAGGCATGGGGCAGTCAGCGGCCCCCACACAGCCTCCCTGCTTCACGACCTTCCCATTATGTCTCAGTGTGAACTTTAAAAGTAGCCTGCTAGGTTTCAAAAGAAATTCTGTGAATGTTTTATTGTGCTCATTGAAACACTGAGGTTAACTCAGAGAGCACTGATACACCACAGTGTGGGAGCTTCCTGCCCGGAAACGCAGTCTGAGCGCAGGTCCAGTCTTGCCGTGTGTGTGTGTGTGTGTGTGTGTGTGCGTGCACATCTGTGTGTGTGCGCACGTCTGTATGTGCGTGTGTGTGTGTGCGCGTGCACGCGTGTCTGTGTGTGTCTCTGTGTGCGGGCGCATGTGTCTCTGTGTGCACATGTGTGTGTGTGCGTGTGTGTCTGTGTCTGTGTGTGCGTGCGCGTGTCTGTGTGTGTGCATGCATGTCTTTGTGTGTCTGTGTGTATGTGCGCGTGTGTGTATGTACATGCACATGTGTGTGTCTGTGTGTGCACGTGTGCGTGTCTCTGTGTGTCTGTGCACACATGTGTGTGCATGCATGCGTGTCTGTCTGTGTGCGTGTGTGTGTCTGTGTGCACATGTGTGTGCATGTGTGTGTGTGTCTCTGTGTGTCTGTGTGTGTGCGTGCATGCATGTCTGTGTGTCTCTGTGTGCATGTGTGTGTGCACATGTGTGTGTGCATGTGTGTCTGTGTGTGTGTGTGCATGCACGCCTTCCCATCCTCTCCAGGCCCGTCTCCCACAGCTGCAGTGTGGGGTCAAGGCTTTCTGCCTGAAGATCTCTGCTGGTTGTTCCTAGTCAGGGCACTAGCAATAAATTTTTTTTTTTTGATGGCCTGAAAATGTCATAATTTCCCTTTCCGTTTAGAAAGATCCTTTCTCTGGGATGGACGTTCACTTTGGTGGCTGTTTTCTTTCAGTTCTTTAAAGACATCATTCCATTATTTTCTAGCCTCCTCCAACCCTGCGGAAGCTGCTGTCAGTGGCGTAAGAAACCACCCCCGAAACCCACGGCTGAAAACAACAAGCGATGCAATTCTGCATGAATCTGCGGGGGAGCGGGGGCCAGCTGCGGGGCTGTGCTCCTGAGACTCTCCTCCTGGGGGTCTGGCTGTAACAACGTCAGGGCAGCAGCATCAGGACCTCACCCTTCTGACCTCGTCTGATGGTCAAGCGAGTCATAGCCAAGGCCAGAACCAGGCAGCGGGGCGGAAGCTCCCCCTGAGACCCAGGCTTGCCTGGCAGAGGGCATGCGTGCAGGAAGAGGGAAGACCTGGGGCTTGCTGCCATCTTGCCCGTGGTCTTCTTAGAACCTTTGAGGTTATACGTGTTTTCTCTGGCTGTGATGGCTTTTTAAAATTTGTATTTTCAACAATTTCACTATACTGCTCCCGGGTGTGTGTGTGTGTGCATGCACGCATGCCTGTTCTTGGGATTCGTGGTACTTCTTGAGCTTTTGCGTGATGTCTCTCCCCTGTTTGGGAAACCTGCTAGTCTTCATCTCTTCAAACGCTCTGCCCCTTCTCCATCTCCTCCCCTGTGGAGTGTGGCTCAGTAAGGGACTCAGGAGGGACTGTAAGCTCCCTCCCTGCTCATGGGTTTCTCCCTCTCTTTGTATTTTCCATCCTTTTTTCTCTCTGGATAGTGTCTTCTGTTTAAGATTTTTTTATGTGAACCATTTTAAAGCCTTTATTGACTTTGTTACACTGTCGCTTCTGTTTCACGTTTGGTGTTTGGCCCTGAGGCTCGAGGGATCTGAGCTCCCTGGCCGGGGGCCGGACCTGCAAGCCCTGCCCTGGAAAGCGAAGTCTTCAGCACTGGATCCCCAGGGAAGTCCCTGGATACAGTCTACTGACCTATGCCACTCGCCCCCACTTACACCACGTCTCACCTGCTACAGTCTACTGACCTATGCCACTCACCCCCACTTACACCACGTCTCACCTGATACAGTCTACTGACCTATGCCACTCGCCCCCACTTACACCACGTCTCACCTGCTACTAGACCTGTCGGCTCATTTCTAAATTCAACATGTGCATGTTACAGGGCTACCGTGTCCATGTGGTTCTTCTCTACAGACTGTAGAAAATCTCCGGGCCTTGGCCACCCCCTCCCCACAGGGGGTGGGGTCAGAGATGCCATCGCTGGGTGGGGCATCACGCATTACCATGATTCAGCAGTCTACCTCCCCACACGCCTGCGTCCTTCCTGGGTGGGGTGCTAATCCCCAGCTCCAACCAGTCCCTGCCACTGACACTCAACCGTAAGTCTCTTCACAAAATGAGTTATTGAATGAACAAAGAACGAATGGATTTTTCAGGCAAGAAAGAGGGATTGTGATCTTGACAATTTTATGATCCCGAACTATTATTCTTTTAAAGGTTATATTTAAGAAGAGAGTGAATTAGATAGGAAAATATGTATTATATAAATTCAAAAGAGAATTAAAATAATGATATGTTTATAAACGCATAAAACATGTTCAGCTGCAAGAAGGACACATAAAAAAAGAGATCAAAACGAAGCTGTCTCCAGTGACTGGCCCACGGGCTCACCTTTTCCCTGCTCTCCTGCATGTGCTAACTTTTCTTTAATGATGAACTGCTTTTAGAATGGAGAATAAAGCCTCCATAAAGCTCTGCACTTCGGGCCACGCCAGTCAGCACCTTTTGCTTACAAGACGCACTGCCTTCAGGCCGCAGGGCTTCCCACACGGCACTAGTGGTAAAGAGCCCCCTTGCCAATGCAGGAGACTAAAGAAAAGCAGGTTGGGTCCCTGGGTCAGGAAGACCCCTGGAGGAGGGCACAGCAACCGACCCCAGTATCCTTGCCTGGAGAATCCCATGGACAGAGGAGCCTGGTGGGCTACAGTCCATGGGGTTGCCAAGAATCGGACAGGACTGAATGACGGAGCACGCACAGGCCACTGGGGCTCAGCATGCCTCCCGCCCAGCCCGCTCGAGCCCAGGGAGCAAGGCCTCTTATCCCACAGGACAGACTGACCACCGCTTCCCACGACTGGAGAGGAGCCTGTCTCAGGACAGAGGAAATAAATGAGAAAAGCAAAGTACAGTGTTTAAAAACTTTGATCTTAAGGGAATCAGATAAAATTGGGACAGAATTGAATAGGAAAAAAGATCACTCTTGAATGACTTTTAATAATTATTAATCTGCAGTATGCTTTTTTACCTACTTCTGCCCAAAGGAGTATCTGTGGAGATTTTTAATAGTTTGATTGGATCTCATCTCCACTCAAGCACCCAGGCTTCTTCCACGCGGCCCTCCCTGTCGATGACGACATTTGGAAGACAGTGAGGAGCGGTAGGTGCTCAGACCTCAGATGACGCTGCGCCCGATGCAGGGTCCCCCACACCCAGATAGGTGCAGTAGCACATGGATGTGAGGGCGCTCAGCTCCGTGTGTCTCCCCGGGACACTCGCAGTCCAGAGCGGGGCACCTCACGCCTCTCAGCGCACTGGGCAGGCAGCGTCACCCTGTCATGCTCAGGGCGCCCACGAGCGGTGCCCCGCAGCAGCTGGCCTTCTCCATGGAGGTCGGTACTTGCCCCCCGCCCACCCCCGGAGGAGTAACTCAGACCCAGCCCTGGGACAGGCTGTGGGGCTGGGGGACCCTCTGCTGTCTGGAACTCGGGAAGCGGGCAAAGCGGGCATGAGGCCCCTTGCCTGCCTCGGACCCCAAGAAACACGTCGCAGACTGTCAGACCCCAGGCACTTCCCACCACATGCTGGGTACAAACCAGGAGCAGAGCAAGGAGCCCACATGTGTCCGGCCTGGCCTGGTGCTCTGGATGCGGGGAGCCCTGAGGCAGGAGTCTGCAGTGGGCACAGCACCACTGGAGGCTCCCTCGCAGCCTGAGCGCGACAGTGCTTAGCCTAATGTCGGGAAGCCCCACCCACAGCCCTCTAGGAACCAGGAAAGAGCTAAAAAGGAGCCTCCCTCCTTCTCAAGGGGAGACAGTTCTGCGGCTCCTCCCCACCTAACTGGACCACTGCAGCCTGTCTGCACCCCATGCTCCCGAGAACCCTCTCGCCACCCCAACACCTCAGCTGGGAAATAGGCAGCTCTGACAGTTGTCTTGAAATTGGTGGTCGTCTGACCAGCGTCATCTTGTTTTAAGTACGGTTGGTCTCTAGGTCCAGGGCTGGTTTGTTCCTGTTTCCTTGAGGCCAGTTCTCCAAACTGCCAGCTTACATCATGGCTGCAGTATGCTCATCATGTAGTTAACTTCTTCTGCCCAGTGGGGGTTTTGGCATGTACAAATCAGCCCAAAGGACATGGCTCAGAATACTACCTGTAGTCCTTACGGAGACTAAAGCTCCTTGACTCTTTAGCAGCTAAACTATTACTACTTCAGTGTTCAAAAAATTCAACATTCAAAAACCCAAGATCATGGCACCTGGTACCATCACTTCATAGCAAATAGATGGGGAAACAATGGAAACAGTGACAGACGTTATTTTCTTGGGCTCTAAAACCATTGCGAACAGTGACTGCAACCAGGAAATTAAAGGACTCTTGCTCCTTGAAAGAAAAGCTATGACCAACCTAGACAACATATTAAAAACCAGACATCACTTTGCTGACAAAGGTCCATATAGTCAAAGGTATGGTTTTCCCAGTAGTTATGTATGGATGTGAGAGTTGGACCATAAGGAAGGCTGAGCATGGAAAAATGGATGCTTTCGAATTGTGGTGCTAGGAAAAACTCTTGAGAGTCCCTTGGACTGCAAGGAGACCAAGTAGTCAATCCTAAAGGAAATCAAAGCTATGACAAAGCTATGACAAACCTAGACAGCATATGAAAAACCAGACATCACTTTGCCAACAAAGGTCCGTCTAGTCAAGGCTGTGGTTTTTCCAGTGGTCATGTATGGATGTGAGAGTTGGACTGTGAAGAAAGCTGAGCACCAAAGAATGGATGCTTTTGAACTGTGGTGTTGGAGAAGACTCTTGAGAGTCCCTTGGACTGCAAGGAGATCCAACCAGTCCATCCTAAAGGAGATCACTCCTGAGTGTTCACTGGAAGGACTGATGCTGAAGCTGAAACTCCAATACTTACCAACTGATGGGAACAGCTGACTTATTGGAAAAAACCCTAATGCTGGGAAAGATTGAGGGCAAAAGGAGAAGGGGACGACAGAGGATGAAGTGGTTGGATGGCATCACCGACTCAATGGACATGAGTTTGAGCAAGCTCTGGGAGATAGTGAAAGACAGGGAGGCCTGGCGTGCTGTAGTCTATGGGGTTGCAAAAGGTCAGATACGACTGAGCAACTGAACAACATTATTATTTCATTTTGACTGTTTCTCTTTGTTTCTGCATTTTCTGACTTTTCTGATTAAATTTATTCTTCAAAGCTTTTCTACAGACAAAATGCAAACAGAAGACTGGGGCGAGGGTGCAGAGTCTGTTCTGGGAAGGCCTCACAGGGTCCTGCTCTGTTACAACAGGAGCAAGAGGAGGACCAGCGACCCCGGTGACCAGGGCGGAAGCGCACACCGTGAATACACAGTGGTCACCAGGCTGGACCGCCAGGCGGTGCGCGCGGGTGGGCGGCCTGGGCAGGCCGGCAGAGTGTTCTGGCTCTATTAGAACCTCATGTAACTGACTGCTTAAACCATGCACATGCATCACTTTGATAAAGTTAACTGAGGGAAAGTTTAAAGCGCCACGTCCCATGAACACAAAATAAACTGACATCTGCCGTGACCGGCTCTGCCACGGGCACTGCCGTAGATGCCCAGGAACGTCAATGAGCCGGACAGTCAAGACCCCGCCGTGCGGCTCACGCTCTAGGGGCAGACAGACCGGAAGCCACACACACAGCGAGCCCAGACTGGTGACAGATCCCATGCACCAGACACGGCCCTGAGTATGTGGTCTCCAGCAGATGCCCGCTGAGGGCTGGCCCACAGGTGCTGCACGTGGGCACCAGGGGGATTGGGCAGAGGGCCTCTGACCTCCCAAGGCTCCCGCGTAGAGCTCCCAGGTCACACTGAGGCTGCTCGCTTGGGGCCCTACTTTCAGACCCTGAACCGAGTGCCCTGCCCTCTCCCCTGGGGTCTCTCTGTTGCATGATGTTTCAGATGCTGACCCAGGCGCCCTGCCCTCTCCCCTGGGCTCTCTCCGTTGGACAATGTTTCAGACCCTGACCCAGGCGCCCTGCTCTCTCCCCTGGGCTCTCTCTGTTGGACGATGTTTCAGACCCTGACCCGGTCCCTGCCCTCCCCGAGGGTCTCTGTTGGATGGTGCTTCGTGCAGTGACAGGAAGGACACACACTCAGCACGGCACTCCCTCCCTCGCTTCCCACAGCACACGTTTGAGTCACTGGCCTCCAGAATGTAGGTAACTCTACTGCCAAAGACCTGGCAGCCCCGCACCAGGTCTGGTGTTGTTGGGGGTCGGGTTACACTGAGTTGTGCCAACTGTTTACATCCCTGCTCTGCCAGGCACCCTATCCTGTCTCTACCTGAGCAAAGAGCCGGACAAGCAGCCCGTCTACGGTGCAACTGGCATTTTGAGGCCTAAGTGAAATAAAGTGTACAAAATCTCCCATAAATTATAAAACACTGTGCAGGTGTTAATAGTACTTACAGCTATTTACAGTCTTCTGTGTTTTGGGCAAATATCCTAAATAACGAAGTGTAGAATACTGTCAACTCCTTGGACTAGGGTTATTTACCTAAGACGGTCTTGCGTTGGAATCTGCAATTTCTTAAATGGCGGACTCGTCGTGTGCACTGATTTGCACGTCCACAAGAGAACT